>NC_054551.1:3837861-4170001 GCF_017654505.1 Polyodon spathula
AATTAGTTAAACGATATTGTGTTCTGCTTTGTAACCCGGTGGCAGTCGGTGGTGTGTGTGTGTGTGTGTGTGTGTGTGTGTGTGTGTGTGTGTATATGTATATATATATATATATATATATATATATATATATATATATATATATATATATATATATAAGACTGTGCTATAATATATCTGGTTGTTTTGAACACAAACATAAAATCTGTTTGTGGCACTAAATTAATCTGTAGTTTAGACTTCTGTTTAAATAAACATAAATTCTGAAGACAGTTATTTTTACTGTCAAGACACAGAAATTGACACACACACACAAAAATACAAACACACAAGGTTAAAACGTACAAAAGTCAACACACACACAAAACACAAAACCTCTACAAAGTGTTTAATGAAGTTTGATACAGTTGCCTATTATCATACTTTCGCATTTCGCACTTACAATATTATGGGTGTGCATAACTTGAATACAGACCAACAGTAAAGGCAGGCTTTTTACGTTCTTTATTTTATTAATAGGTCTACACAATTTGAGCGGTGTTTAAAGCATTTTCAAGCATAATTGATTTATTTTCAAACGTTGCTATACAGAACAAAAGTCCTTTAATGCAAAATGCTGATGGATGGGGGTATTAGACTTAACCAAATCACACCTTCATTGTCGCGTATAAATATTTGGTTTCCACTTATTTTTATTCACTTTATTTGAGTTGCAAGGAGGAGTTTTCCCATTGTTTTCAACTACATTCAAATATGTAATTTGTCATAATCGTTATCCAATACATTTTAACTAAGCTGGTGTCATAGTTATGGTAGTTTATATAGGCCTATTTCTTTTTGAGGCCGTTTGCTATTTAGATTTTACACACACACAAACACAAAGTTTAACCTGTCAAATAAGTTATTCTTATATTATTTTAACATATACTGTTGTTTTTTTCCCACCCTTAACAAAACTTCCCCGTGTCTATAGAATTAGGATCATTATTAGCCTATTATATGTTGAGGTCAACCAGGTGAGATGAGAAATAGGCCTTTCTAGAAATGTAGCACTTGAACTGCGTTGAGTGAGTTCTGCACAGATGCAGGGCCTATAAGCTGTTTCTTTATTAGCATTATTTTTAGAAATGTAATTGTTATCACATGTAGAGGGATGTAGGAACTTTAGCTGTATATAAAATTCAGCTTTAAATGGCCGTATTCCTTTTCCTACAGTTTTGGTTTTGTAGAGCGATTTTAACGACGGCGATTTTAACGTTGATCGACCTTGCTTGCACGGGAGCCACATTGTTAAATAGTCATTGTCATTCTGTATTTAAATCCTCTGCTGAGTCGGTAGCTCACGTTGTTCAGATCGGGTGCAAAGAAAGCGTTAACTATTATCTGCTTTCAGCCTGACCATCTGCTGTTGTAGGGAATTCAACACCCTGGAGATCTACTTATATCCACATCGTAAACGAGAAAAGATGTTTTAATTAAGGGAAATCAGGTTAACTTAGCTCTAATTTACAAGCCGTCTGCTTAATGAATTGTCTATGCCGCTCTCTCTTTGTGGAGAAATCTGAGGATCTTTTTCCTCAGCAGTCCAGACACTAATTAACTAACCAAGAATTTCAGTTGCAACCCCAATTTCGTCTAATTGTTTTTTTTTTTTTTTATTTTATTTTATTTTTTTCAGCCAACTTGGACATTGCTTAAACAAATTGCCAATTAAATTTGACTGCTTCAATAAAGGTGGGGTTTATTTTTCACTTATCTTTATCTCCATCCGTACTCGTTCTAGGTATTATAAAATAACGTAAAGTTATGTTCAATTCAAATTATTCCTAACATTATTAGTCTCTGTTTATATAGTAACTATAGCCTGTTACTCAAGACTGAGTTGGTAACAATATAAGCCAGAAATTCATTGTAATTAAATAATGTGTGCGTAATTATGTTCTCTAGTTTGTTTACATGAAAACAAAAGGGTATAAATATATTAAGACAAGATAAAACATTCGCTCGGTTATGATAAAAAAAAGGGGGGGGGAATGAACACTCAAATAAAAATTCTCAAATCTCAGAAGATAATTACTTATCAATTAAAACATGTTATCATGTTTATAAAATCCGTGGCTAATTAGAGTCATTAAATGTACTCAATTTGCGCCTTAATTAAACTAAGAAAGTGTGTGTGTGTGTGTGTGTGTGTGTGTGTGTGTGTGTTGGAATATAGGGACTGGAGCGCCGTCTAGTGGGGAATGTTTTTTTTTTTTTTGTGCCGTTCATTGCCTTTCTAAAAAAACAAAAAAAAACAAAAAACGTTAATGTTGATTTTGTGCTTGCTTGAGTCACATAACAAAGAATTAGGGTTGGCGTTTTCCAAACACCAATACAAAAATATACATAGGGTCTTTAGCTAAAGAAAAGAAAAGAAAAAAGTAAACTAATATAAAACTAAGCATTGTTTTTTTTTCTTTTGTTCGGTGTATTAAGTTATTATATTTCTAAATGCAACCACAAAGTTTCATAATATTATTAATATTATATTATATTATATTATTTATTCTTATGATTATTATATTTATTATTTCTTGAAACTTTTCTTTGTCAACAGCACCTTCTTGGAAGATAAGGTAATGTACCAGCACATGTCGTGTCGGTAACAAAGAACGTTTTGATGTTTTTTTTTTTTTTTTTTTTTAAACAAAGTTAATCAAAGTGTAAATTATGTCGCTTTGGAGCGGGCCTCCCAAATCACTTTCAATTATGTTCCCTACTTTGTACCAAATTTCCTTTTCTCCTTGTTCTCCCTTGACAGCCACACGGTCACTGGGTGGACTCCCCCTTTCTCTCCATCTGTCCCTCTTTGTCCCCCTTTCAGTCGGTGTGTGTTTTACCTCATTGTCTTTCACACATTAATTGACACCTTTTTAAATCCACACTTCTGTCGGCCTTTACGATCTGCGGGGTGCCAATCTCTTCTGGTCCATTAACCCATTGAGATTGAGGCTAGTTAAACAAAAGGCTGAAATCGGATCTCCTTGCATTATTGAATCTCTCAATCTCCTCCAGATTTCATTGTCCCCTCACTCCGACTTGCTGTCAGGCTCGTGGGCAGGAATCTATTAGCATAAAAACCACACCATGAAATTCATTTATAATTGCAAAAATGTAAAACACCACATACGTGTACTAAATCACGTTCAAATAAGTTTCTGATATGATAATACTGAATAGATTGTGACAGATTGCAATTATACCACGATTACAATTGTCAAATCCAATCCACTAGTTGTGGTCGCCAATTCAAAAGCTTAATTTTAGAGCTTGCCCTAATGAACTAGGATTACAAAAAAAAAAAAAAATAATAATAATAAAAAATTGGCCTAGGGTTACATAAAGTGTGTGTGTGCGTGTTAGTTAGTTAGTTAGTTAGTGTTGCACAGTTTTTCCTTATGGGGGGTAAATGTAATATAGGCTAATACAGATAGTTATATTCTGTGTCTTCTGCAAACCACTTACAGCTGCACAAGAAATCTGTCATTTTAGAGACAACAAATTGCAGTCAGTGTAGGTGACGTGTTTGTTTGACAGTGTCCAAGGAGTTTGCGAAGCTGCTGTTATGAACGTCTTGTAGCTGAACGTTTAGAGGGGCGTGGTGTGACGGAGCAGCCAGACAGGTTGGTATATTTATTTATTTATTTATTTTCGATTTATTTATTATTATACATTAAGATAAAACAGATGTTGGACAACTGCAGCATTTCGACAAAATAGATAGAGTTCCAATTAAAATGCGTTCTTGTGGTCTTCATTTCAGTCCCTTCTGTTTTCATGAAGGCAGAGGATGCTACCCATAACATGCATTATAGCATTTAATCTGAGAAGTGCTTCACCCACCCTTCTCCAAATCTTCTTCTGTTTGTGCAGTTAGGCTATGAACAAGTTTTTACGCTAACACTCACTTTTTTTCTTCAAGTGACGCTATATATATATATATATTATACTATTAATATATATTATATATATATATATATATATATATATATATATATATATATATATATATATAAACCATACACACTTTATTTAATGTAATTTTTTGTAGTAAAAAGTGAGTTGTGATACATTACAATTTAAGACGATACAATCCCAAATAGCAGTAAACTTTAATAGAAGCACTGCTAAGATAAATATTATAGTATCAGGTTATCCAAATAACATTGTGCGTGAGTCTCTTAACTGCCAAAAATCCATCATATATGGCAACCTAGTATATGGTATAGTTTGCATAAAATGTAATAAAATAAAATCTGTAGGAGAGACAGGAATATAATTATATAAAATAATACAGAACCACTTATCAAATATAATAAATGAACAAGAAATGAACCAACAGTTCACCACCTTACAAGGAGCAGACACAGCATGGATGACCTAAAGTTTGTGATTTAAAGATAAATAAATGTGTGGTTGCCATGGCATCAAAAAAGCCTATAAATACCTCCAATGTTTGTTTTCAAGCACACTTTCCCTTGGCAAAGGTAAACGTTGGGAAGTTGGGTCTTTGAGAAAAAAAAAAATAGAAACATATATATAATTTACTATGTTTTTAGTTTAGAGTTATATTGCTAAAACTAAAAGAGCCAAGAATACAATAAGCTTCCCTTTGACAGTCTCCTGTTTGTGTCTGACAACAGGCCAATGTATGAATCTTCTATTTTCAGAGAGTACATTTGTAGTTTCAATCATGTCTACCCTATGTTCTCATGTCAATTCATTTTGTATTCCGGCTATGTGAATCTCAAAGTACCGCACTTATTCTTCATATACATTTTAGTTTGTTTCTTTTTTTTGTGCTTCTGCTGTGCATATCTTCATGATGTGGTTTAGAGTTCATCGTGCAAACGAGGGGTAAGAAGGTGCAACAGCATAATCTTGGAGGGAAGTGAAACAGGGAGACATTCACACCTGGAAAGAAAATACAATAATCCGAAAATAATAACCAGACTTATTTAATGTCTCTTGGTGCCTACATTTTCCCCAAGCGTATATGCGGAAAGCATTGTTAAGAACAAAAAATACCATGCAGACTTCACAAAGCTTTGCATCCATGGTGCTCAACTGTTTGTGCCATAACTACTGACATTGGGAGTTTTCAGCTATTCCAGATTTGTGATTTATCAAATGTGTTTCTTCATATTTATTCCATTCATATGCAAAGTACTGCTGATAAAGACATTTTATAGAATAGTGCTTACATTCTCAGCAGTATAGGTGAAACAGTTACATTCTGATTGTGTGCCCAAGCCATAGCCTACCTCACTTAATAATAATGGTGATGTCAACTTGACCACTTCCCTGAATGGATTTCCTGCAGAAAGCATGGGAATTGCTGCATGCAATACACTGTATTTTCAGTAGTTTTGATCCAGGCTAACATTAGTAGATGTTTAGCCTGTTAACCCTATTCAGTCCCCTACTTCAGTTCAATCAGAAGGTCAGTGGAGTCCTGACATTTGCAAAAGCCTTAACAAAACCAAAGTTTTAGGTCGCCAATTACAGCATCTAAGAATGTAAACATAAGCCTAAGGTAGATGTGTTGAAAATTCAGCTGGAGAATGTCATCTGGAGAGAAGAATCAAAGTGCAGTATTTGAAACACAGGTTTCTGTGTTTGGCATGTGACAGGAAAAAAAAAACAGCTTAACTTTAGCTATTATGACAAGCTTTTTTAATGATTATTATTTACCAAAGCTATATAAAAACAATACCATTCTTCAGTATCTGGGCTCCAGAGAAACAAACCATGTCACAGAATGACAACATACTGTGTTGCTGTAATACAGCTAACAGTATGGGTTAATACATGAATTGCAGGCCTCGACAGGCTTATTTATAAGCTTAAATGAATTGTTAGAGCTCAGAGGAACTCTAATCCCCTACCACACCTCCTACGAATATGCAATTAAAAAGGAAAAGCTAAGTGATACAGTTTACTAATGTGCATACCTTTCCTCTTAATCCAAAGGTTCAGTCCTTCTCAGAACAAAAAGGACTATAAATAATTGCACATCTTATATGATTCAGGTTGTCTTAGCTCTGCCTCTATTAGACTGGGGTTCATATCAGATTATTAGCAGAAATGTGTGGGGTATGTTCACTAGTGCAACCACTAATGTGAGTACTTGATCCGTGGCCACCTCTTTTTTATGAGCATGAAAGAGACTTAAAAGATAAGTTAATAATACATCAGGACAGCAGTAGACCACTTGTTCTTAAACATTTGAAGCCCTCACTTCACGGTTATGCATATAAAAGTTAAATATATTGCTTTGATGCTGTGAACTACTTTGTAACATTCTTTAATGTATAGAGTCGTTTGCAGGTGGCATTTCTTTTTGCATGTGTGACAGATGAAATGTAAGTTCAGTTTTGCCTATTTAAAAAGAGTAACCCTATTTGTCACAGACTTGTATTCTGTAATTATCTGTATTTAACTTGCAGATGGACTGGAATATGAAATAGGAAAGAGCTTTTCTATACTGCCTGCTTATGACTGAAGTGTAGTGGTACCACCTGCTGGAAAAAGTTGGTAGTGCCAGTGCTTTTAAACTTGCAGTCCATAGTTACTCATTTATTTAGTTGATTAAGGACTTAGTTAACTAGATTGTTGGAATAGAATAGTACTGTTTTGTTAGTTTATGTGGGACCTAGTTATATTTATAGCACAGTAAGTAAACAGAGTTAAAATTACTAAAAATGGATGCAAAGCTACAATTAAAAAAAGATTATATTACCATAAAACCCTGTCACCATTTCTAATAATACATATAATATATATAATATATATATATATATATATATATATATATATATATATATATATATATATATATATATATATATATATATATACATTTTATAAATATTCGTGGAAAGTATGTCAAAGCATTTTTTCAATACATTCGTGACAGGATAATGAGTTTAATCAAAAAATCATTTTAATATTTATATGTACTAACATTATATTCCCATTGATTTTTATAGCGTTCTGCAATATATAAAAAGGGCAAAAAAAAATATATTTTAAAGGAAATATTGGCAGTTAGGAAATATTGCAGTAGGTGTAATGGGGAGTGGCTTAATGTGTAATGCTAAAATGATTAAGGTGGGTTATGGTAATTAATGGTTTTAATGGGCTTTTGGCATTTTTTATAGATAGCTGAAGTGTTGATGATTTTGCTCTTTTAATCTGGCAATACATTTTCTTCAATTAGTACAAATCATTTCAACTCTAATGAAGTGTAGATGCCTTGAAATTCAGAGAACTCTCTTCTAATTCACTATTAGAAAAAAGTGTGTGTGAGGGAACATTCCAGTAATAATTGAAATAGTGCTATATATTAATATTTGTGTTCTATAATAATATAATAATTCTCTTATTTCTTCAGATTTCTTTCACACCCAGCAGCCTCTATAGCCGCTGTCGGATGTGTTATCCATAATGTATTTTAAAACATACTGTAGAACTAAAATTGGCCTTTTTTTAATCCCTTGAATGTGATTTAAAAAATATATAGCCCACCATCTCAAGAATATCATGCAATTAAGCATTACATCATGTTGAAAGAAATTGGTTCAGCATGCAGCACAGTAAGCCCCCGTTTCAGACAAATCCATTTAGGTAAAAACTGTCACATGCACGCAAGGTCCAGAGGGTTTTCCAGAGGGCTTTGAAATTGTTCTGGTGAAAATTGTTGAAATATTTGTTTGCTTGCCATTTTAAAGATGAATTACATATTACTGAATAGTTAAAAAAAAAAAAAAAAAAAAAAAAAAAAAAAAAAACATCTTTATTCGGGGAGAGGTCTAAAGTTTTATTACAGTGACACCGTATTTACTACAGTGAAACCTAAATACTCCTGTCACCTAATAAACTAAACATGTGTGTCTTTTTAATACAGGTGCCATTGTCATTCAAAACAAACCTTGTGTGAGTCTACTGGCTGGCACTGGTACTTAGTATAAGGGCAGTTGACTAATTAGTTTAGGTAACCATAATTCAGGTTTTACCTTAGCACTGATATTTGACAGCGGTCACTGCTGGCTAGAGAATCAACCACGGAGACAGTTTTAAGTGTCCTGAGCCGAAGCTAGACTAGGACACTTAACAAAAGACAAGCTATCTAAAGGCAGTGATCACTATGGAAGTAATATATGATATTATCAACTGAAAAGTAGTTTGTTTTGTGTATGAAGACATTTTCAAAATGTTTTTAAGTTATGTTTTGGGCTGGTCCTCATTAGGATGCTTGAAATTTAGGTCACTGTTTGAAGTCCAGTCATCTTTCGAGGGCTCCCATCGGTAGGGATTTATCAATGAATCATGATGCATTCTTTACATCATATACTGTATTGTAATAGAGGTATGGGATAATATATAACCTGAGTGGAGGTTTATGATGGCTATTACCAAAAATAGTTTGAATACCTATGTGCATTTATGAATTAAATAAACAAACAAACAAATGAATGGGTGGCCAACATTTATTTATTTATATACTTAGCACAAAGGTTAATTTATTTATTTATATACTTATCACAAAGGTTAATTTAGAACCCTGAAGGCGGTAGAATTTTCCCATTATTCCTGCCTAATAAGAAAAGCACAGATAATTGTAATTGCTTTTAGTGGCAAAGGGCACTGAAGCAAAGACTACCAATAAAACCTGCATGTTTCACAGACAAGGGCAGCGGCTCCAGTACTGTGCTCATGACAATAAGACTATTTTTCTTCTATTTTTGTGAAAAGGGAAATTACTAAGAATTTTTCTACTACATTAAAAGATAAGAAGATTATATTTAAAAATGTGTAAGACTTAAAATATTTCTCTCTTAATATGCCTCGTAGTTGTTCCATTCCAAGTTGATGAATTTGTTGGGGCTCATGAGAAACTATTTCAGTGGTTCTTGAGACACACCGTTTGATATAAGGGTCAAAAGCCTTGGGCCTAAACTCTTTAGCGCAGAGATCAATTCTATAAATGTATTGTTCATGTCCATTTGCAGTGTAGGTTTTAAATGTTTTGAAAGAAACATGTGACAGCAAAAAATGTATTTCCATTTAGTAATGACAGCCTTCTATTGCACTAAAACAAATTAATCATTGACAGAAATCTTTCTACAGAATGCAAATGTATTTTGTATTTCCATATGCCCTGGTTGAAAAAAAAAAAAAAAAAAAAAAAAAAAAGTATAACTTTTTTAAAAATCTAGAAACTGAAAACAAAAGCCCTTGGACATGGTCCAGAGATAATGCTTTGGCAACACCTTCAGCTTTTGGTCTCAAACCAGGATTCAACTTTGAGAAACAAGTGGTCAAAATGACTATAAAAGTTTATTAATATTATAATTATATATTATTATAAATATTATTAATTAATAATAATTTTAAAAAAAAAACCAAAAAAAAAAAAACTTATTTGTCTTATAGATAAAAACCCTTGGGTCACAGATCCTGGAGCATCACCGACGCTTTCATATGGACCCTTTTTTCGCCACGTCATTGTTGCTGCTGTGTCACGGTGTCACATGCTGCATTCTGGAACACTCTTGCAGTACCCAGTGAGCGTGATGACATCATACCCTGGTCATCCGGGTGCGTCTGCAGCGGAGGAGGGGGAACAGGCCCAGGCTATAAGAGCTGTGTTATTAAGGCAGTGTTGTTATTTTTTTTTTTTTAAACATAAGGGAAGCATTCGTTGTAAGCAGCAGGTAAACTACAAGGGATCGTACATTGGAATCGTTGATACCTTTTCGGATTACGAAAAATAAAGAGAAACGATCTGGTGAGTTAATAGTATTTATGTATGTGGTACAAATATAACAACAGCAGAAATCTCTTAAGTGTTTTAATCGCACTGTCCTGTCGTGAACATAATCACAAATCGTTTGTTTAACACTAATATGCATTTGAATGAATAACGTTTCAGAAGTAATTGGTATATATCATTCTGTCAGTGATGATAAATTGTAGGCCTGTGTACTCGCAGTACACGTCTTCTTACACAAGTGTTTGTCGTGCTGTTGTATGAAAGAAGATAAGTGTAACCCGTGTGTTATGCATGTGGTGTAAACTGTTTTACTATATAAATGTTATTACTGTTGTTGGTTTTGGCATGAGAATTATAATTTGTATCCGCTATGAATTCTAATAAATATTGTAGGTGTTTATATAGGTACTGTAAAAATGACTAACGTCAGGGTCTGGCTAGCATAAGGAGTATATTGTTGATTTTGTTAATACATTTATTCCTATTCCTAAAATGACAAACTTCTGAATACTTGCTTGCCAATCTGAATTGCAACAGGTACTCCTTTTAAAACAAATCTAATCAGGTCAGCAGTGCCCTACTGATTCAAATAGAAGACAGTGGTGTATTGCATAATACTGTGGGATTTGTGATTGCAGCAGTGATTCAGCAAGTATTGTTATTGATGACGGGCAGCCTTACACGAACGCAATAATTGATGCACTCTGATTGGGTCATAGCTTAGCCAAAGAGAAACGGATAGGATAGAGAAGGAAAAAAGTGGATCTACATAGTTGGTGACAAAGTGAAAACCCACACTAACTTGCAGCATGTCAGTTAAATATTAAGTGTTGATCTTAAGCAAATGGAATTACCTTTTGTTAATTTAAATTCAAAAACTGGTATCACTTTTCAGAAGTGATTTTTAAGAATAATATGCATTCATAGTATACTGTCTTAAAAAATATTTTTTAAAAGTTATCAGTTATAGGCTCTAATAGAACTGAATTTCTATATAATGCTGTATTTAAAAGCAGGTGTTTACAGTGTGTAGATATGTGCGAGTTTCAAGTTTAACATGTGTGTTTTTTAATACTTGTCACACAGACGCTCTCTCTGCTTTCCTGACTGCATTGTAGAACACAGCGTTCTTGTGATGGAGTTCCCAGACCTAGGAGAGCACTGCTCTGAGCTAACCTGCAAGCGCTTGGGTGAGAAATCTGGATAATAGAGTAGATTCTGAGCTTGCTTGTAACGCATTGAGTGCCAGATTATTTTAACACAGCTGTATTTGTGTCATTTGATACATTACATTTAGACTTCTTTTGTGGTTAACATGTAAAGTTATCATCACGGTATAGTTAAAGAGAATTAAAATATTGAGGACAGTGGCGCTTTCAGCGTGTTAAACAAATGCCTCCATGAATTTCTTTTGTTTCTCTATAAAGATTTTCTTGCAATGAAGTGTGATGCCTGTGAAGACATCTTCTGTAAAGATCACATCACTTACGCAAACCACAAATGCACATCTGCATACAAAAAGGTATGTCACAAGTTTTGAGTTATTCTTGGTATTGATAAGGTGATCCTCCTTTAGGGCAGTATCCTAATTTTAATGTAGTGCCAACAATCTTTCCCAACTCAACACAATAGTTAACTCAAGGTGTTAGTAGACAAGGACTTTATTGGTTTATCATGTATTTTGTCTCAATATCATTATAAGCAGTCGTTTTCTTCAAATGAGAGTTGAAGTCAATTACTGCGCATGTACAATTGTGTAATACATTAACAGTGGCTGTTGAACACGAACATTTTTTAACTGTTCAAAGTGTTTAAATGTATATTTAAAATCAACACCCAAAATTTAACATGTAGCAATAAGAAATTTTAAAAAGCTAGGCTGATACTCCTGCATATGAGGAAGATCCCGGGTAGTCTTTTATAAGCGACAAGACTAACTTGACCATCAACTAAATGCAAAAATAGCAGCTTAAAGTGAAATATTAATGTATGTGTTTTATCTGAGTGGAGATTGTAACGAAGTTAATAAAGAGAAATGTCATTGCTGCCTCAGGATGTTCAAGTTCCTGTCTGCCCACTTTGTAACACCCCAATCCCTGTAAAGAGAGGAGAAATGCCGGATATCAAGGTTGGGGAACACATTGATGCGGACTGTAAATCTGACCCAGCTCGGCGGAAAAGGAAGGTATGGTGACTCCTTTTGAACACTAGGTGCAAAAAATAATGAACAAGGTTATGCAGCTGTGAGCTGGCTTTTTTTCTGTCTGTTTGCCTTTATTTTCTTTATGTAATTTCTAGTATATCCTTATGTATATATCTAGTGAACTCCATATCCAATTGTGATTAGACTTTACAAAGGACATTCTTTAGGGTATGTTCAGATTTTTCAACTCTTGAGGTATATGGATACACTTAATAGCCATAGTGGAGATGTCTGTTACTGGTATTCTTTTTCTTTCTTTTTTGTTTCTTAGATTTTTACAAATAAATGTTCAAAAGGGGGGTGTAAGCAGAAAGAGATGATACATGTGACATGTGATCAGTGTCACTTGAGCTTCTGCCTGAAGCACAGGCACCCTTTAGATCATGAATGCAAGTCTGATGGCCATCCTGTCTCCAAGTCTGGGTAAGTAAGGCTACTGGTTCCTACACTTCCACTGTTAAGTTTGAGCTTTAACAAATCGCTAATCAATAATAAAATAAAATAAAAAAGTTGAATAACACCCTAAGTATCCTAGGTGAATGGGTGCTCAAAAGTATGTCCCATAATATGTGTGCCCAAAATGTTTGCAGTCATACCCAAGGTACGATGTTCATTCAGCTCGGTATTTATTTAAAGATGGTTATAAACCATTTTGTTCTGTTTTCAGTCATGCTGCTTTAATGCGATCCCATGGATCAACCTCATCAGCTGTTGCTACTTCTAGTAAAGGAACCTCCAGATCTGTACCAAATGGACTAAGTGGGAATGCACGATCACAACCAAGAAGGTACAGTGCCACAGCAATCCATAAGGGCATCAGTCTCCATATCACTTACCCACACAAACAGTGAGCCAGCTTTCCCATCTTCCTGTCTGGTTGACAGCTGTGTTCGTTGATGAGCCTAGAGTCTAAACCCTGATGGTATTCATACATGCAAACTGTAAGTCTTACGCAGTTGCTAGGGAGCTGCTGTTTCATAGTCAATCTGATGAAAGTGCTTAAAAAAAAAAAAAAAAAACATTGTTAAAATATGATAAAATCAAGTAACAGTTTTAGTAAATTATCTATTTGATTGAAAACAATTGTGCATGGGAGGTGATTTCATTGATTCCCCATGCTAAATTCAAGTTAATCCTTTGCGGTCCATTTATTCAGCACCTGTCAGGCACGTCAGGATCTAATTTATTTTCACACAAGCTGTGTATTTTACACTCTCTATATTTAAAAGTTATTGTATTCACAGTAAAACAGGTTTAAAAGGCACTGCATATCAGCAGGACACTCGGTAGTGCATCTCCAGCCAAGCCCCTCCTCTTGATCTTTGTATTTTTCACATACCTCTTTATAGATATGCATACTGATAAATCCTCTCCTGATCACTTGTTTTATCACCAGACTCCTCAATAATGCGATCCAAGTCATTGTTTTATTACCGAAACATCTCAAAGCTCTGCAAGTGTCCATGATATTCTTTGAGCGCTAGATGCAAAGGAGATAGCAGCTATCTCCTTTGTCTGTGTTATCTGTGCATGGGGCGATCAGATACGCCCCCTTTTTTTTTTTCGACTTCATTTGGATCCTGTCTGCCTCACTCAGCCATTGGAAGGTTTTCTCAGCTTTTTCCTGAGAACAAACTACTAGAGACCTGTGCTTTACATCTTTTTGATGTCGGACTAGAAAGGGAATTTTAATGTTGGACCTGGTCCATCATAGGATCCCAAAGGGTTAAATATCTGCGATAGAGCGGCTTTGTGAATTTTAAAGCGGTGGTCATCTGCCGCTGTTTAGATTATAATGTAGACCCTCACTGAAATTTTTAGCAAGTCTCTTCATTTTCTTATCTAGTACACTTGGGCAGAGTGCGACCGTGGCGCCACCACCACAGCAGCAGAGAGCAATCCCTCCCTCTGCGTCTCTTCAGGCAGGAATGGTAAGTCCTATTAGTAGTGCTTATCTGAGGAGGGCGCTTCTGTTCTTAGTAAAGGGGCATTCTGTTTGCAGTGTTTGGAAGTGCCTGCCACATCTCTCAACTGACCTCTATCGTATTTCATAAGAGACCAGCTGTTCTACAGGTTGTCTGCATTTAAAAAAAAAAAAAAAAAAAAAGTGGACTAATAGTATTGTTGCTGATGCTGCCAACATTTGTACTTGGGCCAAATAGAATGTTTTCTTGCAAGCTGTTGTATGTCTGCATTCCTGTCATTGAGCTCTTAAAATATTGGAAATACATTTCTTCCTCCGTGTTCGATGTCTTTCAGTGTAAAGCATCGTTGGTAAAAAGTTACTTTTTTTTTCTGCAGCACAAATTATTGTAAATTGCTCTGATATGTTTGCGTGCAGTGTGTATTCGCCAACATATAGTTGTGTTGTTTCTACAACAGACTGAGGAGCAGGCTTTGCAGAGAGCTCTGGAGATGTCTTTAGCAGAATCTGCAAGAAGCACACAGCAGCCGCTCAGGTAACTGCATTGTATGTAGGGGATATGGGTCACAGTACAGTAATAGAGAACTGCCTTATGAAATAAACATCCAAAAGTTGTAGCTATAATGTATTTGCATTATGTCTACCTTTTCCCTTTTAATATCTTATCCTATTCCAGCAAAAATGCTTCTGAATAGAATCTCAAGGCTCATTATGTGGACGAATATCTGTGTTGCACAGGCTTCAGTGGATAATGCTTCGTTTCTGGGCAATGCTCATATTCTTGCACACCTAATTTCTCCAAATCCAGGCTTGACAACTGTTTTCATAAGCCTTTTGATGGCCCTCTATTACCCTGGTTTGGCTGACTTCTAGCCATCATAGGATATGTGGTAGCTCCCACAAACCAGAAGGTGAAATTCTGTCCAATTGTAATTGAGCAGTTGCTTAGATCTTTGAATAAGTGACTGGGCGGCTTTTTGAAGTGATCCCTTGTGCTCAGTCCTCAGGAGCAAGAAGATCTTGCGCTGGCCCAGGCACTAGCTGCCAGCGAGGAGGAGTTCCGCAGGCAGCAGCAGCAACTACAGGTATCCAGAACAGTTACCAGTCAGTTGCATGCTAACAGGAGTTGAAGTAGGTACTTTTTTATTGTGTGTTCGCACGCACGCACGCACACACACACACACACACACACACACACACTTGGTGCCCCTAAAACTGAAACTTGTATAATTTTGAATTCCTTTTCAACAGTGAGCAGTTAAGATGATTTAAAAAACGGATCAAAATGATCCAGATAAAAGTAATCTCTATTTACAAAGTCCAAATCAAAAGTTTTGAAAAACCATCACCAGTATATTAAACAATGGGCAATGACAAACTGTGTTTGAAAATGCTTTTGTACTTTTTCTGGTAATGTGCAAAACACATGACTTGGCACTTAGTTGGAATGGCTTTTTATTTTGAATGTACAGATAACATTTAGTGCAACGATGCAAGATACTCATGAAGACAGTACTGTACGTTTTCCAATGTATAACTTTCAAATACCACTAGAGGGTGCTACTTCCTAAAATGACCAAATTAGCTTTTTAAACCTGCTCTGGTTCGCTTTTATTCATTTATTTTCTATTTTTCTTTACAGAACCGAGAACCCAAACAGGCTTACTGCAGCATGTCTTAGTGTTGCATTCTGCTGTAAAGCTGCCTGATGTGCTATACCAACCATGTCTTCACATTTTAGTTTTTTTTCCCTCAATCAAGCTCCAGAGTTAAGACAGCATACATGATCAAAATATTATGTTGGATGATTTTGTGTGTGTGTATATATAATATATAAGAAATCTTATCAGTTGTATTCTTTAAAACTATATGCATCCTACAGTTTTATATAAAGCCTTTGTGTACATATTTCATATCTTGATTACATTAACCAAGAGAATGCCTTGTCTGCTAGATGTATGTTGAATAAAACATTTAAAAATGTTTGTGTAGAGTATTTTTACTTGTTTTTACAAACCCTTTGAAAATGCTTTTCAACTTAAATCCTGTTGGAGTGGAGTACTGTGGCAGAGCAAAGCTCTGCCCTTTTTAAATTGGCATCGATGGGGTTAATTTCCCCTACCTGCCTGGGTTCATTGTGTTCAGGTGGCTGGGGTTGATTAGATGATTAGTTTAGTTTAATTAATGATCAATCAGCGCCCAGCCACCTGACATAAAAGGAGGCCTCTGCTTCTCATTTGGGAGGAGGGAGTTGAGGAAGCAGCTTGGTGTGTTGTTTGTATTTTTGAAAGTTTGATTCCAGTGAAGGCATTGCCCAGCCTGGAAACCTTATTTTTTTTTTGTAAGTTTTGTTGTCTTTCTATTTGTGTTTGAAGATTTTTTATTTTGCCCTTGCGCACTTTCATTTTGGTGTTTATAATAAGTTATTTTTTTGAACTTCAGTTTCGGGTCCTCTATCCACTAACCAGCCAGCCACAAGTACATATGAAAGTATTGTTGTATTGGTGGTATTAAGTTGACCATAGTTGTGTGTGTTAAATGCTGGATGTCATTGTTCAGTTGGCAATGTTACTTTTGCAGTAGTGTCACCCAGTGATATTCCAGAAAGCCTATATATACATCTGAATATTGCAGTACCTGTTTTTAACCACATAACGGCAGTATGTGCAAAGAAATTAGTTTATAGTAAGTAGAAGCAAGCCAGATTGGTTGTTGATTTCTAGAGACAAAGGGTTTTGCTTGGCAGCTAACAGTTGTCAGTAGAAAGCATGCAGATGCAACACAACATAAAAAACTTTCTGCTAGATCCAGAGAGTTGTAGTCATTGGTGGCTTTAACATATAGTACAGAATTAAGAAGCAAGCGGTGCTGTGTTTTGATGTAAGGTGAAATGCAAATTGTATAAGATTAACAGCATTTTCTGTAGTTCCTAGTTTAGAAATTTATTTTGGTTTATGCCATTGCAACTGTTTCAAAATATGGGTTTGAGAAGTTAAACCCTATTTATATCAGTTGTGTGATCTCCAGAGGGACCTTTAAAAAAAAAAAAAAAAAAAAAAAGAGGAGGATGAATGCAAACGTGTGTCTGTGCGTCTATCTAATCTCCAGCCAATTTCCAACACTAAAAGCTAATTAATGCATCCTTCCAAGAAAAGCAGCTCAAGGGGTTTAAGCACCATCTGAAATGCTGACAATGTCTCATTCATCTCTATCAAAACAGCCAAGTGGTGTGAATGGTCAAAATTGTTTCTTTTGAATCTGCTGTTTTAAATGAATCCTTTTAATCTGATTTCTACAGCATTCCTTTTTCTTTTATATGGTATGCGATTATGGATAAATCCATTTTGAAAAGCACATGTGAAACTAAAGGTAAAGCTTTGGCGGAGCTAATAATAAATGCTGTTCTAGAAAGCACTAGGCAAAGGAGCCCTTCAGCCAATCCAGCATTCACACATTTAATAAATGTCAATGTTTGTAAAATTGTAATTAAGTATTTTTGGATTATTTGAAACCTTTCTGTAATTCTTAGCACTAGTAATCTACATAAGACCTGGTTAAACAGAAATACTTTAAGCTTGTATTAGAGAGCTTAACGCACAGGCCAGTTAGTTTTGATTAATTCCAAACCAAGAACTATTTTGATCAGTTAAGATGTATTGCTTAAATATAATCTCCTGATAGCTGTGTGAAAGAAAACTCCAAAGTGTAACTTGTTTAACCTTGTTTGTTCTTGTACCCTGACTGCCACTATGCAAACCTTTAAACCCCCTTTTGTAATTTTACTACATACTGTTTTAACACTGACCCGACAACTCATTCTTATATTAATGTCACCTACTTCAATTCTAATTAACTGATCACTAATAGATCTTTGTAACTAAGCTTTTTGCATTTAATTACTTTTTAAATTACAACCACTGGGCTTCATACTTCTTAAATTTTTTTTGAAGTAATGCAAGGTTCATTGACGCTAACACAAGTTTATCCTTGCTCCACACTCATCCCTGTCAAGCTTTCAATCCTACTTGCATTTGCTGGAAAATATTATAACATGGCGTGAAACTAAGTGCTTGTGTAACACAGTTCAGACCATTGCAAACTGCAATTCATATCCTTTTCACACTGCTAGCTACTAGCATTGCCTATGTTTCAGCACTTTCTGGCACAGCAGCATTTAAAAAAAAAATAATAATACTCTCAATTTAAGAACCCCAAAAGTATAAATTAACTTCAGATCTAGAATCAGTGTTATTGGGGAAATTCCCATTATGTAACAAGTTCACAATCTTCAGTCTACCATGGTTGAGTTGGGTTTATAATTGTGGTTGTCCAACAGTCTTTGGTCTTGACCAGTTGCTGCATGAATAAGGTCATGAGACTACACTTTACGGTCCATTAGGCACACAGCTTTAGACCTCTCGTCATATACAGTACAACCTCTATTACTGGACTATGTATTTAGATGTATTAACTACTAATGGTGGTAATGAACCAACAACAGAGACTGATACTGCTCTGCACAGCTGGCAGAACAATGAACGGCTATGTGGGTAGCAGCGAGATGGGAATTTCATCAGACAAACGAGGAGCTAACATTTTTTTTTAAGAAATACAGTTAACCTGCAATGTAGGGCTCATGGTATTGAACAAGGTCTTGTTTAATTACAAGCTTTTTGAAGTTCTGATAGAACAGGGCATCTGTTCTCTAAATCACTGCAGGAAGCGCAATTTAAAAAAAAAAAAAAAAAAAAAACATAAGTGCTCTGGCTTTTCTGTCCCGTAGCGCATCCTGGATCGTTATCGCTGTGTTGCCTGTTTGACAATGTGGGCAATAATCCTTACACTATCAGTGCACTAGAGCGGACATTTTGAAGAGACTTTTGGAACAGACTTTAAAGTTATAAGTGTAAAAAGTTGTCAGGATGTTAACAATGAAAAGAAAAATGACAAGTACAATATTTAAACAGTTGTAGCAACACCTGGGGACTTGGAACGCTATATTTTTTGAAACCCTGCTACCTCCTGATGTGTTTCTTAAATTTAAGGGTGTTGCTAAAAGCAGATTTACACATTTAAGTCAATACCCTAGTCCAGGGAAAATGTATTCTCAGTGTTATACTGAAACGTAATGCTTAAGGTGCTTTATGCAAGCAGCTGCAGCCCCTCATTACATTCTGAGTTCAGCATCATGAGTTGTATTATGCAGAAAGTTCTCTTTGATACTGTAATCTATAAATTATTATTTTTGGCAAACACTGAATTGACCAGGTTGTTTAATACCCATCAAGGTGTCCTCTACAGATCTGTAAAGGGCGATTATTCTTTTATTAATTCCCCACCCCCCCAAATGCTCATTTGCTTACAGTTTCCTGAGTAATTACATTCTTACTGCCTGTGAAAGCAATTGAAACGGCTAAGAGATGTGCAGGCTGCAGATGATAATAATTGAGGCCACTTGATCTTTGGTTTTTTTTTTTATTGAATCCATTCTGCAGTCCATTTATTGACGTGATTGACTTTTCAGACTGTAAACGAATCCCCTTCACTTCTTACCACTTTAAGAAGGCTAACTCTTTTAATGTGTTTCAGGAAAGATTGTAATGTGTTGGGTACATAGGCCTTGGAGTACAGCAAAGATACATGAAGTTTTAGTGCATTTCACAACCCATTACGATATTTCTACAGTAATCACTAGAAAGCAGGAAATATAAATATTTTTAAGGGATTTCCCACAAACAAAAGGGGAACTGCAATTCAAAAAGTCCAAATATCTCTCCCTGTTAAACACATTTTAAAAAATGGCAAAGGTAAACCAAAGATATTATTGACTAGCACTCCACTCTTTGAATGGCTTTGGTGTAAGACTTCGTTCTTAACAACCCCAAGGATCCCTTTTCCATCAATAAACAGCCCGGCACAGTAAGTTTAAAATTCAATGGCTCATCAAGTGTGTTTTATTTACAACTCACCTGTTTAAAATGACATCGGTTTCAAACATGCACTGGGTAGGATGTAGTTAACAACATTTTATTTGCCTATATCCTGCTGCTTTGCAGTCTACTGCGATGAAAGGTTTCCATAGTAGCCACCTGTGAGTCATTGCAAAGTACTGAGCCCTAGTGAGACAGTGAGACAGAATTGCAATTAATCACAGAGCTGTCTGCACCTGGAGTAGCTTCTCCCAAAAGTCATTTCAATTACTGCACCAGGTGATAGAAATGCTGCACAATTCAGAACACTGTCATTTCTACAACGGCTTCAGCTCCTGTGGGTATTTTTCTTTTTAATACAGTATGTAGCACATTAATATGTAGTACGCTAATAGATGTTAATACTAGTAGACTCTACTGAATATGATTTCTGCAAAACGAAACCCCAGAAAGGAGCCATTCTGAATGTCAATTTAGGCATTCCTATAACCGCACCTGTATTATTGAATTTGTTTATTTTACATCCCAGTGTAAAAAGTACACTGATTACATTTTCAATAAACAGGGATGATTCTATAAAGCAATGATATAAATACGCAGTATAATTGTGCTGAAAACCTCCAATTTCAACCATACACCAACAACTTATCAAATACATCCACTCTACATAGATGCAGAAATAACTTTGATAGACAGATGGACACGTGCCTCCCTCCATACACCCTCAGAGAATGCTACTCTAATTCGTTCTAAAGACTTTCCAAACCAAGTTTCTTTGCTATTGAATAAACTCTTGTCTACGTAAACGTGAAACCATGTAGAAAAGGCATGAACAAGCAGCTCACTCTATGCAGTACTCTTAATGCATCAGTAAGTTACAGAAGAACAAAAGGTGGACGGTCACTGAAGGAGACTGACGACAAGTATTTAGATTAACTTGACATTCCCCCATCTGTTCAGCTGACAACGGGTATTTCTGCTTTTCAAGGAAAACAAGTTGTCAAAACAAATGCTTTTGCTTTCTTCTGTTTTTTTTTTCTCAATGTATTTTCCATTGTGTTCACTTTACATAGATCAATACAACCACACAAACTACTGCCTGGTTTATTAATTGCTCAGCTAGATGTAGTGTAAGGCAATGACATTAGTCAGTATCTATATTTCTACAACAAAAATATGAATTTTCTCAAATATAAGGTACAATTAAATAGTTTGTTAAAATAAATAACTGGCTATAGCATGCAGGATCTTGAATCAAATATTTGACAACTACGTTTATGTTACTTAAATCAAAGTGTTGTCCATGATGCATTACTACTATAAAAACAGGAACCAGCAGCACAGGCAAACCCCACAAAGGCAGGGCGGTTGCACACCAGATAACCCCCTTTTCCACCAACAAGGACGTTTAGGTTTAGACTGCAACGCTTTAAGGATCCACTGGAGGGCAGCAGCAACATACAGAAAAACACATGGCCTAACCAAATCGGTCACATTAGATAAAAATAAAAGGCACTTGCAATATAAAATCTATTTAGATGGGCCACTGAAATCAGAAATATATAAATTACAGTTGGTTTTATATTCTCCTGAAAAGCGGACAGATGAAATATGGAAACGATTGATTGAGATGAAACTTAGCAAAATAAATAAATAAATAAATCCCTAATCAGGTATAATGATGCACTTTAAACAAAGCAAAACAGCTGTTTTAAGTAAATCAAAATTGGAATCTAATGGTAGTAAAAATGAATTAAAATAAGCACAGTAAGGTTGATTCCTTATCTTAAATGTTCAATTATTTTCAGACATAACAACTATTCTGCTCCAGTGAACTTGATAATGAACTTGTGCTAGCTGTGTTGCAAAGTGCAACTGGAGCATGAAATACCCCACATTCCATTACTCGAGTCCAGTAATAATACTGTAAACTACTGGGATACAGAGACATCATTGCAATCCTATAAATGGTGATGGGCTTTAAGTGTGGTAGTTCACTGAGCCAGTCAGTGTAAATACGAAAATAAATAAATAAACAGGTATTTTCTGTTTCAAGTTGGTTTTCCTTTTTTTTTTTTTAAGGCTTTGCTTTAAAAATTCTGTGCATACTGATTTATGAGTTGGATAAACAGAAAGCATGATGGTTCTATGCTGTGCCAATAACGCCAAATGAATCAATTTGTGAAGAAAGATTTGGTGGCTATGTTTTTCATGCTCATTTTTGACCTTCTATTGAAACTGTCATGCATCCTCTATATACACAATGTACATTCTTAGTAATTCCTAGTTTATTTAAGAAACATTATTATAGTTGAACACGTCATAGATTCATGAAACCCTGGGGGACTGTAGAGTTTTGTTTTGTTTAGGGTGGCCATTGTGGTTACGACTTTGCTGACTATACATTATATTTTAAAATAATCAAGATTTTCCCTCTATACTCAAATGTCAAAACAGTAAGCAGATAAAGACAACATTATAAAAAAATGTAGATATCCTGCAAAAATTATATTTGGGGACTTTTTTAATGAAGTTCTAATTTTAAGCCAGTTATTATTTCTGCACTGATCTTGTTATAGCTGTTATTTCTTTCACTTTTGCTGTTTGTTTTTCCCTAGAAAATTTTAATCTAAATGAAAATCTGCCCCATTGTTGCACACTTATCAGTGTTTCACTAAGCCAGGAGTTAATTTTTTTTTTTTTTTTTTTTTTTTTTTACATGACGCTGTTAAAACCCTTGTTGGGTGCTCTAAGTGTAAGTTGTTCCATCAAAAATGTAATCATTAATGTAAGTTTTCTCTTGTGTGCTACTGCTGGAATAAAGCCTCACCAGTATAAATTGCATTTCTCTTTGAAAAGAAAAATGCACATCAGAAGGTTAGACAATAAAGAAGTTAATATTACAGAGCCTTCAGGTGAAGTTTATTAAAAAATAATTTTTCTCTATATATATCAGAGATATATATATATATATATATATATATATATATATATATATATATATATATATATATATATATATATATTCAATATAGTGATGTATCAATGACATGAAAAGCTGAATTTCAAAAGCAGCACCACTGTAACTGTATTTGCTTTCATATATTCCAGTGAGCTTTATTCAAATAGATAAGAGTGTCTGTAAGGAACGATTTAATCTCCATTGCTGTTCAAATGCCATTGTGAAAGACACACATTATATAGCTCATATCTTTAGTGGGGAAGGGTTGGTTAATGAAGTTGGTCTATTCAAGAAATGAAAAAAAAAAAAAAAAAAAAAAAACACTTTTCCTGACATTTAATTGCTGGTTTACATGCCCTGCTTATTATTGTTTTTTTTTGTTTTGTTTTTTTTAAAGGTACTAGTATCATTAAGGAAATTGTTTTTATATAGATTTTCAAATCAGTCTTCTCTAATTATTAGAATTGAGTATAAGCCAAGGTCATTCTCTAGGGTGCTAGTTGGTTCTTTTAAAGGGTAAGTAAGGGCTCATTTAAGTGGGCTGTCATAGCTGAATATTGATTTTTTTTTTTTATTATCTTTTTTTTATTATCTTTTTTTTTTTTTTTGCAGTGACTACATTGTGTCTCTCTTGTGAAAAATGCATTCCAGATTAGAAACTGTATGAAGGCTGAACCTTACTGATCACAGCTGAATCCTGTCTCTCACATGCCTTGGTAGTGGGTTTAAAATGAAAAGTGGGCTAAAAATACCCTGTAACTCTCTGTAACTGTCAGGGATGGTTGGGAAGGATTTCAGTAAGTACAGATTGGCACTGATATAAATAGTGAATGCTGGATCAGAGTTTAGGCCGTGGAAATGAGAAGCACTGCAGGAATTTACATTCGCACATGAAGGTCATGAGCCTTGAGAACTGCCTTAGTGTTGAGGAGTCTTCCAGTCATTGTTGCCCCTTGACACCATGATTACTCTTGCTGGAGCCCCACAAACCAGGTGCTGTGTGTGCATGTGTCAGAGAGGGTGAGGGGTCTCCCATCTTTGCACAAATGATGTATTAATTATCATTTTATACAACGTCGATACCTCATTGGTGATGGCACTAGTAAGTATATAGTACAAGGCATTACCAGGGCAGAGTAGCTCACTGGTCTACATTACTGATGTAGGAGACAGGATTTTCAATACAACATGGCAATGCATCTCTCCACAGAAGAGCACATATTTTTTATATCTAGAAATACTAAAAATAACTGAAACTCAACGAGAAATGTTACAACCAGATCCTGGGCCAGGATCACGGGAACACATTTCACCTAGCCCACTCAACAGAGATTGAAAAGCCTTTGTTTCATTATTTTAAAATAATATATCATATTGTTGCCCTGAATATAACAAGGATTGTAAAATTGAGGGAGAGATAGATCACCTATTTCCATACGTTATACATAAAGACATTTGCTGCACTGTGTAGAAGAATGGGAAACCCTTACCTCAAATGAAGTGAAGTTAAGGGCTATGTCTAAGTGGATTGCATTTGTGGGACAACATCATTAAATCTTGGCTTAAGTTTTAAAAAAGCCTTTACTCAACTCCTTGTCATTATTGTTACACATTGTGCCATATTAGTTCCCTTTGCCTTATATAAGGTCCCAAGGATAACAAAACACAGGAACTAAAATTAATCAGTGGCTTAGTTTATATTGCTCTCATCTGCATTTGTTTTTCCTGTGTGGTATAACAGAAACCTCCACTATCCAAACTAATTAAAACCAGTGGGTGTTGGTAAAAACTATCTGTTCAGTTAATTGGAATTATAACTGGAACATTACTAATATCACATTCCTAATCAAAAAACCTTTTTTTTTAAATGTATAATGGACTACTTGTTAAAGATACAGTGAGGCAAAGAAGTAAAATATTTCTTTCACATAATTTGGGTTGGGGAGTTGATTCAACTGGTAGCATTTATTGCATACAATAAATAATGCATCAGGTAGACCTACTGAGCAAATAATGTAAACTACTGGTAACCAAATTGTATGTGTGCATGAACGTCATTATATGTTTAAGTGATTGAGTAATATTCCAAGCCTAAAGGAAAATAGTTTAGCACTGTAGAAGCACCAATACACAACCCTTTTTATAACAGTCTGCTAAGGATATGCAGGAATATGCCTCAGTCACATATGAAAAAAACCCCAAAACATGTGAGGTTGATTCTGACAGCATTCATTTGATATTCGCCTACGCAGACTTCATTAGCTCCAGGAACAGTGAAGGAAATGAATATGAGTCTGAAAGAACACTTGCCTTGATTTTGGTAAGAGAGAATCCGCACCAGCATGCAAAGAACAATCATTTTTAAAAAGCAATTTTGCAATCTATAATTACTTATGTAACATGAATATTATAGTCAAAGAAAAGACCTGCAAATTAATATATTACAGACAAAAGCAATCAACTGATAACCCTTTATTTAAATTATCTAGAGCCCCTTTCACACTGGCATGCTCTGCCTGGGTTAGAACATACCTGGGTTAGGACCCGGTATGATGCAGGTCCGGTACACAATTTCACTCTGCTTTTAATAAAGCAGGGTTGACCTGGGTGACAGACAAAAGTACACAATCAAAGCATGTCGACCCACATCCTGAGGTGGGTCGCTGGGACCCAGGTCAACCCAGGTACGACCCAGGTACGAGGTTTCACACTAGGTGGGATTGTGACCCTGGTATCCAGAACCTGGGTCCAGAACCAAAGAGGGCAGTGCGTAGACTCCCTCGAGGTGAAGAGATCTACGTCTGCTCTGCCGAACCACTCCCAGATGCGTTCCGCCCTGGGGTCAGGGAACTTCCTCCGGAGAGGAGAGCCGCACTGTGGTTAGCCGGCCCGGTAAGTGGACTGCTCGAAGAGAAGCCAGCCGGGGCTGCGACCACAGTAACAGCCAAACCACCATGCAGTGAAGGCTCGGAGATCTCAGGCCGCCCTGGCAGTTGATATATGTCACGACCGTGGTGTTCTCGAACAGGGTTTTAATATTGTAGCGATCTCGGTTCCCGCAGGCAGGCGCCTCACACAGGGTGAGGCAATCCACACAGAGGCGGAGGGCAGGCGTGAACCCGGGACCTCTCACACTCCAGCATAGCGCCGATACCGCTGTACAAAAGAGCCTGCTCCTTTGCAAGGGGCGTATATTGGGCTTATGTCTTTCTATGTGATTATGTCACCTACCAGCCCTGCGGCTGCCTTCCCCCGTGCACGCAGCAGGGGGTTAGCTTCTTTTTTTTTTTCTTTCCCCCCACAAAGTACACATGCTCAGAGTCTGCTCCTGCGAGAAGTACCCCCCACTGTTTCATCAAGTGTAACGCACCGTTCCAATACAGACTGTTCCAGAATCTGATCGGAAAGATTCCAGAACGCTAGGATAAATGCACCTTTTGATAATAACCGCAGACGTGTGAGGATGAATTAGCAGTGCCTACACCCTGTTAGAAGCACTAGAACTACCTTCGCATCTGAGCTGAGTCAGCTGACCAGCTGGCCTTCAATAACAGAAAGGACACTTTGAAACACTTTTGAAAAAAAAATCTCATATTTTATGCAGAAACTCAGAAAAGCAAAAACTATGTTAGCGAGCATGTTTTCTGTATTACTGGATTATAGGTCATGCTTGTGTAAATCAACATGAAGCAATCAGAGATACAAGTATGCTTCATTGACCTCTGTATTAAGGCAACAGTAAAAACAAGTGGAGAATCCCTGAAGGTTTGGCAATCTTTCAGTGCAAAAATAAAATAACACTCCAGAGAGCAGGAGAGAGCAGCGTTATTCAATATTGTAGAATTATATACTTCCTTCTGGGCTGAAACTAATTGATGCAAGATTCACCTTCCAACAGGGTAATGATCCTGTGTGTGTGTGTGTGTGTGTGTGTGTGTGTGTGTGTGTGTGTGTGTGTGTGTGTGTGTGTGTGTGTGTGTTTTTGTGTGTGTGTCTCAATGGGAGTGATGTAAATGATGCATGACACCCCTTCACGCTGCTGCCTTTTTAAAAGCAGACGATCGGTGAGCCTACCTCAGTTATATAAACAGCAAACATCATGTATAAATAGAAATATAAAATAAGCTACATGAACAAAAACTGCCTAGAACTATGTATATCAAGAAAGCTAGAAAGTACCTTTTGATTTTGTTTTATTGTTGTTATTTCTGTGGCAACTAGCTTGTATAATATCATATTTTTTTTGTATGGCTATTATCCACAATAACAACTTGGCAATAATAATTTTTTAGCATTGCCTAAAGCTCAAAAAAAGACATCTATTGACATCTATTATTGTAAAGTTGTTCAATAATGTGTTATACAAACGATCATTCACTGATTCCCTATGTTTGCAGCTTATGCTTTATAAGGATTTGAACTTTTAATATCGACGATTATTACTACAAGCCACTTTCGTGTCTATTTCCTTACTTTATTGGGGGTGCAATTAGGTTCTGGCTTTTTCATTTTCCACAGTCTGGACAACTGTCAACTTCACAACTTCAGACGTTCTTATTGTTTTCAAGAAGGAAATGCAAAAAAGAACGATATAAATAAAACAATGGGGCACATTCTCAAACCTTTTCTTCCATTTTTTAACGAACTCCTGTTTTTGGAAAGGAGGTAAAATCACATTAAAAAGGACTAACAAAACACCATGAGAGAATTTGAAATGTATAACCCTAGTTGTTTGGGTCTAGTTTTGTTCAATTTAAAAAGTGTTCATTTAAACAGGAGATAATGAAAGACTAGAGTAAGTGTTGACATACTCGGTATTAATAATGGACATTACTATATAAAAAAATGTTTATTAGTCAGAACATTACTATATTTAAAATATGTGTTTATTTGCATGGGGTAAAATAAATCTACAAATTTCTTAAACCATATTTTTTTTTTTTAATTGGAGTGTGTATCAACTGGTAGGTGTAGATTAATAATGCTGGTGTTAGACAAAGCATATCCAACAACTTTACACATCTTTGCAAAAGCTTAAAAGACAGAGCTCATTTATTCAATTCTCCTAACTCTTAAATGGCAGGCCAGAATAACCTACAGCCAGCCAACCAGTCATTTGCACTTCTGCTATATATTTCAGGAATGGGTGTTAATGAACCTGTCACACAAACAGACTGCTGGCAGATCCTTCAAATAAAAAATGGATTCTTGCCATTCACTTAAGTGGTGCAGTTTTCCTGTTAGGAAAAAGCCATAGGAATGGATTCTCAGCTTTCTGACTCATTGACATGACTGCACCACCTCACCAAGAAATACTACAAAAGTACTACTAACAGTAATTGCAAGATTTGTACAACATCTCTACTACTGCCAAGTAAATTGATTGATTGTGAAAGTAAGTATTTTTTTTTTTAATTTAGTTGTTGTCAATTATTTTTATTATTTCTCCTAATTTGATATGTTCAATTATTTTTGGGCTCAGCTCACCGGTACCACCCCTGCGCTGACTGAGGAGTGGCGAAGACGAACACACACTGTCCTCTGAAGTGTGTGCCGTCAGCCGACTGCTTTTTTTTCACACTACGGACTCACAATGCAGCCACCCAAGAGCTACTGCATCAGAGGACAACGCAGCTCTTCAGGCAGCGTACATGCAAGCCCGCAATCACCCGGCCAGACTACAGGGGTCGCTGGTGCACGGTGAGCCGAGGACACACTGGCCGACCTAAACGCCCTTCCTCCCTCCCAGGCGACGCTCAGCCAATTGTGCACCGCCCCTGGGAGCTCCCGTCCACGGTCGGCTGTGAAATAGACAGTATGTCATTTTTAAGTACTATATAAACTAGTTGAAAATTACTGAATACTGACCAGTGTAACACTTACCAGTTCCTAATAAATTATTTACAAGTGGTTTCCAGCTGTGAGACAAACTAAAGTAATTAACACAGTAGTATTTAAAATAATACTACCGAGCTGTTGACCATGTATAATTAACTATTAGTAGTACTCTATAGTATAGCATGTACCAAACAGTATATATATATATATATATATATTATAGATATATATATATATATATATATATATATATATATATATATATATGGAATATTAAATTACTATTGCACTTAACATATTATGGTTTATGTTTTATTTGTAGAGTACTATTATTTCACTGTTTATTATGTCTGGTTTTAGTGCATGGAAGGGTTAATGCTTTGAAACGATAAAGCTAGTTGCATAGCAACTAACCTCTCTGTCTCTCACTCTTGCACAGACACTAGTTGAGTTTCATTAAAACTGCCTGAACTGGAGTATCAGTTAAGGTAAGACATGTTAAGACATATTATGGTTGGTTTCTTATGATGAAGAAAGTCGACATTTAAGCTGTTTGTAATACAGTAATTAAGCAATGTTAATACACTATAACAAAACAACATAATATATCTGTTGTTTAAAAATATGACATTATTTTTTTATGAATCCATGTTGTATTATAGTTCAATAAGACCTCAGGCTTACAATGGCTGATTCCAGACACATTAATGGGAAAACAGGGTTATTTGTCTGTGCTTTACTGCATTTATAGGACACTGGTATACCACAATAACTTCCATCATTCATTCTTTAAATGCTCTATTAAATTTCCTCTGTCTTACTGCTGAATGCTTGCACTGCTGCTATTGCGGAGGAAAATTCATGGCTCATCAGTAATGTGGTGAGATGTCTTTGTGGATTTGAGAAGTTATGATTAAGTCTTTATAGTCTGGAGGTGTTCCGAGTACCATGTGTAAAAATGTATCCGTAATGAGTATTTAAAATGTAATGCAAGGGTGGCTAAAGTTGACCCTTCCAGTCTTGATCTTTAGTACAACCCTGTTGTAAATTTCTTGAATGGAATGACCATCCAGGACCATGATTGGACACCACTGATGTAATGAGTGCCCGTAAAAGTATGACTGCTCCTCTCCTCCTTTCTAAGTTATGCTATATCATAAAATTTTTTATCATGTCATTTGCTTGAAGGTGCCGAGACATTCTGTCACTTCTTGTTCTGCCTACCAAAAAAGTAATAATAATTTCCCATATGATTATGCAGTTATCAATGTCTTTAATGGATATACTGTAACATAATGTACATTTGCTAAAAGTAGAGTACTGTTTACTCAGCTAGGCAGACACTTTCCAGACACCAAGCATTGTCGGGTATAGTGAAGGCCACTAAAACATGCAGGAGGAGATTGATGATATGTAAGATTGTAAACTGTGGATTCTGTAACACTAAGAGGCTGGGATGTATAATGCACAGTATTTCAGCTAAAACCACACTGAAGACTAAAGAGAGGCTGTTGATACTGAATTGGAGTTAATCCTGGGCAGGTTTAGACAGGCATTAGTCATTGAAGCTCATTTTATCAGCCATTCATGTTTGTGTGATTATAATATAAAAATAAAACTATAGAACAAACTAAGTTTTCAAAAGTGTCTTTTTTTTTTTTAAATGTGTACTGTTTCTTCTTGTGTTTCGTAGCTCTTGACTAATTTTTAACTTTATTATGATTTCATTCTGATCGTGCAGACAAATATCCACTGATGGCTAAAGTAGAGACCGTCAAAAACCGGATATGAACCCAGGCCCAATTAAGATTAACGAATTTTGGGCAATTCTGTTTGTTAATGAGCTTGGTCTATAACAAAAAAAGCAGGAGCCTTGCTTTACAAAAGAAAGTATCAGTCTTTCAATTTCAGCTTTCCCTTTATTCTTTGTGAAACAGACTGATGTACCAAAAGGCTGTTATCGCCCATGCAGAGAAAGGGTTATTTTGCAGTCCTAGGGGTATTAATTATATTTCCAGAGAGGACTGCGTACTGCAAATTTGGTATTCAGTAAAAAAAAAATTCATCTTGAAAACCGACAGAATATTCTACATTTTTTTGTAAAAAAAGTGATGTTGCTCACGTGTATAATACATGCAATCATGCAGGAATAAACATTTCTCCCAATTCCCTTGGAGGGCAAGTAAGAGGGTATGTTGAAGTGTTCAACATAAAGAAACATGGAATGAATACAGGGAATTAAATCCACATGAATTAACAGAACTGATTCAAAATTAATTACTTCAAAACTGCATAAGATATTCAGGCGTTATTCTTGTGGTGTTCATACGGAATTTGTTATGAATTGACGGCTGTTATTTTAAAGTGTTATCAATCATTTTACAAGAAAATCAGTATGTTTGTTTGGTCTATTTTAATGATATAGAAGAAAAATGTTTGTGGTTCATTAGCAAAGCTGTAAAGCAGGTGCATATTCTGTTCAACCCTTTGCGGTCCATTTATTCACCGCTTGTCAGACGCATCAGCTCCAATTTATTTTCACATGCACTGTTTATTTTATATGCGCTGTTTAAAATATTTTTTTTCAGAGTAAAACAGGTTTAAAATCACTGAATCGCAAAAGGACACTCAGTACTGCATCTCCAGCCAAGCCCCAACCCTTGTTCGCTGTATTTTTCACATACCTCTTTATTTACGTGCATACTGATAAATCCTCATCTGATTCATTTTACTCATTTTATCACCAAATTCCTCAATAATGCGATCCAAGTCATTATTTTATTACTATAACATCTCAAAAAGCTCTGCAAATGTCTGTGATATTCTTTGAGTGCTGAATGCAGAAGCAGCTATCTCCTTTGTCTATGTCCATGTTATCTCTTTGTTTTTTTCCGAAAAAAAAACAAACGACTACAAATCTCTGCTTTACGTCTTTTCAGACTGGACATCGGACGGGAAAGGGAAAATTGTAATGTCAGACCAGGTCCGACACAGGACAGCAACGGGTTAATGAGCCACCTTTGAAAGGGAACTTCACCTTTTTAGTCCTTTTCTATTCTATTTCTCGCAATGAAAAACACTTCTTCTGTTGCAAGAATCCTTCCAGAAAATAGTTTTGGGAGATACAGTTCATAACTGTGTAAGCGCCATCTCGCCCACATGTTATCATTTCATGTCTGACAAGAGCTGCAGATTTCACTTACTATGATAAAGAAAAATCCCTTATTTTGCTGATGGAAACGTGGAGTGGGGGGGTGATTCATGAGTAAAATTCATAACAACTGCAGTGTATATACACACTGTTAAAAAATCCCAATTAGTCAATAACAGGATCGACTAATTAAATGTTCAAACTTAAGTAAAATAAATAAATAAACATCCATAGAAACAAACATAATATATAATAATAATCTTCACTTAATTTAAAATACTGATATATGAATTTGTATGAATGATTAATAGACAGATCGAAGCATGACATTGCATTGGGACTATGTTTAAAAATGGCAATGGTATATCACTATTTCTTTCTTTTTGTTTGCTTGAATGTTAATATACATGGGAAAATCTAATTAGAATAGGTCTGAACACGGTTCAGCAGATTTATGAAATTCTAATGCATAACTGGCTCACAATTATCGCACATTTTTATTAGCATAAAAAATATATATATCTTAAAAATATTTCAAATGCAAACTGCTTTAGTTACCTGCATTCTGTGGTGTGAATTACATACATGTCTCATTAACGTGTAGGATCCAATTAAACTGACCCTTCGGAGAATCATGTATTCCCATGGGTAATGGAATTTTTAGATTTTCGAGAAAGATAAAGTTTTGCCAATCATTTCCAAAGATTAGTATTCTAACATTAGGTGTATCAATATCACAAATAGAGGGAGTTGAGAGTAAGGTATTAACTTTGTGTTATTCATAGTATATTATGTGGTGTTCATGCTTTTCTGCATGAAGTGTATTGGCATTGTTGCCTTCTGACTACAATAGACAGCTTCATTGATTTAGCTTACTATGCTAATACAATGCTTTTACAAGCAGATAATAATTATTCTAAGGATTTAACCCTTTGCAGGTAGTTTATTCAACGCTTTTCAGACACGTCAGGTCCAATTTATTTTCACATGCGTTGTTTATTTTACACGCGCTATTTAAAATATTTTTTTCGGAGTAAAACAGGTTTAAAAGGATTTGAATTGAAAAAGGACACTCAGTACTGTTTCTACAGCCAAGCCCCACCCCTTGTTCGCTGTATTTTTCACATACCTCTTTATAGACGTGCATACTGATAAATCCTTTTTTTCGGTTTCATTCGGCTCCTATCGGTCTCACTTGGCCATTGAAAGGTTTTCTCAGCTTTTTCCGGAGAAAAAACGACTAGAGACCTGTGCTTTATGTCTTTTTGATGATGGACCTGGTCCGACATAGGACCGCAAAGGGTTAAGCAATGACAGGAATATAATTGGGACCAAGGGATATTTTAATCCTTTAGTGGATGTATTTATTTATTTTAAAACGGATAAACAGTGATAAGTCGTGAAGCACCATAATTAATAAACAGCCAGAAAGTGTAACGGTCCTGTAACTGTGTGCTCTTTGTTCATTCATGTTTCAGTTTTATCCCCTGCAATGTTTAGAATGTTGAAGCAAGTGCAGGTGAAGGGCTCAAATTTAATTTGGCTGTAAAAGGTTCACTTTTACTGTTTGACATCTTTATAATGGCACTTTGATTTGCTTGAGAATTCAACTTATTTGTGGTTTCTAAACATGGACTGGGGACTTCAATTCAAAGCAATTTTCAGTCCCATACAACTGCAATAAAATAATCAATTCAGTCATTTCAACATCACCTCTTATTGCTATTCATTTCAAATGTTATTTTATCCAGCCATTACTATGACAACAAGTTTTATGCATTGTAATTCCTGTACAGAATGACGCACGTTGACATTTATTGAGCATCCCAAAAGTTACTTTACTGTGAATAAGCATGCGTTTTGATTTGTAAGGATAATGTTTTAACCATAGGACTGAATAAGTAGGTATGTATATAAAAAGCACATCAGATTCTGTAGTGTCTCAAAACCAATTATCCAAAAAAATGCTTGAGGTATTGTGATGGCCCATCTCTTAGTCATATTCAATAATGTTAAAATAATAGTGGTTACTGATTTGCTTAAGTGCAAAAATTCTCAACTCTCCACATACATTAAAGCAAACTTACATGCTCTGGAAACCTTGTTTGACCTATTGTACCTCAACCCTTTCAAAATATTTCGGGCCCATCATTTCACAGCGCTGCCTGTCTTGTTTTCCAATTTCATCGTTTAAAATAAAGCTGAAATGTGATCTGTGTGTACATATAGGGTTAAAACAGTCACGTGGACTGAAGGGAAGGCTTGCTGAACTTTGAACCCGGATGAGATTGTAATTAGGAGTGAAAGCAGACACAGCTAATTTTGTGAGGAATAAGAGATGGAGCAAGACAGTAGAGCTGCTTATTGAGACTGGCAATGATTTTGATTTATTCAGTGACAGGGAGAATCTGTTACTGTTCACTGTTTTATGTATTTATTTGCAATATTGTATGTATTTATTTAAAAAATAAATTAAATTAAATATATATTTTATTTATGTATTTACTGTATGATTCATTTATTGTGCTATTTTACCAAATTCAATTGTAATTGCAATTAAAAACAAATTGCACAACACTTGTAAATTGTCCATTGAGGCACTATTGTTCCAACTTGCTGGAAAGAATCACCCTCTGCAGGGATTAATCAGTATCTGTGAAGATCACAGTTTCAATGTATATCGAGGCTGGGGTCTGTCACAGGGAGGATCAGTTACGACAACTGGAGCATGCAATCCAGCTACATCAAACTGGCTGTTTTATCTTCTTAATATTTTAAAAACAAGCAATTGCCACTTAATTAATTGAAGCCAAATAAATTTGGCTGCAAAATAACTCTTTTCATTTGAGTTTTGCTTATTTGCCTAGACATTTTCCTCCAGATAAAAATTGTGGAATCTGGCATAAGGATTGTATGTCTTTAATATAATTTTCAGTTTCTTACTAGAACAATGACCATCAACTGAAAAGTTTAATGAAATTGGAACTAGCCTTTTCCACTAGACCTTTATTCAAACCATGTTCGTGCGCTGATATTTATGGTACACTTAACATTTACATACAAGAAAGAAGACAGGGCTTGTTGTCAAGGACAAAGGTTTCTTAGCAACTGCAGCTGGACTTCTACTCTAGGTGAAGCTTTAGTGTTAGCAGATATTTGATGTTTAACATACAGTGCCCCCCGACTGCTCAGCTGCATCACAGACATCACATTCTGTCACATATATCTCAGTACACCTTCATGAGAAATTGTCCCAAGTTTAAAGCATAGCATCATGCAGCAAAGCTGCAAATACACTGAAGCATATGCTTTAGCATTACGTACTGGCACAGAAAAAAACACCTGACCTACCCAGTAGAAATGATCTGGTTTCAAATGCGGGTGTCCTTATTTTAATGAGCAATTAAAATGCAAATCAATCACATATTGCTTGGTAACCATAAGCTTTCAAGACTAGATAGAAGACCTTCATTTTTCCAATAATCTGGCTTCAATAGACCTCAGAATCAGACACAGTAATCAGAAGATTATGAAGGTAACACAACCTTTCCTGCTCCCAGTGCTCAAAGGAAGGAACCTAATATAATTTTGGTATTTTTTTTCTTGGAGAATTTAATAGGGTGATTAAAAGGTGGGGTGAGTTCAGTTGGTTGTTTTTGATATTGTAATAACCAACAGGATACACATTTTACAATTACTGCACGCAATTAAAATGGTCATATTAAATTTTTTTCTTGATCCTGTTATTAAGTTTTATGCTTTTTTTTTTAAATTAGTTCCGACTCATGAAGTGAGCCGCTTCATACCCATATAAAAAGATGTCATTTAGTATCAGTAAATGTTTCTATATACAACATAAGCACAGCAACATCAACTAAAGTCAATACACCAAAAAAAAAAAAAAAACATAAAGAAAATGTAAAGATGCCATAATCATAAACTCTCTTGGGTATTTCTTGGGTACTATCTCTTGGGTACTAGTGGCAAACAGAACCTGTCATTACTTGAATAGGCTTGTATTTATAAGGGTTATGAATGGGAAATGATAAATGTGTGTCATTCTGCAGGAAGATGGAGGTGTACAATGTATGCCTGCATGATCAAGAACCAGCATAACGACCCCTATAGATTTTCAAAAAGGTAAAAATATATAAATGTAACACTACACTTTCTTATACTAGTAATGAACCTTATGAATACAATAGATGTCTTATATGTCTTATTGTCCAGCCCAGAGCACTCAGACTCCCTATGCACACTGTCCCTGCAATTACCAAACCCCCTATACACACTGTCCCTGCAATTACCAAACCCCCTATACACACTGTCCCAGTAATTACCAAACCCCCTATACACACTGTCCCTGCAATTACCAACACCACAACTTAAAGAACAATGCACCAGTCAAAAGAACAATAAAATTAAACAATTAATCAAATTAGCAATAAAGTGCATACAAAATTGACAATCAATAAAACAATCCAATAATTGTGGTAAGACTAATAATTAAATGTGAAAAATAAGATACAAATACAGAGCTCCATTACGGTACTATTGCTCTCAGTGTAATATAACAACAACAACAAAAACATAACGCAAGGAGTGTCGTGCACAATCATGAATTTTAAAGACTATATCTATACATAATTGATGGCTGCTGACTAACACTTTACATTTATTAAGCCTGGAGAGTACCCTTGAAATTAATCTCATTCCGCAGTGGGTGAATGTTATGTCTGATTCATTTACAAAGCTTCTCAGGGGCACGTATGTGTATGTCAGAGCAGCACTGGACCATGGCAGGGATCTGCAGTGTTCAGTAATCAGGAACACAGATAACCCTGAGGAGCTCCTTGACAGCACGATGGACAAAATTGATCTGGTCACAGCTGAAAGGACCACCTTGAATGAGCCCATCCGTCTGTCACAGAAAGCTGTGGGATGAGCAGCTGGCTGCTGACCACTGGGAATGATGACACTGTAGCCTTGAGGTACTGTCCATTTGTGAATAAACAAACCCCCCCCCCCTCGATATTCACACTTATCCATCGCATCTAAAGCCTCTGGAATCAGAATTTGTAGACATGTTTTCAGCACCTGTGTTCCAATGCCATTGGTTTGGTCACAGACTATAACAGACCCCAGGCTCACATTTGTGTAACACAAGGATTAGGATCACTTTCTTTTCATTCCTTTTCCAAGGTTTTTGCTCTGCCAGGGACTATAAATACCGCTGACAGTGGTAAAATCACTATGCCAGTTACTTGCAAGACTGTGATAACTTGCACTGGTGATTTCAATTAGTAACAACAATAGAGGCAAGGGCTCTTACCCACTTCTTTATCTTTACACTAGGCTTGCACTCAGTTCCCTGTATATCTAAAGAACTGGTTATCCAGCTTGTGATTGGTTGGGTTAATAAAGGCTATATCTTAGGAACCTCAATTGACTTGCTTGCTGTTTCCTGTGTGTGTGGTGCTCCTGTAGAATTGTCAGTCAGTCGGGTAGTGTTCGTGGAGCTGTATTGGGTTCATTATACTGGCTGTGGGTACTGTATATGTTCAGGTAAATGTTTCTTCATTCTCTTGAGGGATATGTATATGATTTGACCTGGGAGCATGAAGATCTTAAAAATCAGCAATATATATATATATATATATATATATATATATATATATATATATATATATATATATATATATATATATATATATATATATATATATATATATATATATATATATATATATATATATATATATATATATATATATATATATATATATATATATATATATATATATATATATATATATATATATATAAAACATGGTTTGGGTTTTTTTTGTTTGATTTTATTTATTTTTGTATATAGAGTCTATTCCAGTTGTGAGCAATGACATTCAAACGATGTTTTCCTTCCTGAAGATGTATAAATAAAAAAAAAGGTGAGACTGCAATACTTGGTCAATGTTATTTAAAATAATGCATCTCTGCCCCAGGGTTTGAAAAGCAGCCTTTGCCTGCAATGGTTACAGTTCCATACCACCCTAACAGTCGAGAAACCATCCGTCCTAAAGTCACTGTAAACATTTCATAATTGTATAGACAGAAAGACAAATGGGCTATGCAGTTTGTATGAAGGAAGGTTCAGAAGAAAGGAATGTGCTCACATCTTTATCACTTGCTTTACTGGATATTACGTTACCAGAGCTGAAAAAGTTCTACGAGTTTGAAATTCCAACCATAGCTTGAATGCAAATCACTAAGCCTTGTATACAGCAATCATGCAATGGTTCAAATACAAAATGCTGCTTATAATTATTAGTGGTAATTTACAAAAGTTGTAGTGCATAACTCACCTGTTATCATAGGTGTAGTGTAAGTAAAAAAACACACATAAATACATTTTTTATTCAGAGTAGTTATTAGCTGCATTTACAGTATCTGTTTACAAATGTGTTTTTTGTGTTCCATAGTTAAACATGTTGCAATTAGCATCCATATTTAAAATGAGTTTTTGAGCATGTTTTCAGTAAAAAAAAAAAAAAAAAAATGACCAGAGATTGTGAAAAACAATTGCACCATTAGGAAGAAAAAAAAAAGCATAAAATGTGACACTTTTACTGCAAGACATGAGATTATCTATTAGAAAAATAGCAATAACCTTTGAATTTAACCTCAGTCGCAATAAGAATGAGTATTAACCTTTAAATTTTATTGTACTTGAAAATATCAGATTGTATTTTTAATTTTGGTATTACTATGTTGCTTGAAACATGAATCCTCTCAGAACTATTCATCAGTATTAAAATAAGTACTGCGCTTACTGTCTGCCCCATGTTCTGTGATTTTAGTGCTTGCAATACATAGTAATCAACCTGTCAGTTACATCCCGATTCCATTGCAATTTGTGATCTTGCACTTACTGCAGTACCTTTGTTGCTAGACTGGATGTATGGCATGCCATCAAAATCAATTAGGTATGTCAGAAGGTGTACTTATATTTAGGTTCAGGTGTGTTGCAGAATGGTCAGCTGGATCATTTAAATGGTCACAGTCTTATTAAGGACCACATCATTAGGGATAGGGAGGGATATTAATGGCAGGCCACATGGTTCTCCTCCCCCAAGGGTTTAAGTGACAATAGACAAAAATAAGAAAACAAAATAGACTGCAAAGTTATCTACAACAGTGGTAGCCTCTTCACCCTTAAGAATTTCCAGCAGATGAAGGAAAACAAGTAGCTTTACCAGAGATTTGGTTCATTCCAGTTGTGTTATTTTCCAATGGCAGATTTAATATTGAGTCACTTCACATTTCTGAAGGTGTGTGTGTTTTGTGTGTGTGTGTGTGTGTGTGTGTGTGTGTGAGGCAGGGGTGGGTAGTAGCAGCACACGTGATTGCTCATTCAAGAAGAAACTAAACTATCAAATAGCATATATATATATATATATATATATATATATATATATATATATATATATATATATATATATATACATACATACATACATACATAGAGTGTATATAGTGTATATATAAAGGAGCACATGTTAGTTTAAACCTCTGGTTGCTAAATGTAAACCTCATGGTTTTAAATTCTCAAGAAATTGAATCGTTTTATAACTTTACACACCAAAGGAGAAAACTCAGTCAGTCATGTGAAAATGTACAAAGACCAAAGAAGATATTATTGAAAGTTTAATCTTGCTGTATGATTGATAGTTTAAAATTACAAATGAATTTGAATCATTATAATCTTTCAGCATTAATAATTTCCAAGCTCTGCATTCTAAAACGTGCCTTTTCAGAAATTCTTTATCTTGTCATTTATTTTGAGATGAGGTCTAAAATTACACAACTAATATAATAATCCTATGTTGATATACAAAGCTTTTACGTGCAATAATCTCAAAGGATGTGAGAATACAAAAAAAAATCTATTGTTGTTTTTTTCATGACACAAGTGCATTGTTTGTAACAAAAAATTGCGATAATTTCACATCTACACAGCCCTTCAAAAGACTAGTCAAATACACTATCATATGGCACGTTTGATGGTTTATAGTGTAAATGGTTTGAGTGTATTGCATAATAATATACCACTTACACATGAGAAGCTTTTTTTGGCATATCATAATAAAGATGCAAGAATGTTTGAATGAAATATTTATTCTTTAGTGTACTGGGGATGATTAGTATTCCTTACACAAGCTTTTATAATGCTCTTGAAAAATGGATTCCTCTGATGTGGGGAAACAAAAGACATTTATGTCCTGTCTACAAGGCAAACACACAATCAAATCGCTACTTTAGGACTTATATATGTACGGCAGCTTACCGATGCTGTCATTTTCCAATTCATTGCCCCATAATGGTACATTTCCTTTTGATCTCTAGAGCCGTTTGTAACAAGGAACAGTGTAAGCATAAAGACAGTGAGTTGGCACAGCATGAAATTCTTCTCAGAGATAAGAGATGTGCTACATTACAAATACAACAGCAAATACAACCTGGATCCATTCAGCTGTGGGAGATTTCAGGAGCCCCTGCTATTTGCTTGCATTTTTTTGTGAAATTGGATTGAATTGCACCTCTTCAGGAATTATGTAAGTCATTAGTGCAGGAGATTGCAATCTCTGATAGATGCAAGTTGAAACCCATCAATGTCTCATTTGTATCATGCTAATGCTTTAGAGTGCACTTGTAGATCTCTTGCTCTACTGATTTATTGTGCACTGGACTTGCCTGACCTATGCACCACGTTACTGGCTCTCCAGTTAATGCACTATCCTTGCACAATTGCACTGCTACGTCACTGCAGATATAACGTGTTGTAATTTTAACTTGTTGCACCCTAGTTCATATTGTATTCTAGTAAGAGTATTTGCACTTAATGTACACTATACTGTATTTCAATATTAAGCTTGCATTGTAGCTCATTTCTGCCCTGTAACACTTGTACTTGGATAAAGGCATCTGCCAAATAAATTGATGATAATAATAATAATAATAATATATAATAATAATAATAATAATAATAATAATAATAATAATAATAATAATAATAAAGCCAAATGATCATTTAGAGATATCTCAAATTAATTTATAGATATCTGTAAATATTTTGAGATATCTCTAAATAATTTCCAAATATAGAGCATTCTCACACAACTCATTTAGAGGTCTTTAACAGGCAGTTGTTTGAAGATATCTTAAAATTATTTAGAGATATCTCTAAATGAACCGGAACTTATTTTGAGATATCTCTAAATGAACCGGAACTTATTTTGAGATATCTCTGAATGACAGTTTGGTGTCCCATGCTAGTAAAACATTTTTTAAGGATTGATGTGTAAATCATTTTGAGATATCTTTATTTCATTTTTAGAGATCTCAAAATGCAATTAAGATGTCTTCAAAAGGGTTTATGTACAGACAATGGTGGCTCGTCACTATAGGCAGATTAGGCACAGCCTTACCATTTAATGTCCAGTTTTTTTTTTTTCCAAAACCAATACAATGAAACTGCTTTGAATTAATATAATCTTTCAAAACGCCCGACCTCCGCAGCTCTGCTAGCACTATTCGCTGCCCTAGACTGGGCTGAGAGCATTGTAACTCCCTTGAGATTTCACGCAAGCGCAGTGTATCTAGTAAGGCACCGGGAGGGATCGGCCTTACCCACGCAAACAACTATAATGGGCTCCAATGGGATGGTTTCCATGACAACTCTTGGCTTGGTAAGGCACTGACGAGAGGTGCCTTACGAGGAAGCTGGCTAGCTTGAGAACGAGCAGAGCAGAGGTCGTAAGGCAGTGTTCTGTTTTGTGCGTATGTTTTGTTGTTTGTATTTTGTTCATTGAGTAGCTAATAAATTTTAACTAATTCACTATTATGTGTGCAGTCTTCAGTTCATTTGGGTGACTGGCTGGCTTAGCTAGTTAAACAGAGTTAATCAGGGCAGCTGACAGCTAGCTAGTAGCTAGCTAGCTACATAATCGTGATTTGTGATGCTGTCACATTTCTGGAAGCGAGCAGCAGAGGAGTTATAGTTCTAATGATTACTCGTGGACGGTTATTTCTTCAATTTGTTTGAGCCGTTAGGCTATGTCTATACTAAAGTCTGTTTGTGACTGAGAATTAGGCCGAGCCCGCCAAATAAATAAAATCTGTCAAGAAGTATCGTTGTGCGCTGTCATTTGTAAGGATAACTGCTGATACAGATGTTTCATATCCTCATATTTTGAATGAAATATGAGTGTGAATTTTGAATGAAAAATGCTCTCTCCATCTAAACATATTTGCTGGCATAACAAATGCACAAAAATGTGCACTCATGCCCGTGCATTTTTGTGTGCATGCTCACTCTGTTCCAAGTGCCTTACCAATGAAAAAAGTCGCCAGTTGTCACTGTGTACAGATATCTCATATTCATTTAAAGATATCTGCAAATGATTTACAGATATCTCTAAATATTTCAAGATATCTAAATGCAATTTGCGATATCTCTAAATGATCATTTGGCTTGCCATATCCATCAGGTGGCTGCATTCAAAGTTGGCATAAGTTCTTTCCTCCTTTCACCCGAAGAAGAGACCTTTGAGGTCTTGAAAGCTTGTGGTTAATTATTGTTTAGTTAGTCCAATAGAAGGCATCACATCTCCTTCTCTTTGTCATCTCTGGACTGATACAGCTACCATTTCATCTATCAACTACATAATACAGTAAAATAGTTCCTGCTTCCCTGTTAAAATACTAAATCATGGCAAGGCTACACTGCATATCTGTTAAATCCTTGTTAGATAGCAATTGGGTGCAAGGTAATATAGCATTAAGGCAATGCAACCTGTCTGCCTTCAAAGTAAATCTACTCACATAATCAAGCATTTCTCCTTCCCCCACCTGTAGTTTCTGCTCTGTAATTTAAGAAAATGTGTCCATTTATTATAATGGTAATGCAGTTCTCCATTGTGTTCAACTCAATTACTCAATATTTAGTAACCATAAGTATGAAGAACAAGTGAACATCATGTCTCCTTGGAGATTATGAAAAGGCCCAAGACACAAATTTCCATTGCAATTAGGTTTTTATCTTGACTTTCTTTTATTGTTAAACACAGTAAACATAATGTAGTGATGGAAACTTCACCAGGGGATTGCCAGCTCTTATTAGACCAGGGTGATAATTTGAGAATAACCTTTGAGTGTGCATGAGTGGGTACTAAATTGCTAGACACAGAAAATTCATGCAATAATTGACGATTGTCCTTTCTCCCCAGCGACAGCAAGCACTGTGCAAATACTTTTCTAAAAGAGTCTCCAAAGGTTCAGCAAAAAACTTGAATGAATGAATAAAGTAAATCACGCTTGGCTAATACACATTATGCAGATACATGAAGAAAGCTTTTTATTTGCTTCTTCCTCAGCTCTGACAAAACTGATTCAGTACATGCTCTGGACTCCCTGTCTTTCCAAACTGTATATTGTAAAAGTATAACCACGGATCCCCCTTTTAAAAGTGTACAGCTATACTGAGATTCAACTAAAGTCTAACATCCTGTGCATTATGACATCATACTATGCATGTTACCAGGCTTTATTGTGAACTTGAGCTTTTCCATGCTTTCACTGTGCTGTGATATAAGCCAACCGCAATGAGCATGTATGGTGTGACAGAACCATCTAAAATGTCTTTGTGTAAAATGTTTGTGTCAGATGGATTGCACCATATGGTTTGTTGCAGATGGAAATGGCCTCACAATAAGATTAGCTATATTTCTTCTTATATCCCCCCTGTAAGATAACACTATCCTTAATATTAGCTACATATCAGTGTATCTAAAAGGCTAGGGTAAAATATTGATCTTTATTGTACTTGAAATTGCTAGCTTGATGAAGATTTAGTTCAATGGCGTGGGTCATGTTGAACTGACATCTTAGACTTTCATGCATGCACTGTATGTTTTTGTTTTTCAGTTTTTTTTTGTATGCACATTTAGCAATTCGCTGTTGTCGATGTGTGATAACTAATTATGATAGGGTGGGTTACATCAAGATAATCTGATTTTAACAAGCTTCTCTCACTTGAATGGGAGGCTCACTTCTCCATATTAGTTGTGTGAATCTTAAAGAACTTACATTGTATGATAGATGCTGTTCTGGGACTCCAAATAAAATCAGCATGTTTCTCTGTCAAGATATGAAGACCTAGTGAGCAGAAAATGAACTCATACATGCTCTAAAGGCTGTGCAGTCATGTAGTTTTTCATCACTGTGACACAAGACAAACTGGTTTAAAATAAAGAGTCATCAGTCATCCACAGCCATTTGTAAAAGTGCTAGCATAGATCTTCACCCTAACCCTAGCCCTAACCTTAACCTTAACCCTAACTATAACCCTTAAGAAGGGTGGCTTTAATCCATGCATTCTGTACTTTTCATGGATGTGTGTAGCGTCTGTGTGCTTGGAATGAATATAATATTGTATATTTACCCTAAAATGTAATAAGCAGCAGAGCAGTAAAAATGTGGTGCCTAATTGCATACTGGGCAGTACTGTATTTAAAATATATATTTTCATTATTTTTCTCCTGCTTTACAGAGTGAGTCTCTTTCTACCTGGTTTCCATCTATTTATTGAGCGTTACGCACCTGTAGTGTACATTTGTTGGATGCATTCATGTAAGGTGCTGTAACTTTTGCTCTGCAAATGTTAAAACCAAATGTTAGGAAAATAGTGTGTGCGTGTGTGTGTGTGTGTGTGTGTGTGTGTGTGTGAGTGTGAGCTGGGGGAGGAGAATGTTTTTCTTGGTTAGCTTTGCTTCCTGTGCTGCAAAAACAACATTCCAAAATTGATTAAAACAGATGAATGAGCGTACTTGTCATTTAAAGGGGCAGTCAAGTATTACCTTGCAATGATTGCTCAATAGAGAATTTTTTATTTTATTTTATTTTTTTGCGTTCTATGTAGTTTCATCACCTTCAGGGCCAAATAACACTACCCTGTTGAGTAGCTATCCAAGGTGATTGTTCCTTTTCAGAAAAGGTTATTATTATCTATTAGCACTGCAGTGTTTGGTAAATGCAGATCAAGTGATAGTTCTCAGCTAAGGATGACAGTTCAATTCAGGGATCTGTTTTGTAGTTGACATGCTGGAATAAATATTTAACTTCAACTTTAGCTTTATTGTGCTGATATTCAACCTCCTAAATTTTAGTAGGCCATAAATTCTCGATTTTCTCTAAAAAACTACAAGGTCCTTCAGATAACAGGCACAGTCTTAAAAGAGAAGGTGTGTAATCAGCAGATGGCTGCATGTATCATGCTTTGTAATTGGATTGAGCTAGCATCTTAATGCATAAATACATCTCAATTTTTTTGAGGTACCCATTTATCAAACTTAAAATATGCTGATTATTTCTTTACTAATTATTTTACATTCACTCGTAGTTTTTTCTCCCTAATCAAGACCACTGGGTGAAACCCTTGAGCACAGTGGGGATGGGTAATGAATTGGGTAAAGAGAGTGAAGAGCTTTAATTTGATTGGTCTTCCATTTGACTGATCTTTGTGTGACCTACGGTCTGTGTTCTGTATAATTTATTCTTCATTAAAATTTCACAAAATGTACTATAGTATGACATAGACTTTTCAACAACAAAGTCCTCCAAAACAATTCATTGAATTTATTACCATATAATTATTTCTGAAATACTATGCTTAAATCATCCTACATAATAATATCTTTCACAGTTTTGCATTTATGGTTTTAAATAATAGCTGTAAAGAATTATCTTATTAATAATATATAATATATATATTATATATTATATATATATATATATATATATATATATATATATATATATATATATATATATATATATATATATATATATATAACATTTCAACTGTTCACCAACCCAAGGATTATTTTGTAAATGTTCATCCCATAAATCACAGTCTCCAGTCACAAAATTAAACGACTGAATATCAAGCATTACCTTGATAGTTGTCTAGGGAGCCCAGTAAAGGAACACATTCCCTTTAATCAGGGCTCTATACAGCTGGCTATCTAACAGCTGTTATTACAGTGCTCTGCAGGCAATATCACATCATACCTGGATCACCTGATATCATATTTCCTGCCTTATTACCATTAATTTACCAGGTCACCATCATAGTCATTGTGGGCATTATGATCCTAATTTGATGGAACAATGATTTCAAAGCTCTGAAGGTATTTTGGTAACTACATAAAGACTATAAATCAAAGAGCGTTACCTTCAAATGAGGTTAGGTGATGATTCCAGAGCTTTTCTTTGCTGTTCTGATATGGTAATGCCAAATTATTTATCATGTATTCTGGGATTTAATGTATTGTGTGTTTGTTTTAGACCTAATATAATGCTTTCTCACAGATTATGAGATTTAATTGGTTGCTATAGAAACCAGCTCTTGGCAGAGCTTCTTGTTTAAAACTATAGCCTGTTTTTTGGGGGGTTTTTTTCACGGTTTATAAATAAAGCAACAGGAATACAGCTTACACTATAAAACAATACAGATGTTTACAACCAGAACATTGTGCAAACACATTCTTGCCGAATATTGCTGGTCGAGGCTAAGATAATAAGCTAGTTGAATGAATCAGGACAAACATCAGGGCAAGGTTAAAATAATCTCAACAGTCTGTGAATAACAATAAGAAAATCTCTTTTCACAATCCAATTACTATGCACACTTTTTTCTCTTGACACCTTTGTTTTGTGGTTGGTCCATCCATATCTTTCCATACATAACAACATACACGTGCTTTGAATGTAGGATCTTAATATGTCTTCTTGAATTAATGACACAGGACATTGGCACCCCATCTGTGGAGTTTTGCAATAGGTTCAAAAACAGGGAAAGCAGGTGCCTTTATGTTAACATATGTGTAGCAATAGAGTGCTTGGTTTTGTAATTTCATATGTATATTTTTTTCCACTTTAGGAATGATTGGGAACATCTTCAAACCAGAATTTGAGGTGATTGAGGTTTTGAAAATTATCAAGAATATGGGTTCAGAGTTACCAGCAGTGCATGGAATCTGAATGTGGGAGACTAGCTATTTAAGTTTTGTGAACTACAATGAGCGCAATTCAGTTGTGGATGTATTGCAGCGGCCAATTTAGCTCAGGCTCAGATCTTGAAGCTGAAAGCAAAGGCGGAGAAATGAAAGTGCAAAATGATCAAAGCTGCTGTTGCAATAAAAAAAAAAAAAACATTAAAAATTCAAATAAATATGTTAAATAACTGGGCATCGCGATGCTTGAAAAATAACTTAGGTCTTAATTGGGCTCTGGCAATCAACATGAAGGACTGAGGCAGACTGATTAATAGGATAGCTCAGGAAAGAAAAAATAAGTTTGTCATGCACTGTTTAAGGAAACCAGTTAAATAACTAGATTTTATTACTTAAACTTTGTGCATCTGAAATGTACGGCAAGAGGACACCTACCGAGGACTGGCATTTATCCTCTAGAGGCCGGTAGCTCGCTGACATCCACTCTTGGGTTCCTGGTTGAAAAAGGAAGCTGGCTTGGTCGTGGGATCGGAGGACGCCCACTGACCCTTCAGGTCTCCTGAGCCATGTGGGGAATTGGTGAGGTGAGGAGAAAAGCGATTGGCCATTCCAAATTGAAAGAAAAACTGAAAATTGTAATTGGACACACTAAATTTAGAATAAAAATTAAAGTTAATATTACAGGCTATATTTACAGTATTTCTGCATATTATATTTCCAACATACTGTATATGTACCATCTTTCTGATTCATTGTTGGATGACGGACTAATGTTTGATAAAGGGAAAAAATATCAAAGCTCTCCACCTACTAAAAATCCTCCTGTGTTTTACTAACTGATTTTACTTTTCATATTCACACTGTGTTATTATTGTCTGCAATGCATCTGAAAAGACCCTCTGTAATCTTAACTGTTTTTCTACCCCACTGCACCTCTGTCATGTTTACATTAATTTGGGTAGTCTTTGTTATTATTATGTTATGCTAAGTTTTCTATCTTTTTTTATTTTTTATTTGCAGTTCCTTCTTTGAGCCTTAATAATTGTCAACCCCCGGATGAAAACACCAAAGAAAATGCCTGCATAAATTATGAAAAGCAGCTCTTAAATAATTCTGCCTCTAACCTTATTTCCTATCAGGTGGCACTAGCCTGTTAAAAGTATGCAATGAATAAGGCATATAAGACACGAAGATGTCAAATTAATGTTTTTAATTCCTTTAATATTTTTAAATGGTTTGAAATGCCCGGAGACAGTCCCTGTCATGCCCTTGCTGCTTTTCCATTGCTGTTCCATTTGGTGGTGTCTTTGAAACTGCCTGTGGATTTAAATATATATATTATATATTATATATATATACCTATATATAGTATATATATATATTGGTATACTATATATATATATAATATATATATACGTTGCACGTGTCTGAATGAAAGGGGAGTCTTGGAGTCACGATGCCTAATCAAACCCTTTTCCCCAAAAGTTCAAGTCAAAATTTGACATCACCCTCAAAATGCATGCAAGTAGAGGTTATTACTTAATCAAAAATGTTCAACATTAGTACTTTGTAGCCCCCCAAAATACTGGAAATGTTACATTAAATAGAAGAAGTCAAACACTACTTGTATAATGTGCTGAATATAATCAATATTACTCCACACTTGACTCTTTTAAGGCAAACACTTGACTCTTTTAAGGCAAACACTTATCATCTCCAGAATGTGTTTTCTCAGCTAAAATAATGAAGTTGATTTAGTTTTTTAGCCTGCATGCAAATGAAATGTCCACATCTAGTCATATTGTATCGGTGTGGAATACATGCCATAATCTCAAGGGGGCGCCATTTTCTATTTTCTTTCTAGGCTCTGGCATCATTGGTAGTGGTGAGTTATTAAAATATTAAGATGTCTCCTAGCAATAGCTATAACACTGACCAAACAGATTGGTTTAAGCATAGAATCAGCAACAATGAATATTCCTACTGGACAGTGCACTACAAAAACACCTTCGGATTTGTTATTTGTTCTCCCATCCACTATTTAAAATGGTGCGTGAAACAGCAGTTCTGGGTTGTGGTTTTTACCGAATAGGATGGAACAGTTTCTTAACAACTGTGAACACCTTATTGTGAAAGTGAATAAAGTGGGCTATTTTCTGTAGCAGAAAAGTCAGGAGATGTCCGCAATTCTTGGTGAAACAAACACGTTTTTGGTTTTCAGGTAGGTCAAAATGAGTTTACTGAAACTCGAAGACATATCTTCAATTGAGGGTTTTTTATAATCATACATGTACTTGTGGGAAAGGAAAATCCGTGTAATTGATATCCTCTAGCTTGCGCACACTAGTGCTAAATGATTCTGAGATGAATATCTTGCAAACGGGCCAACGCTCTTTCACAGGTAATGCTCACGTTTAATAGCCTATAACATGCTTTATGCACGGAATTACTTGCTTATATCAGGGAGTTTGATTAAATCAAGTCTGGTCCCATTTCCACACAAAACATGTTATATAAGAATTGTTTTAAAAGTCCATTTCTTTCTTTCTTTCTTTCTTTCTTTCTTTCTTTCTTTCTTTCTTTCTTACAGTATATTTAATTTAAAAAATGTCCCCCACATGGTTAAAGATAGAACAGAAAAATAACGCTAATATCATTCAGAAAATAAAACGTTTACTAAACCCTTGATACATAATGCTAAATCTAAGTCGGTCACATAGGAACAATACATTACACAATAATTCAGTGGTAATACCGGCAACGCTCCAGCCTATAACCTGTAAAATACAGAACTAATGCTATAGTAGTGTACATTCTCCAAGTATGCAGCTTATATCGTTTAGACTCGCTGCTAGGATAGCAACTGATGCTGATGCTGGGGCACAGATGCGGCTTTTCTTCTATCTCGCAGATCTGGAATCACGTGCCAAAGAGCTCCTGCTAAATTAAAAGTTTGCCGTTTCAGAAAAAAAAAAAAGAAAAAAAAAAAACTGAGCCTCGCCGTGTCCAGACGCAGCAAGCACTGCTCCCCGGCTTTCGTTTTTAAAACAATACTAAGTCCCACCGGAGAGAGACCGTCATCATCAGCGTTTATGGCTGTTCCTTCATCATTTGACTAATATACGTTTACAGTGAATTCAGCTGGATCAAAGGGGGGGGCATCAGTCAGATGGATTGCAATTACCTGGTTTGTTTCTCGAGGACATTTACGAAATAATATATGCTGGAAGTAAAGGGTATGCTTATGGGAACTCAGCAGTCCTCAACAATAAGGTAAAAGGAAATGAATTGGAGATCATTTAAAATGATTTTTTATTATTATTTAACTTATGTATTTAGAAACATCAGTTGTGTAGTGTAGTTGCACGCGTGTAAAGTGACTATTTAGGCTGTAACTATCTGCGTAAATTATTTATTTTGTGAGTTTGTTTATTTAGTATTTTAAACACCACTCACAGGTTTTCATCGGAATTCGTGTGAAATAGTAAATTGACCCTTTCTTTGTTAACAGTATAAAATGTTTTGAAGTCATAGGATTTTCCTTTGCTATATTTGTATTATGGATTACTGCATTACTATATTTACATGTGTCTTTGTAAAAAAAAAAAAAAAAAAAAAAAAAAAAAAAGCCTTAACTAATTACTTATTTATTGATTGATTTAAAACATTTCACTTCAGCGCAGTCTTTTCCCTGTCTCCATCATCATAGTTTGCACGCGCTTATCTTGACTGCCTGCTTTCTCTTTATAAGTAACTTAAACACTGTGTTAATCCAGCTGCGTGTACGGAAAGTCCAAAACAGCTACAACAAAAATACCGTTTTGAAATATTTAAATGTCCTGCGCGCTGGTTCGAAGTGCGATAGGACTAAACCTCATTGTGAACATCTGAAGTAAACCCACACGAGCGCTCTGTCTGTGCCCAAAGCAGGTTCCCGTTGCCAGTCGCGCTATCATGACTGATGGCGAGGGGAGAGAGCAGTTCCACCCGCTAGGTAGCGAGGAAGTCCGGGTCCCGATCTCAAGCTCAGAACAATGCCCGGCTCAGGGCAAGGACCCCGGGGATGAGGATGGAGGCAGCGCTGGGAACCCCGTTCTGGAGAGTCTGGGATCAGGGGGATCCAGTGGTCTGGACAGGGCTCCGGACCTGGTATCCGAGGAAGAGGAACAGGTCCCGTATCCAGTTTTGGCTCCAGTGGTCTTTTTTTGGCTCAAGCAGACGACGCGTCCCCGAAGTTGGTGCCTCAGATTGGTTTGTAATCCATATCCTTTCCAGTTAAAAAATAAAAAATAAAAAAATAAATATAAAAAAGTGGCTATGAAAAAGTGGCTATCAAACGCGAACGGGAATTCATTTTATGTTCATGTGTTCTGGACTTTTGCAGTTGTATTGCTTTTTTTTTTTTTCAGAAGAAAGGGTGAGTTTGGTACCCGGAGTTCTTGGGTATTTATATGTATCGTTACTTATAATCATGCCCTACAGAAAACCATCAAATGGCATTTGATGGAAGCATTAATGTTTGAGTTATTGAATTAATACAAAAGATAATATTGTCAACACTGTGTTTTATTATTATTATTTATTTATATATTTTTAAAGAAATTGAGTAGACTCCATCAGTGTGACGGATGGTAATAAAAGCCAAACTTTGTTTAGTGAGTGGATCTGTTCGTAATGTTTAAAAATAGCAGTTGAAACAATAAAAATGATGCGTGTGTTTTGGAGAGAAAGTTTTCCCGAGGTGATGACGAATTGATTTTATTGGTTGAAGATCACGTTTTATGAGAGACAGCTTTTATCTTCCTCTTTTAATAATGGCTGCGGAGCCGTATTTATTTATTTATTTATTTATCTGTTTGTTTGTTTTAAACATCTTTGGTGGTTTTAATAGAATACTCTGAAGCTTACATGAGTACCAGACTTGAACACACTCAATTAATATACATAGATGATTATGATTAGGAAAACGGTATTGCTGTTATTGTCATCCACTCCTTTATTTTACTATTATTAATATTATTTCCGTTTTCTGTGTTGCCTTGAGGCTGGATGTAATTTGCGTCATGTCAGCTTTCTTTATATATATATATATATATATATCATATATATATATATTATATATATATATATATATATATATATATATATATATATATAATTAGCTAGATCTTATATACTTATCATATTATAGGATACTTAAGTTATTCAATAAGAAATCGGATACCGGTTCACAACACAATTATTATTATTATTATTTATTATTATTATTATTATTATTATTATTATTATTATTGGTTCTGTTCTTTTGTTTATTGTTTTAAATATTATTATGTGTTTTATTCTTTTTGTTCCTTGAACATGGGATTATTCTTCTGGCTGCGTCTGCATTTGTTTAATGAATGCTGCTTTAAGTAAAGGTAATTATTCTGCCACAAGAGGCAATTGATTAATAATATTTATGAAGAGTGGAGTCTGTTTGTCTTGTGTTATTCTGCCATTGATAGACAGTGCTGTTGTTGTCAGAAGTAGGTGATTTTGGCCATGCTAGATAAAGAGTTTATTGTTTGTTCCAGCCTCTTTAGTTTGGCAATACAATAAAGAAGTTTGCAGTTCAGTTCAGAGTAAGAACCGAATACAGACTTAATAATGCTTAATAATGCTTAATAGTCGTTAATAATGGTTTGTTTCTTTATATGTGAACATGATTTACATTCTGTTCTAATATATATATATATATATATATATATATATATATATATATATATATATATATATATATATATATATGTGTGTGTGTGTGTTCAATTATCAATTTTCCTTGTTTCCAAATGTATCTCCTATATATTTTACAGCATTTTTTTAAAAGGCTCTTGCCCTAGGTATAGAGATATATTGTCTTAGTAAGAGGTACCATATGTGTAGAAAGTGTACCAGTACTGTCAGTTTTTACATTTATTAATGCACATTGCATTCCCATACAATACCACTAAAATTGTGCCTACTAGCTGCCTTCTTTGACAACCACTCATTTTGTACTCAATTGCATACTTGATGCTTGTTGCCTCTTGCCAAGATCCAGTAAAGGGAATTTATATCTCAAGGGTACTGTGCCTGTTAAAGCTAAATGCGATGTTTCCTTTATCTGCTGTTTATCACTTTCTAACCGGGAATAGGTAAGAAGTAGGGCCATCTGTATGCTTTTCTACGGACATAATAAACTAGAATGATTAACTTCCCATTGGTTGTGTTCTATTGCATTATACTGCATTCCAAGCTACCATGATTCAGCTTCATTGTGAACCCATTAGAATAGATCATTGTTTAATTTTGTCAGATTTATGGAAATACAAGTGTGGTTATGACATGTGCAATAACAATTTAACTGTACATGCAAAACATTAAAAAAATGCATTATGTTCCTTACAAATCAGTTGTATACTTATATATTTTCATATATCTCATTGTATTAAGAAGCATGATGCTTTATCAGTGAAGTCCACCTTCCTCCCAAAAGCTGAATTCACAACCTCCCTTTGCTCTCCTGGCTTTTTTGTGTAAAATTATTATGTCACTTCCAGTTTAAAAATGATTTCCAGGCTTTTTGTATATACTGCTGGTAATTCGAAAACAGTCTGTAGTGCAGTAATAAATAAAATTAATTTTACAAATGATCTGGACCCTCTGCAAGAGAGGCAAATAATGCTTCTAGTGCATAGCACTTTAGTTGTGTTTTATTAAACTCATAGTAAAACCAGGAACGAATCAAAGTAATATGCAATGGGTCTAACTTCCACCCCTGTAGTTCCTATATGTAGATTCATTACACTGAGATAACCAAGCCCCCAGTTGTGATAACAGGTTGCTATCACACATTCAATGCAGGCTGATGGATGTTGTTTGATAGCGTTCTATATAGAGGGCTGGGAGACTGGTGCAGATTCTTATACCAAAGGACAGCAATCGTTACAATAAAAAAAAAAAAACACATGTACTTACACAATACAAGGAATAATTTCTCCCTAAAGCAAAATATGGCAGTAAGATCTGAATTACAACCATAGTCTTAGATCTTTACTGAGGCTGAAACAAGCAATGTTTTCGAGGCGATCTCAGATTGGAATCTGTGTGTGCTGTTTCGGCATTGATGTGTAGAAGTGTCTTTAGTATTGTATTCATGCTGAAATGAATGATGCTCTCCAAATTGTTTCAGAAAACCGTCATATTTTTACTCAGTTGTCTGAGATTTCATTAATTAGTATTTGATCAAAGGTCAGCGCTATGGATAAAGTTTCCTTAAAAAAAAAATGTGTGGAAAGTAAAGTCTTCATGTATTTTAAGCCCTCCTTTCAGTTTGTGGGTAACAGATAAAAAGTAAAAAAAAAAAAAACTGTTGTAACTAAAGTGTTTCAAATGACTGTACAACGAGTCATTGCTGGTGTAGTTTATATCATATTATTTTTAAACAAAGTGCTGCTGCTGAATTTACTGGAAGTTCAAAGCGTGTGATCCAGTAGACCATCCATTTTATTGTTGCATTCCTGTCACAACCCTGCCGCACTGTAAATTAACCGTCATTGTTATGTCAGGAAGCAACTGTGGTACCCTGATTAAATAAATTCATAAACCCATGTATTTGTCTGATTTGTTCCTTTTCTACTTTGAGCTGTAAATTGATAATGCAGACTGGGTTTCTCATTGGCTCAGGCATCTTGTGTGGTGGCATTCTTGTTTCAATACAGATCTCTGCCAGCTGTCTAATACCACACTTGCAGATTATGGCAGATTGGTCTAACAGCTGAGCCAGGCTTTGTCACTGGCCTAGGCACTAAAGTGCAATGTTGTTATACACTGTAAAGATTAGCTGTGAGGTATCTGTGAGGTTTACTTCTCAGTGTGCTCACACACATCTCTTTGGAGATTATCCACAGATGAAACCTGTTTTTAGTACTGTGTTTCTCAATCGCCATCAGAGCCAGGCTTGATCGTGAACACATTGATGCATTTAGTAGAAAATGCCTCAATTATGTCATTCATATCAGGTTTGATTTCCTGAATTTATTAAGGATATTCAGAACGATCTAGTAAACAATCTAGTTTCCCAGTGCTGTGACGATCATGTGGTGGGATCTGTACAGTACAACAAACTCATGCAAAACTCACTGTTGACCTTTTTTCAGAATGAATAGCTCCTGTAGCCAGCATGTTAATGTTCACTTTCAATAAAAGTGGCAGATGTTTTTCTGTCTCATTTCCTTGAATAAGACGGAGCCCCTGAGCCAGGACTCCGCAAGGTTCTGTCATTAGTGTATTACTTACTTGTGTGCGTTTTAAGTGCTGGTTATTATCAATATCAACCCTTAACATGTCGGCATTGTACCTTTTAGAGTGCTGTCTTTATGGTGTAATGAGTGAGTACAAGACAGGCTGGCCTAAACATACTGTATGAGAAACAGTATTGAGAAAAAATAACTCATGGTACATAGTATTTCCAGTATTCCCTTTTGTTTATTTCAGCCCAACTGTGTTGAAAGTTTACAGTTTTTGTTTTTACACCTGAAGGTTTGCTAGAGAGCAGAATTCCTACAGATCCAGTGTATTTCATGAAACAGTCCATCATCATCTGCTTTATAACATGCATTTGCTTTTCTTCTGTTGCATTTAGTGCACAGTTAACCTAGCTGAAAGGCCATTTAGCAGAGCCATTATTCATGCTGAGGCACTAGTAAAGTGTGTAATTCTCAGCAGTAGGGTTAGGTTTTAAAGACATTTTGAAGAAATTCCCTTCTTTGTTAGCCTCTCTTGAAGAATTCGGACACCCACACAAAGAATGAAGAAATATTTATTAATGAGTTTTGTGCTGTTGCCTGGGTTACTTGTCCCTAATGAATCTCAAGGGTTGCCTTTTCCTTGTCACTGCAGTTAGAGGCAGCGTCTCTGGGTACCAGGAATAGTTACCATGGCAACAAGAGTCCCTAATACCCAGGCAGGCTCACCCACGTAACCACTGACGGAGAACCTCATTAGATATGCTGGTTTATTTACAGTATTCAACTGTGCTAATGGCCTGGTGAAGACCTAATATCTACAGTAGATTATTCCTAGATATATTATCAGCAGTTTCTGGTCTATCACTACAGACTTTTGTAAAAATCCTGAAAATAAAACAGTATTTATTTATTTATTTTTTTTAATATATAGTTTTCAGTTTAGAACTCCCTAGAGTTTTTTTTTTTTATTTTATTTTTACAATTTTAACATGATTAGAGCTTTACACAGTTAAGTAAATGACTAAATGACATTGTAGGTGACAGTTGTGGAAGTTGAGGGGAATTCAACAGCACAATTTAGACTTCATACAGAGAGTTCCTGAAACAACACTCAGCTTCGCATTCTTTAAGGAGTGTTAGCCAGACACCAGTACTCGCCAACAGCTGTAGGCTTATCTGTGCAGACCAACTGTGTTTTATGCAACTGCACAATGCAAAAATATACTTCCATCTACACTGTATAAAAAATGACTAATACAGAACATGTACCTATCAATGAATTAGTTTTTTTCTGCCCGGTTATATCATACAGTTGCAACAGATATTATTATTATTATTATTATTATTATTATTATTATTATTATTATTATTATTATTATTATTATTATTATTGTGTGCTGAGGTGGTAGAATAAGAATTGTTTAAATATTAATATGGTACTTTCATTCCATTTTAAAATCATATAATTTATTGCTGAAAGCCTATATTTTCACATTATATATGATTAGCCTTTTTTGGATAAGCTAAGGCTTATTTACAAACACATTCACACAAGCATGAAGCCAAACAAATAGATTAATAATGAAGTTTGCGTGTATACTTTATGCAGCAGATTGTCATATTGATTTATTATCAAAGATGTCTTGAAATAACACACTTGAATGCAGTGGCTGTCAAATGTGTAGTATAGACTGAGAGCCATATTGATACATCATTAGAATCATATTAATGTAGGACATGCAGAACCAGATCTGTGTGTGTGTGTGTGTGTACGAAAACAAATATCCTCAAGCCTGAACTCATTCGGTTTCTAGAACATTCTCTTTCCCTTTTTTAAATATTTTATTTATTTTTCTCTTTGCAGTGAACATCTCACTTGCTTTTTCTTTTTGTGTTAGTAACCACTAAAATGTTATATTGGGCTGACATCTGGGTAAACAAAAAGCAAACAAAATATATACTATATTGTAAATTTGTGTCTTGATTAGTGATTGACAGATTTGTTTTGATGTAAGACCATTATTTGGCCTGTCAACCTTTTGCTGTGTTTTATTGTTTGTGAAACAACAGTTGCAGCTAGGAAAGCTTTTATAGTATTCTGAAGGTAATAACAAAACTGTATTATGATGCAATATTATGCGTTAACATGAAACTGAAAGATAACTCCAGATTCTATCATGAAACTGAAAGATAACTCCAGATTGTATCATGAAACTGAAAGATAACTCTAGATTGTATCATGAAACTGAAAGATAACTCCAGATTATATCATGAAACTGAAAGATAACTCCAGATTGTATCATAAAACTGAACGATAACTCCAGATTGTATCATGAAACTGAAAGATAACTCCAGATTGTATCATGAAACTGAAAGATAACTCCATATTATATCATGAAACTGAAAGATAACGCCAGATACTATCATGAAATTGAAAGATAACTCCAGATTATATCATGAAACTGAAAGACAACTCCAGATTGCATCATGAAACTGAAAGACAACTCCAGATTCTATCATGAAACTGAAAGATAACTCCAGATTGTATCATGAAACTGAAAGACAACTCCAGATTGTATCATGAAATGTTGACTCTGTGTAATGTCTGCAGAATAATTGATATGCTTGTTGTGTTGTTGTAATATCTTTGTTTATAGTAGTTTTAGCATACAAGACGACACACTGATCTTTAAAAAAAGCTCCTTGAGTCCTTGTCAGACTGAAGACAGTTCCGTACATGTACATCCTACTGGAGAAATGGTACCTTATTTCTCAAAAAAGTTAACTACAAAGAAGAAGAAGAGTATCCTGTCTTCAAAACACATACTGATACCTACTTTTTAGAATACTATTTGGTTTTTAAAAGTATGTTTAATCCAAGGCAGAGTGATTATATATATATTCTGTAAAATCTATTTGACACCATGAGGTGTCAGTTTGCCATGTGCTTCACACCTTTTTAAAGCTCCCACTCATCTGCACATGTGTACAGTAGGTCAATTCAGATCCGAATCAGTTAAAATGCCCTCGACTGGCTAATTACTATAAAGAAAAGGATTAATACCAGCATGTACTCAGTCATGTGTAGAGTATAACACTGCTCATTACAGAAACAGTTGATGTTCCATAGTAGATGATCTGAAATTGAAACAAGGATGTGAACACGGCTTTTGCCTGCCAATGCCTAATACAGAGGCAACAACATGCATCCCTAATTAACGTGCAGACTGCTGATTGAAAACTACGTCGTCTCATCCAGCATGATGCTGCACTTCTGTTCCTTCTCTGTTTTCCTGCCCTTAATTTCTTTATTATAAATCATCCTGAGGCCAGAACAGATCACAAAGCATTATTTACACTGTAGCTGATATCATATATATATATATATTTTTTTTTTAATAATTTAAAGGTTAGTACTATTCTTTTGTGCAACCAGGGCCAAAGCCAGGCATTCTACACGTGTGTGGAGGGACCAAGTAATCTTGTAATACTGCACCTCAACTGCGCATTAACCAGGGCTTAGCTATTTTCTAATTTCACCTGTTTGTCATCATTGACTCCCTATTTAATTACTGTCACAGCTCAGCTCTTTCTCTTGCATTTTGCTTTTTGTGTGTTTTGATTTTTGCATATATTGCAGGAAACCTTCCTGAACCCAGAATCACTGAGTTTCCGTCCTCAGGATTAGCCCCATTGGAATAGCGACCCACAAAATATAAGATACACCATCGGCCCGACTAGAATTCCTAGGAATCACCTAGGACGCTGTCAAATCCGAAGCCAGCCTCCCACTCGACAATCCTGGAATACATTCGTCAGCTCATTAACAACTTTCAGGTATCAAAATCAATCTCTAAACGCAACCCGTTATCTCTCCTCGTCCACTTCAATTTTGCAATTTGCATTATTCCCAAGGCAGAACATTCATATCACACCTTCTCATTCTCGCCTCAACTGCAAAAAACCTGGATTCTCACGTAAAAATATCTTTTAGAAGCAAGAAACCCTTCCAACGCTCCAGCTTTCCTCCAATACTTGGATCGTGGTAGCATTTACGCAGTCAGGCTAACGCTAATTCCCATCTAATATGTCCACTCATCCTCTCAAATACAACAAACATTAACACTAGAACCACCATGCGGGTCAGTTTGACCCATTTTGCATTTAAAATGTTAATTACTATTCCGTTGTAAATCATATGTGTATGTCCATTTTTGACCTTTCCTAAGTATATGAATTAAATATCCTGATGGCGTTTGATAGCCAGCATTGCAAAAATGATACAGATCTACCTAGAGCCCCCATGTGGATCAATGTGACCCATACATTACAATACATGACTTTTTTTAATATAACATAAGATATTCTATTATTTTTGTAAATGCAGCCAATAAGACACACCTCCTCCTCTTAGCACACATGTTTTTTTTTTTTTAATTTATTTCATGCCTTTGTTTGTAGACAGACTGTGAGACAAAGATTGCTATGATTGTGGATTTGTCAAGATGACAACTCAGTGAAAGCCTAGTTGCTTATTTTTCAATGTACCTGGGAGACAACAATCCTTCATTTTGTTCCACAAGTGCAACTGGGAATATATCAGAAGAAAATATTTAATCTTGAATGTAGTCATTTTGATTGGAATACGGCAAGCTGCACTCAGATGCATAAAGCAAACTGAAATGGCAGGTAGGATAACTTATGTGCCTAATATGAAACACATCTTATGTATTCTTTTTTTATATTACTATTAGGAAAAAATACATTTCAGTTTTACAGGTTTGTATATACCAGTTTACATGTGTTTACACAATAGCGTTCAATGGAACTGCGTCTGTGTTTACAACACAGCTCCTGGATGCAGGCACAGTCAGCTGGCAGATTCTCCGCCATAGAGTACAATACACCCGTCATAGTGGAAGTAGTGTTATATTTTCTTTTTATGTAGTATTAGAAACTGTGATTTTGGTTTTATAGTACATATCTGTTTTATACGTACATACCCGTTTCTTTTGAAATGTGTATTTTATTATATTCTTTCATTGTTTGTAGTCATGCTGTATATGTGCTCATTAAAAAATAAAGCCTTTTACGTTTAATTTTCCACTTAAATACGGTGTTTCTGCGATGCAAATGTTCATGAATACACCTTTTCAGTTGTATCCGACAGTATGTCTTTCATTTTCATAACGAAACAGTTTAAAAATGTATCAGTCAAAGTGACCCACGTGGCGGTTCTAGGTGTTAATATATGGTGAGAGATGTGGTACGACACTGGAAATCTGTCTTGATTGTGAGTTAAGGAGTTTCACTATTAGGATAATGACTGGAGTTGTGAAACCCAAATCTCTGAATGTGAGTTCACCTTTTCCATTCCAAGCAGACATGATAGTAGCAAACCACTGATCGATCCTGTATTAACTAACACATAGGATGGTCGGCATTTCATCTCTCTAGATATCAGACTGTGGTACATCTTGCTGCAACACATTAAGTTACAGCAGCTCATCTTTAATTGTTTGGATATCAGTTTCCCACAATTTCTTCACCCAAGCTTCCATCTTCCAAGCATCTGCAATAATGCAGTCATCCCAGCATAAACCCAACCCTCTCCAACCTTCTCCTATCAACAAAAACCTATATGTTAGCAGCCCTCTCTCCATCCACCCACTCCTCTTATGCAACATGCTGAGCAACCTTCCCTACTTTCTGTGCTCATAACAGGATATCCCCCACACCCTTTAACGAAAACTGGATCGTAGCTTTCATTGTTCATGATCAGGACACTGCATTTATCTCCTCTATAAAAACCTACATTTCAGGAATTAAATTTCACTTCCTAGCATGTTCATCCCCTCGCTGACCCTTCTCTCCATCCCAGCAGTACACCTGACCCTCTGAGGAATCACCAAGAGCCTCCCTCCTGCATCTCCTTCCAGACTTCCTATAACAACTGATATCCTCAATACCCTGTTATCAATTCTCAGACCAGGATGTTTCAATCCATTCGATGGCATCGTCATGGAAGCAGTGTGCCTAACGGCCATCTTTGGATTATTGAGAAGTTCACAATTCATATTACCTTCATCATCCAGTTTCCCAGCCATAGGCATCCGCTCCTGCGACCCCTCTCTAGTTCCAGATCTACATTACATCCTGTTTCTGACAGCATCCAAGACAGACCAACTCCGCCACGGTCAACTCATCCAAATATCAAAGATAGACTCCCCTCTCTGCCCTTTCTCCTCTCTTACTAAGTTCACATTATTAAAACCTTTCAGTTCCTTAGCTCCCCTCTTCACTAATTGCTCCAAAAGCATCATTACCAGACTTTGGTCCACTTCCCACCTCTCCGCCCTCATCACCAGAGCAGGTCTTTCTCCCCTATTCTACACCGCACACTCCTTCACGATTGGCGCAGCCTCTTCAGCAGCCAGAGCCCGCATCAGCTGTCACCGGATCAAGACCATGGGGCGTTGGTCCTCTTCAGCAGCAAATTCTTACATCCGTTCCCTGCCATCTGATATTACTGCAGCTCACCAGTCCAGAGCTTGTATGCCTGGGGTAAGGGCACCCTCTCCACCAGGACTAAAAGAGGTTTTCCCATAATAGAAAGGTTTTTTTCCTCTCCGCCAAGCGGTTGACTAACACATAGCTTGTTCCACTAACCATTTATTTTTTGTTATTTTGTTTGTTATTGTTTGTCTTTTCTGGTTTTTATGTTATACAATGGCACGCAGCCTTTGTTTGTCTTCACAGCTACGGGTTCAGCAGGGAGCCGGTGGTCCATCTTTTGGGGGGATAGTGAGTCTCACTTCCCAGACCTGGAGTTCCAGTAACTGTAGGTTCTTTGTGTGGTCAGAGGGGACCACCGGACCACTATTGTTTTGTAGCTTATGTGCTATGAATCTTGCTTCAAGGAAGAAGGCTCTGTCTTACTTCCTCCTTTACCCTCCTGGGACGTGACCCTCATACTTTTAGTGCTTGAGTCCCCTAACTAACAATTATTTGTGTTCTTTCCGATTCTCTTCTTCCTTCATCAAAGCTTCGTATGAGCATTTCTGTCCTCTGAGGATCGACTCCGATCGTTAACTGGGACCCAGTCGCAAAGCCGAGTCTATGATGACTGTCCGAAAAGTCAGGGGACTCTGTCTTTTATTGGCCCTGAGGACAGTAGGGCTAGCCGTGACTCCAAAGGGAAAGTTTTCTCAGTTGGAATCAGGCCCATCCTTTTCTCTGTTTCTCCCCTGCTCTAGAGGCCGAGCCTAGAATCCCAAGTTGCAAAACATTCCCTTCCTCTCGCAGTCCTGGTTCCTGCCCCTTTGCCAGGTAAATTAATGAATATTCATCCTAATGAATTTTAGTCTTAATCAAGTTCTGAGCAGAAAAGAAGCACAGCCCTGACCAACAAATTCAATTCACACATTGCACAAAGACAAATAAAACTGAGGATGTGCACAACTGATCCGTTATATGCATGTGAAGCTAAGCAGTACCTTTGTGACTAATTTATTTTTATAGTCTGTACTCCAACAAATGACAGGAAAATGAATGAGTGCAATTGGAAAATTTAACAGCCAGTGCTTCTTTAATGTAGCTTTGGGCCCAGTAGATTTCTCCCTATGTCAGCTTGTTGATTTTTATAGATCACATTTTTTTTTTTACCCTGTGAAGTTTTCCCTGGGGTGTCAGTAGAAAGGATGGCATTTACAAGCTCAACGGGGAAGCAATGTCTAAAGAAACAAGCTATCCTCTGGTGGGCTGCAGTCTCAGCCTGATGAGGTTCTTGAAGGTGTGCAGAAATGAAATTACATGCCAAAGCGCTGCACACATCTGTACCACAGCAGTGCTTGCAAAATTAATTTATTTATTTTGTTTGGTCATTAGTTAGTTAGCTGGTTAGTTTACCGCATTACTGTCTTATTTGTTTTATTTTCATGCGGGTCCCCAAGAAGCTTCTTGGCAGTTCTGTAATATAGAATTGCATGGAAACAACAGTTGTAGTGGTCCCCGAGTAGTTCACCTGGTAGAAGTGCACCTGGTAGCTTGCTGACGTTCGCTGAGGAGTTCTTGGGTTGAAAGAGGAAACTGGCCTGGTTGAGGAATCTGAGGACACACCCTCTACCTTCAGTTCAGCTGAATTGTGTGGAGAATTGCTGTGGCGAGGGAACATAATTGGACATTCTAAATTGTGGGTAAAATAACTGGGCACTCTAAATAATAAACAAAAAAGAAACAGCAGTTATTGTTTTTCTGTTCATGGCAAGAATGCTTTTTTTTTTAACTTTCTCTGACTAGCAGCCTTCCCTCTAAAGTTTTTAGATACCGAGGAACTTGCCGTTTTGACTGAGAAAGGGTAAATTATCAGCGAGAAACCTTCAGCCACACATTAACACTTTTAATATATTATTTTTGTTGCTTTATGTAATTTTTAAACAATATTCTAACAGAAGTATTGCAACAATTTTACAATTTGCTTTAAATTTAAACAAGACATTTATTGTTGCTCTACCTCTGACTCTGAATCATCCTCTGTATATAACTGTAACGCTATGGTTTTTCACTCTATTGAACTGCAAGACCGGGACGCAAACCTGCAATCATGTGGCCAAAAGACAAATGCCTTACCAGTCAACTAAAGAGCAAGCTCTCTTGTCGAGAGGAAAGTATGTGTCTTATGCTGATGGTAGTATTAGAAAACCATCAGCCACTAGGAGGAGGATCATTACATACTTCCCCTGCTTAACCCAGGCCCGTCCTTGAGCGGAAACACACAGACAGCGTCACATGTCTTGCAAGCCAGCATATACTCTATAGGATATGTAATTACCTGATCCCACCACCAGGGTCAGGATTCTTCCTGTAGGGCACCACTGTAACGCTGTGGCTTTTCGTTGTAGATTTATTTCTTTTTTTCTTCGGCAGATAATTTTTTTTTTAACGTCTTATTATTATTTATTTTTCTTCTTTTGGTCCTGCATACGGCTCAACCAGCAGTCTGCTCCTCTCTCCCTCTAATCTCCCTCTCTCTCTCACCATGTGCTCCCCATGGCTGTTTGCGTACCACACATTCTAGTGTTCCCCCCAACAGCACAGTTCTGCACCGATTGTTCCTGGACTAATCCATCAGAGCCCATTTAGTAAATTATTTTTCTATAGTTGTCTGTTGGGCTCAGGAAAAAAATCATTGACGCTGTCAAACTTTCAGTTTCTATGGCCAGTAGAAATATAGTTAACTAAACTTATCTGCAAAAAATACAGGTAAATCCCCAAGCCTGGCTTGGCAAAGGGGTTATATATATATATATATAATAAATATAGACTTTCTCAGAGAAAAAGACGTCACAGGCAGGGGTCAGCATTTTTATCATGCTTTTATAAATCTCTGTGATTCATTTCCACAATGCCTTTACTGCACTTAACGACACTCTGCTATGCTCTTAGCATGGCTGTGACAGGCTGGAGAGTGGATAGAGGCCCAGAGACAGACTGCAGTTCAAAAAAATAATGCTTTTATTATAAATAAACACAAAATAAAAGGGCACAAGGGCAAAACAAAGGGATTTAAACACAAAAAGAAAGACACAAAGGAAAACTTACAATAAATAAAGATTTCCAGGCTGGGCGATGCCTTCACTGGATGAGAAAACCCCCAAAAAAACCCCACCAACTTAGTTCCTCAGCTCCCTCCTCTCAATGGGAAGTAGAGGCCTCCTTTTATGTCAGGTGGCTGGGTGCTGATTGATTGTTAATTATGCTAATCAACTAATCAACCCCAGCCACCTGAACATAATAAACCCAAGCAGGTAGAGGAATTTAACCCCATCCCTGCCAATTTATAAAGGGCGGAGCTTTGCTCTGCCACAATGGCCTACTGCAGTTAGCTTTTAAAAACTAGTAAAGCAAATGTGTGGCACCTTGCAGTTTTAAACAGTTACTGGTACTTTGGATTGTTGACTCAACAAGAAGGATGCTAATCAAGAACAGATTGGAGCAGTACGGCACTATGGCAACACATTGATAACATGGAGTTTGCATTTAGACTCTGAGTCCAGTGTATCGCTGCTGGATATTATCAGTAATCAGTGCTGAGATATTAAAAACATACACATGTGATAATATAAAAGGAGAATTGTTTTATGTTGGATTAGTATTGGATGGATGTCTTTCAGGCATATAGATTCTCATATAGCTAAATCAATCTTACTGAAAATCTTCACAAAAAAAAAAAAAAAATTTATGGAGTAGAGTTGCCTTTTTATATTGCGATAATGCATCTTGTGTATAACTGATCACTAGGTTAATCTGTAGGCCCTCAGGTGAACTGTTAAGCAATACCATATATGTTTCTGTTTCCAAAGCTGTGTAACTAAATACCTTTGCTGCTCGGTTACATAGGCAGGAGATTGTTAAAGCCTATATCAATAAATGTGTAGATTTCTGAAAACCAACATGTAATATCCGGGCCAGGGTAAATGAAGATGACAGCGCCTCTATAAAGGTTATGCAGTGTTAGCGAGCTATGATTTTGATATAATCTGAGTGTAATTCACCACCATATACAGACTTCTCTGATTATCAGATGTTTAATTTTTTTCTGTTTAACTAAGTTTTAAGCTAATTAGGTTTATAGACTACTGAGTTTCCATAAAACAGACCTGAAATCCTGCAGCATGCAGCAGCACATACATTATATAAGGAGGGCTTAATTTGTAAACAAAAAAGGTATAATTAAGGAAGAGGAGTAGCATCTTTTGCTTCTAGATGTATTGAGTTACAGCAGCTCCCATATATGCTTCAAGTTCTCATCTGCTTGTGGATCGAGGTTTCGTGCCTTATTATATGTGTAGGGAAGTGCATGCCCACGTTTGTCAAGCCACGTTTTAACATAATCTTCAGGCCTGAACAATAACAGTGGTTGTAATAAAAAAATAAATAAAGTAATTTTCTTACTCATACATCTTACATCTTAAAATATATCGTTATTTTATGTTTTTGTTTTGTTTTGCAAACTGTACAATTCTCTCCTGTCAGACAAAAAGGTACCGGATCTGGGATCCTGTGCGATCTGGCTCAAGTGAACCCCTGCATGTAAAAGCAATATTAGGCCTCCAATATACTCTATTATTAAAACAGGTACAGCACCTGTCATGTCTTGGAGTTTTGAAATGAAGTTGGAAAACACGCAAGCAGTAATGACTAATCAAGGAGCCTGGTCTCAAGGGACCAGCTTAGCTGTCAAATCGAAGAAGGCCAGACTTCAGAGAGAGACTGGCACTGCAGGCAGAAGAAAGAGGTTTTCAGGTGTCGATTTCCAAAGCCTAATAATAACACAAAAAAGTGTACTCTGCACAGCTGCTTCAATCTGAGTCACGTCAGATATCGTTTTAGTTTTCACTTTTTTAATACTGTTAAATTAGCAGGGTGGTAGTCTATTGTAGTGATATAGAATAAAAGTGACTGTGAATAGGAATGTGAATTTAAATATGTAGCTTCTCTTTCTGTGAAGTCTTGGGGCCTTGGTAGAAAGCTGCCTCATCTCCAATGAGGTCAGCTGTGACAGGGCCAAATGGAGAAATTCTAGGCTACTTTGTTGTAATTAAATCTATTACTTTAATTAAATTACCTCTGATAGAGCTGTTGCCTTTGGCTTATATCTGCTCTCACAACCGGTTGCCCGTTGACATGGTCCCTTTCAGATGAAGGGAACATTGCACACTTAATATTACTCATTATTAAGGTTTACACTGTGCATGTTGATAGAATCTTGGCAGTTGAAAAACTAAACTGCAGACTACAGTGTACAGTACATCCAGCAGTTGATACAGTCTTTGTAGTTTAAACAAATAGCGAACACACATGACTACAGCATTATTTTCACTGAACAAATTAGGCTCTAGGATGTTGCTGGAAATAAGAAAAGCAGTTCTTGGCTGTGTATAATCAGGGTTGGTCTCCCGTTGTCCCACTTGTGAATCTCGCGGTGTCACAACTAGTTTTTTCATGTGGAACTGACACTGTTCCTGCCAGACTTTCAGTGGCACCAACTCTCACAGCTAATTTGCTGAGTTCTTTTACTGCTCTTTTTTTTTCTGACACGAGAACAGTGCACAGATTTAACTGGTTGACAAGACTCATGCAAGGCAGCTGAAGACGTTTCTTGTCAGCTGTTTGTACCTTATCTGTCGGAAAAGAGAAAGTCATAACTCAGTCTCGATGTATTTCCAATGTCATCTTACTTAATACTTCAATTGTTTTTCAGCACATTGGCATTTAGAATCTTTCTCCACTCCAGTCTGCCCTGTGCCTGCCTATCTCTGCTGCCAAAGATTTCCTTTATCTTATATCTCTTCAAACAGCTGTCTCGTGATAAGACAGCCTTCAACAATGCAGGCCAGCTCACAGGTTTAGTTACAGTTTATATCACAATACACAGGATGTGATGCATGCGGCGGTCCAGATGGCCTGCCTTTATTAAGTTATTATTTTGTTTAATGAAACAAAATAAGAAAGTATTTAGATAAAGTAGCAGAACAGGTATTCTTCCCAACAGTAAACTGCATTATTTTAACATGCTTTATTAACCGTTATGCCAAGTGCATTCAACTTATCCAAGGAAAAACTAAGTCAAGTAGACAACTGTTTTTTGTGTGTGCTTTCTTCAGAGTACTGGATAGCTTGGCTACTAGTTTATATATCTAAAGTAGAGTAGAACGTGCTGCTTACAGTATTGACTTTCATTAATTGAACTTTATATTTGGAACCTTTATTATTTGCTCAAAATGCTGATTCCCTCCTTTAAAATAGTAACTATAAGTTCTATTGAACTATTTGGTCTGACAGATACTGTGTTAGTTCTTTTTGCAAACGACAGTATGTGAGGATTTCTCATAGGCAAAAAACACCGCTTGGTTGCTAAGAAACCAATGTGTGCATACTCCACACTTTTTCAGCAGAATGCGCAGAGCTGAGCGTGCTGTTTTGAAAAGAAAATATGATTTCTTATTTAACTCTCTGGTATGGTGATACCAGGTTTTAGAGACAAATAAAAGTTATTTAAAGGCTTTTAATGTAAAAAATAAATAAATAAAAAATAACTAAAAAACGTGATCTTCTGTGTCCAATTCGAGATGCGTTTTCTTGACATTCATTTCCTTGGTAACCAGATCAACCCACAGGCTTCCTGAAAAATAAATAAAGCAAAGATATAGAAAACTGTAATCCTTGGGAGATCAGGCCAGTCAGTGGTTGTGTTCAGTCTGGTGGTTAATTCCAGCATAATAAAATGTGACCAAGGGTAATGTTGATAATGGGTTGCTTCCACAGTAATAGGAAAAAAAAAAGTATCTTGAAGAATCTTCAGTTTGCTATGTTTCAGTCCTGGTCCTGGAGGGCTGGTGTCTCTCCTGGTTTTTTTTCCAACTGTACCCTAAATTACTTAATTGGACTAATTAAGTAAAATTACTTAATGAAGTACATTTAAGTACAGTTGGAACAAAAACCAGGAGGGACACCAGCTCTCCAGGACCAGGATTGGAGCCCCTGCTCTAAACAGTGACAGATCCAGTTAAATGTTGAAGTACAATAATGTATTTATTTGGCTGAAAGCAATTTACAATTAATTATTTTTACATACAAATTCTAGTACCTGTTTATACAGTTGGACTTATATTGCAACATACATTGCTCAAGGATACAACAGCAGTGTCCTGGTATTGAACCCACCACTCTGTGGTCAAAAGTCCAGAGCCATAACCACTACACCACAAATACTATTTGAGTTTTATATGCACGACTTCGCTATTTATATCCACCTTTTTAAATCAATTGACGAGACACCAATTTCTTTGTAAATTAATGACAATACATCTTAATTCAATCTTAAGAATCAATTGAGTGCAGTATTTTCAGTCTTACGTCAGCACAGTTTAACTCTGAAGATAGTCCTGGCCAGGATATTATAAATCTTGGGCTTGATAAGTGTACTGTATCCCACTCCTGTCAAAACAGTGGTGGGTTAATGATTTCCCATTAATGACAATTAATGACAATACATCTTAATTCAATCTTAAGAATCATTTGAGTGCAGTATTTTCAGTCTTACGTCAGCACAGTTTGCCTCTGAAGATAGTCCTGGCCAGGGTATTATAAATCTTGGGCTTGATAAGTGTACTGTATCCCACTCCTGTCAAAGCAGTGGTGGGTTAATGATTTCCCATTCCGATTTTAGATAAATGTCGTGTCAGTCACTGTGTTTGCTCTGTAACTCGTACAGGCAACCCTACCTGCTGTTTTGGAAGAGCTTCAGATTATACTCGCCGAAACGGACATCAGCATAAAGAAAAATAACCTAGATTGTTTAAATATTGACTTCATTTCTGTTTGCCATAGTCAAAGCTGTTTGTTAAGCATATCCAATAAGATAAGCAAAAACGTGTAATACGTTCTTGGTTGTATACTGTACAGTTTTTCAAAGATTAAAATCAACATAAAGGAGATTAAATATATAATATATATATATATATATATATATATATATATATATATATATATATATATATATATATATATATATATATATATATATATATATATATAGATATAGATATGATTATCGCCATGGTATCTGATGTAAACAGACAATCAGTAAAAACAACGGGTACAGCAGTTTAAAATAGATCTCAAGAACTCAAGAATCCTGTGTCTATGGATGTTTATGTATCATTAGGATGTGCTGGCGCATTTATCAATGTGACATGACATTTGCTTTATGGGCTTTACACACACCAATAGCTACCATATCTACTATATCATCTGCTGTTTATTAGTAAGTGATTTGTGATGCCACAGACCACAATTTGTATGTTGATTGTTAAACACACACATGTGCACCAGCCCCTGTTGTAATGCTCACTTCTGTAATATGAATTTGCCGAGTGTTAATGCTGTGACCCCCATTTCTGTATCGGTACTAAATTTATCCCTTGTAATATTTGTTGAGAGACAGGAAGGTTTTATTGAAAACCTTAGTAGGCTGGGATAGTATAGCAAATTAGATGAAATACAGTAGATTTATTTGAATATGTGTCAAAAATAACATATACAGAACAAAGGACTAAATTGAATTTAACAAAAAATATAAATTAATGGAATAAACATATTAGCACACTTGTTTTCATTTATCATTAATAATTGGTTTAAACAAATAACAAATGATCCAAATTTGTTCTACTTGCAGCATTCATTTACATTTTCCTAAAATACCCTTTCCTAGCTAAAGCTTCATTGAATTGGGCCCGAAAACTGGTATTTTAAAATTGGAATAGTTTTTATTTATTTATTTATTTTAAGCTGTAGACATTTTCAGGCATTATTTAAAAATATTAGCCACGGATAGCAATTAAATAATTACAGAAGATTATTTAGAGTTAATGCACAGAGCTGGGGCTCGAGCGAACCATTGAAATGTGGTAAATGTTCTTTTCTGACACTGAAAATCTGTTTCCATACAGATGAAACAGTCCCGGAACATGTAATATAGGGCTACTGCTGCCTGACCAGATCATTTCCCAATTTAGGTCTGTAATTACTGCTGAGTGGAGCGTCTGAAAGGGAACTGGTAATATAAGAGACACACGCTGATATGTTTGTTAAGGATGAGTTTAATTTGATGTAATGTCCAACCTGCCACAGTGTGACTGCACCTAATTGAGGAACAGGAAACCTTAATGTAGAAGCATCAATCACAGCTCTTCTGTGGAGCCATAGACTTGACATGAGAAAATGTTAAGTGGTGAAGGGGAGTGTTCACTTTAAATAAGATAGAAACAATTACTTTTAATGAACAGGATTGCTGTGTAGTCTAGTATTGCTGTCCCATCACTATAGGGGGGAAGGGGTGGGGGGAGAATAGAGATTTAGGGCCTTATTTGTGTGTAGTGTGTGTCTAGTTACACAAATATTAGACTATTAGACAAAAGTCTTTAAAAGTCTAGAAAAAATTATTTCTGGTATTTAACTCTTTGTGTTCTGCCATTGGATAAACACTGCTGTGCAACTGACAGCATGATTTCAACTTCTGAAGAGTGTCCAGCTCTGCTTTAAGATCTCGTATTTAGAAACATGAAGTATTTATGAAGTACAATATCCTTTTGATTTAAATATGTAGTGTAATGTAATTCTAAATGCCGCCAACTTGCATCATACAACCAGCCCCCCACGACTGTTTCCTATTCACTGTCATTTATCTGTTTACATATCATTTTATGTGAATGTTGGCTCAGACATTCCCAGGCTAAGCAAAGTCTGGTATTCATTAAAGTGTCCTAGATGGTTGGAGGTTTTATTAGCACGTTTTATATATATATATATATATATATATATATATATATATATATATATATATATATATATATATATATATATATATATATATTTTTTTTTTTTTTTTTTTTCTGCTGAGAATATGCTAGAATATCCATTGTCGTTGAATAAGTAAGACCAGGCTATTACATTTTAATGTTCTATAATTATTGTAGCTTGGTTCACTTCAGATGTAAACATGGAAAAATATATCATTATCATACATGATATAAGTGTTCCTAAATCTAGCTGAGCACTGAGAAAAATATATGTTCCGTACATGTTATTTCTGGACGTACAACACAAGAATATAGGAATACCATCCATCTTAACCCTATGATTCGATTTGTGTAATATAATTAGAATCTATAACTGATTGTTCATTTTTGGGATTGGATTTGGTTAGTGTATGGAACAGGCAAATACAATTAAAATGTAACCTTTAAAGTCGTTGAAGATAATTTCAAAGACCAGGTGGTTAAACACAAATGAAGAAACCATAAATCACATAAACAAATTGTGGTAGTTAATGTTTTTTGACTGCTTTAAAATTAATATTTATGTTCTATTTGTGTGTTTTTGAATCAATAAAAGGCATGATGTATGTAAAATGAACTGATCTGAAATGTATTCTTTGGTATTTTTGCAGAGCATGAATGAAACAATCCTATTTTTCTTGTATTAAGTTTGTTAGTTAAGCTCATCCTAGGATGGTTTAGCTGAAGTCAAGTTATAAAATACAGTATTTCATTCATATGAAAGAAATGCATGTATACCTTATCTTCAAAATTAATCACTAGGAAAGCTCATTAGCAAACATTTGTTGAGCTGCGATTACAGCTGTATAATGACATTGTGATACAACTGACATGATAAGAATGGAGGAAAGTATATAGAGTATTTTTAAAATTGGGAAACTTTAAAGTTACAGTCCACAGTAATATTGCTATGTGTCATTATGTACAGCTATGGCCAAAAGTTTAGCATCATCTAGAATTTTTGGACTGAGAAATCATAAAAAAAAAAAGCAAAACCATAACTTTTATTTAACAACATGCAATCAAAGAAACTACAGAATGATTTTGTAAAAGTCTACCAGAAGCCATCATGTAGTACAGTATTTCTTATTATTTTTTTAAATGTCACATTTTTCAATTTTTGTCAGTTTTTCGTTAAGTATAAGGAAAACTACAAAACAGTATGCAATTCATTGTCTTTAAGGTAATATTATTTAGGTAATATTATTTATTATACAGGTCTCATTCAACTTTACGCAGCAAAATGCGTTCATTCGCCTGGGTGGCCATAGCAGTATTTGTTGGAATACAATAAGTACCACCAGAGCATTTTTCTTAAATCCCTGCAGTGCTCATTCTGTACTTTTACTTTTCTCTTTGCAAGACTCTACATTTGTTATAAAAAAAAAATATTTAAAAAAGATGTCCCCCTCCTTTGGGCTGCTTGCGATTCCAGCAAGCTCCAGCATGTTTGTTCCACACTGTCAGCGCTGTCAGGGCTCTGAATACAACTGACTAATTGTGATAGAGGGAGTCTCTGCTCCATGGAAATCAGAGAGGAAATGTTACTAATTGGACTCCAGGCAGCCGAAGAAGGAGTTCAGATAGTTAGACTCCTCGAATACTGTTAACCTGCCAGCAGGATTTATTTTGCAGATGCTACACAGATGCAAAAAAAATACATAAATCTGAAATTGAACAAGGTAAAACTAAGATGATATTATGAACATATCATTACGGTACAATAGACTACTTAAGAGATAGAATGCACCATATTGATATAACCATTTTTTTGGAATAGACAGTTTGAAAGGTTATCTCCAAGTTTCAAATGGCAATGAAAAGCATTGTTAACAAGCGCCTTTGTTGAGTCATCAATGTCATACAAGTGGCGAGTTTTGTGGTGATTGGTCTGTCCTAATACACTAGCACCAGGGTACCTCATATAATATAATTAAAAATCATATAGCGCCAGCAACATTAAATTCTGGCACCAGTAGACATGTTTAATTTTTTTTTAATTCCTGAGCAGCCATAGATGATGATAGTTTTTCACTGGGTCTGGACTATTCACACAACCCACCCACACTCATCATCATACACAGGAGAGTTGTGTCATGTGGGAAGTTTAACTGCAAAAACTGGTCATAAACATGTCTTAGCAGCACACTTTTACTCAATTATCAATGAAATCAGTGACTCAAAATGGTATGTGGGCTTAGGGATTGGGAGCATAAAGGATGTGAGGGAACATAGTAGGTAATCAATGCAGCCAGATAAGGTGGGGCAAGACCATGGAGAGATTTATACACAAGGGTAAGGAATTTGAACAGGCAGTGATAATTGACAGGGAGCCAGTGACGCTGGAGGAGGAGAGGGGAAGTATGAAAGGGGGGGTGTTCAATATGATATGGGCAGAAGCGTTTTGAATTTGTTATAATGGTGTATAAGCATAAGAGGGAAGGCCAAGGAGGAGGGAGTTACAATAGTCAAGACGGGTGAAGATTGAAGAGAGTGGACCAGGAGTTTAGTAGCAGAAAGAGAAATGGAGGGGCGTATTTTGCTGATGTTGAATAGATGGTATTATGGCCATGATATGATCAGAAAGGGAGAGGGTGGAGTCAAAGACAACGGCGAGGTTACTAACAGAGGGGGATGGAATGAGGGACAAGGGAGGGAATGAGATAGTGGGACAGTGTGGGGGTGAGGAGCAGGAAGAATAAGAATAATACAAATAAAAATACATTGTATTCATTATTGTTGTTATTATTATACAAGCGTTTGCTGCACATGGTATTTAAGCACCAATATTAATTTTAAAGTTTCATTTATGCTTTAATTTCATTCAGTTTAGGGGCAAGCTTAAAATCCTGTTCTGTTATTCATGTTTATGAACAACTTCTATTAAAAGTTCTTCAGAAACTTGCTCTATTGCGCTTCACTGGCTTGCGACCATGCGACAATTGTTGGATTTTTTTCAACATCATCCAATCCTGTGCATTTTGCTGTCACAGGCACACAAGAAAAGGCTGTACAACTTTTTTTAAAAGATGCAGCTCGCGGCAGTGCGGATGATGTCATTCCAACCACTGACTTAGACAAAAAATTGTGCCGCGGTTGGAAGTATAAACCAACCTTTAATCAGCATTCATTTGAAGATTAATTCAAGACAGCAAAGAGACAATAATGTCAAAAGTAATAACTGATGCAACCTGCAACAACAGCGCAAAATGCCAAAGAGCATTGCATTCCGTCACCTGCTTCGTTGGGTCCAAAATTGTGACGTAATTATTTTCCAATAAACTGCTATGTCAGTTGAATACATTTTGTACCAGTGTTCGTTACATTTTCTGTTGGTATTAGATTTTACATTTGTATAGGAAAGCTTACATCTCTTGTGGTTGCTCTTGATGGATTCTAATTGGAGATGATTCTGGAAATATAATATTATAATACCTTGTATCAAATTGAAGCTAACATTTAGACAAGCCTTGTTCCCAGACTATAATGAAGTATGATTTAGAGTGCCTAGAGTTTCAGATATTATTTTATGCTAGATTTAAGGCAAATTGTGCAACATATCATCATGAAGCATAAAACACTTTATTTTTATAGCTTTTTGCCTGAATAATGGATAGAAAAAAATCTTCTTACTACTCTCAGAGTCATTAAAATGAAATATGTGTGCCAGTATAGCAGCTTATTACTGAACATGCAGGATAAACATTGTGAATGTAAGAGGAATGAAAATCAATCAGCAATGCTGACGAGGTGGTAATTGAAACAAAAATCTATATATCAGTCAAGCAGCTGTTTCAGTTATGTGTGAGGTTTGCTTCAGGACTCCAGGATGCATGCAATATATTTACTGTTGAGAAAACCAAAGATTGATATTTTTAATTTAACCTGCTTTTTACTAACGTACAAAAATAAACTTTATATTTAAAAAAGGTGGATGATTAATACAAAAAATGATGCCTTAAAAGGCATTCATAACACACCATACAGTATGAGACAAAGACAGGAGAGCTATTGGAATATTTCTCATCCTTGGCAGTGGAATTGAACAGAGTGGTAAGTGTTTGCTTGAGACAGGTGGTTCCTTATTCCAGCTGTCTCTGTCATTCATATAGAACATTACATTGGGGACATGTTCTTCTTTGTGCTTCAATGAGAAATACTTGGTGATTGAATAAGACTTTTATGTTGCTAACCTTAATGTTCAGACCATCTCTGTCTCCTGCTGTAACTTTATTGCTGTCCCCCTCACTCTCTCCCTGTAGCGCGTTACCATGGAGATTTGTTCATGAGCAAACCCGGTCATAAAAGTCACTGTTTCAATCACACAAATAATAAAGTCATAAACTTAATCTACAAAAGATGTGTTATATTGGCATTTTTTTTTTTTGGTTGTTTTCTTTTTTTTTTTTTTTTTTAATACATTAGTGCAGTGTTGTCAATCACAGCAAATCCAGGTTCAAAACATATTCATAATTATTTACTTGAACCAGTTAAACCTCAAACCAGGTTCAAAAGCACCTATCTGTAAAACCTGAAATGGGGTAGCACTCCAGGACCGAAGCTGCTTTCCCCTGCTCTTGACTGTTCTGGCTGAATCAGAGGGCTTAGGTGTTCAGTGCAGGTGTCTTTTGGATTGGGAAGTGATGTACTGTAAATCTGTTGTACTGTGGAAAAGTCATAGTAAATACTACTTTTAGAATATTGCAATCACCAATGGAACCATTGTTTGTATACCACTCTGTTAAATCTCACTGAAAAGCAGGAACACTTTTTGCTCCCGTGATAGTAGCATAAGCCATTGAATTTTTGGGGACCATGTCCTTGTGAAGTTGTTCGTTCTTACTGTATCTGTGTTGCAGATGTGGTCCTTAATAGCAACTCTACAGCACACTTTAAAATCCATCCCCATCTACAGCAGCATCACCCATGTGATTTTGCCTAGGCTGGTTAAAAGATGATGCAGTTTGATTTTGGACTGCAGTCGATTTTTGCTCTGGCTTTAGATCTTGTGGAGTTTCCTGATGGTGCGCGGTGCATGTATGAAAAATCTATAATTAAACCGTTCAGATTTTTCTGGTAAATCGTGAACACATTACCCATTAAAACAAAACAGTTTAAAAGCTGTAACCACACGTCTGACAGCAAAACAAGCTGTAACCACACGTCTGACGGCAAAACATGCATCTTCATAGCATAACTACACTATCACCCCAAAGATGAAAAATAACATCATACACGCTGTAGAGCCCCTGTAGGGCAGCACATTATCTGTTCTCACCCACTTATGTTCACTATATATATATATATATATATATATAATATATATATATATATATATATATTAATATATATATGTCCTAATTTGAGTATTTCACTCCCTTCAATGGGGACAATAAACTGTGAGTACCTTTTTATAATGCTGTTGGTGTCCCGCTAGAGATATGTATCTTTACCACCTATCCGTGCTTTAAAGCCTTTGAATAGAATATATTTAAAGTCAAGCATGCATTCAGTGTTTCCAAAATGGCAAGTGTTAGATGAGTGTTTAATAAAACTAAAGCACTAATTATTTTCTTCTTGTATTAATAAATAACATTTAATGTATTGGGTAAAGGTAAAAAAAATGACTTTTTAAGGTCAGTAAAAATTCAATTAATTAAAAATAGCAAACATACCAACTTTGTTCCTCCATCACCCTTTGGGTTTCATGTCCTGTCCCTTGGTCTGTTTCAGTAGGGAAGAAGGTACTGGTGCACACCCCTTATGAAGCTCTTATGAAACTGTTTTTTTTTTTTTTTTTTTTTTTTTAAACTGGACTCATTTCAGTCTTGCTCAGAGATATGCTTTATTCAAAATGCCAAATGTCTGTGACTGAAGAAAAAGTTTTCAATTATGAATTTATGATTACAAACACATGCCATAGTATAATAAACGGATGAAAACAAAATGAAATATTATGCAAATGCAGAGCGTATAAAGTATTCCATTGATACCTCTCTTTTCAAAAAACAGTTAATGCCCAGCTCTAACTGTCAATATTGGGGAAATACTGAAACAGAATAAGAGATGTTAAAGGCTAGCTAATGAGTCATAACAGGGTTAGTCGAACTGTAACATTAGTGGTGTTCTTTGTTATAAGCATGTTGGAAAATCCTTGCATTTTAATGAAGTCACTTAAAGTTCTCACCAGTATTAAGTGCATTTTATTCTACTTTATGTGTGGAGAACATGGTGTTCTGAGCCAGTTAGTTACATAAATGATGCCTTACATTCCTTTCTAATAACCATTTGTCCATTAAAACTACAAGTACTTTATATTGGCCTATTTGTAAAAGGCTAGTTAGATGGCATTGACATTTAAACATCATTAGGCTGTTAGACCTGTCTAAGAGTTCAGATATGAGGAGATTTTATACTGTTTGCTCCTGTGCTTTTTTGCTTATCAAATCTGCATTCATTTATTTTCCCCAGCTGCAGACAATTGGTGTTGCTAATCCTGAAAGCGACTTTACCCCATACCGTGGAAACTATATCATGTCGTTATTGTTATTGTTGCTCTTTGTTCATGAAATATTAATTCAGATTAAACAATACATCACGGTAATTATCCTCCTTGTTTTGTCTGATGCCAGCTGGTGAACAATTTTTTTTATTTTTTAATGTGTTGTTATAGTTGGTGTAAAAAGTCATTTTGAGGAATTAAAAAAAAAACAAAGTTTAACCCCTGAAAGACTTTTCTACAGAATAGTTGACTCGCAAATGTATAATTTTCATCAGCAGTACTAAAGCAGAAACCTTGATTCTAAACCAAGAGAAGATACTTCTTTCTTCTTTAATATAAAATAAACCTCTTGCAATGCAACAACTAGAAGAATCTTGTTACACTGCACAGGAGTGGTCTGTGGTATGAGCTTTTTATTTCAAATTGTGGAGTCTGCTTTAAATTAGCACCCTGTGTACGTGGTTTGACTAACAAAGTGAAGGTACTGTGTAGGCTACTTGGCACTGAATATGTACTATTATTTTATATGCTAAACTTCAGAAGGAATGGTTTTAAAATTAAGTGTAAAAGTAATTGAGTTTTGCTATAATTGACCAGAAACTCTGAGGGGTAAGGCTGGGTCTGGTTGATTGCCAGTTAAGGAAAAACACATATGGGTCTCTAAAATATTATATAAATTCCCCCAGATTTGAAGATGTAAGTTGTAATGGTTTGGTTGTTACTGGTTTGAAAAAAAAAACAATGACAGTGTTATAAAAAAAATCGAATTTTGGTATATGGGTTTTCTAATATGAACTGTTCCACAGTGAACCGATAGCAGATCACCCAATTGTCTTCATTAAGCCAAATTTGTATATAGTAAAGATGCTAAATAATAAAAAATAAAACACCATAACCTTTGACAACAGGATATACAGTACCATTTCTATAATACAAATTCTGAAAAGATACATTTGATTTAAAGAATTACATTTAAAACAATAGATTGTATTCATTTAATTGTTATTACTGTGAGTGTGTTGTCTCTCTAAACCTTGGTGAAGCAAAAATAGCATCTAATCTATTCATTATATAGTGGTGTTTTGTGAACTATGCATCAGCTGCAGAGTCACTTACAACAAAATCTCCCCTAAAAGATGGAGCACAAGGAGGTTAAGTGACTTGTTCAAGGTGGCACGGTCAGTTTGAATAGATAGAGTTCAATATGTTCGGTTCATGTGTAATATATACACTTTATTATATATCCCTTTAAAATATTAGACGTGAAAAAATGAATTTCAGATACCTTTTAATATATTATTTTCAAGGTCCTTATTGTAGATGACAAGAACAATTTGTTAACACTTTATATTAAAATGCTGCTTCCAGAGTATCAGGCAGCGTTTTGATTAATTAAATTGAGCTCTAATGTTCCACATGATACCAGGCATTGAAGGATGAAATATGACAAGCTGGTGGGCACATGTAGGTGTGAAATGATACATCGAGAGAAAGCTCAATGACATTTTTTTTTTTGGGGGGGGGGGGGGGGGGGGGGACTTCTAACGGGTGAATTTTTAGTTGATGTAATTAGGCGGTGAATTGATCACAAGGCTTTGCTTCCCTAGGCTGTAATGCTCTCGACAGAACTTGGCACATTTAAATATATACAAACCTGGCAAAAATACACTGCACAAAAATCCACACAGGTATTAAGAGCCATCATACCTAACTAATAACTATAACCACCTCTAAACACAAGGACACATCAGCCCTGATGTTAGTCCGTAGCAGGGCCTTGTATTCTTTACTCGTCTGTCATTTTCACGAGATTTCAACGTACCGGTCCACTCCTCCCCATTTGGAATCCCCTGCTTGCTCACGTATTCTTATTGAATTATGTCTTTGTAAATTCCATCAGGGTGAGTTCTCAGTGAATGCCCGTTTATTGTGACAGGCATGAAAAAGAAATCAAGAGTCGCAAACCGTGGCGTCCAGACGGGGTGCTTCTCTCAAATCTAAAATGCCAGCCATGTAATTTTAATCCTCTTTTCAAGCCAAGCATTGATGTTCACAGAATGTTCATTTTATTTGAATAAAAAGAGGAACGTCAGTCTTTTTTTTTTTTTTTCACTGTGTGGGAGTCAGGAAAAAGAGGTCAATCCCTGAGCAATATGAGAACTAATACAAGAAAGAGATGGATTTCTCTCCAAAGGCTTAATGTCATAACTTCCAGGGTTACAAAGCACTGCCTTTGCTTTGTGTGTGAGCACAACGCCTTTACTTCAAGGTATCATTTATCTCTATAAAACAAAACTGATATGAGCATTGCTGTCAGAAATGTGAGTTACTTAAATTAAAACCCTAGCATGTGTTTCCCAAATATTTATTTTTAATGGGAACTGTTTTTAAGTTGTTTAATGTTGATAACAATAAATGAGATAGTCCTGCCTGGGGCTCTGTTGGCCTCGGTCAGTAAGGATAGCAGGTTATTTCTATTAATGAACAACAAATTGACTCAATAAATACACATGTTTTTATTTTACTATACATATTATATTGTATCAAACCCTGTACTATATTACAGGTTATCAACCCTTATATATATATATATATATATATATATATATATATATATATATATATATATATATGATATATAGTATATATCAAATATAAGAGATATATATATATATATGAAATTTCTATATATTTATATAGATACCGCATCAAAAGAAACTTATCACTATTACAACACATTTATTTAAAAAATAAAAAAGGTATATAAATGATGGACATTGACAAAATGTTTTTGGTTTGTTTTTAATCACTTGATCATTCATCCTTGATCATGGCACGCGTGAGTGGCTATGACTGAAGCATATGCACTTAATCACCTAATTAGTGAGACAATTGGCTGGACACTGGATATGGAGTGATTTCAGCTGTTTGAATAAAAGCAATAAAGAAAATCACAGAAAAAAAAAACAATATGCCACATCCATCAAGAGAGCAGCGCTTTCGTGCAATTGGCAAGTTGGAGGCTGGACTAGGGCAGCTTACTGTGGTGGTCACAGCTAGCAATTTTAAACCTGGTCAATGACAGGCCACAAACTGGGAGACCCAGAGTCACAACACCTGCCCAAGATTGACAGATCATTTTGCAGCATCTTCGTGATGTCAATTGTTAATCAGCACAATAAAAAGTCACTGCACCTGCTCTAAAACTGCACCTGCTCAGTTTGTCATTTTCCGATCTAGTGAATTTTATCCAAATATAAGTAATAGGTTTCTTTTTATGATCAACTATAAGTGATATGTGACTCTATTGTTTTTTATAGTGTTGTATCTGTGTTAATGTAACATTGTACAGCATTGTATCCTGGTTCAAAAAGCACTACATAAAACAATAATAGATCCAGGACTGTTGGACAATATCTGCACTGCTGGAGATCACAGACCAATAATCCAGATTCTAGCCTGCAGGGAAACCCAGCTCAACCTTTAGGATGTTGACTTTCTTAGCTTAATTCTGCTTACTAAGAATTATAAAGTCTACATATCGCTTATAAAATGCTGTAAGGAAAGGTGTGTTTGTGGTACGTTTCTGGACATAAATGGTTCCTTTTAACAACCCATAGTTTATAAAAAGAATTGTAGATCGCTATTGTTGCAAAGCACTCGGCACCATCCTGGCACTTCTTTCCTTTTGAATGTCAAAGGGACGTTGAGGTTGCTGCAAAGGTAATTACATCCAATCTAAGTGCATGTTCAAGAGCTAATTAAAGCCTTTCCTGATCTCTGGATACTGTGTTATTTCTCTTCACCATTGGTGGAATACAAATACGGTTTTCCATTAATGTTTGGTTACCCCCCCCCCCCCCCCCCCCCCCCCCCCCCCCCCCCCCCTAACCCCCCCCCCCCCCCCCCCCCCCCCCCCCCCCCCCCCCCCCCCCCCCCCCCCCCCCCCCCCCCCCCCCCCCCCCCCCCCCCAACCCCCCCCCATAAAACCCCCCCCAGATACAACTTTTAAGATACAGTTGTGTCTAGATGTCAAAGGGGGAGAGGCGGGGTCACCAGTTAATCATTTGCCTTTCAAACAAACTATGATGTTGCAAGTGCAATTTCGTGAAAATTATGAAATTCAAACACACACTGTAAGAGATCACATTAAGGTTATAATATGAAGCAAAGGGATGTATTTTAAAGACCTAAACAGCTGTTTTGCAATTATAAACAAGTACAGTGATTTCCAGGAATATTGACACAATTCCTTTGTGTAGCATGCAACGTCATTTTGAAACTATTATTTAATTCTGAGAGAAAAATGATAGATAAAGACAACGAGTTGTCAATACTTAAGGGCACAACTGTAACATAACGTATAACATGTTAGGCTGCTTGGAACAAACACTCTGTTTCACCCGATTAATATTGCACTCAAGTCAATTGGGAGACAGGAGTAAATCCAGATCTTGTGGCATCATGTCCTTTATAAAGTATAGCTATGGCAGCATCACAAGCTTTGATGTAATTCAAGCAGTGATGTGTCACTAGAATGACTAGCTGCGTTCTTGTATATAGTTTAGATAATGGATTAAACCCTGCACCCAAACACTTTGGCTCAGCTGCAGCTTATTTAAAAACAAAAGAAAACAAAAAACCCACAGTTGTTGACTGTTATCCTGGGCAGACAGCATTCAGGTACTTAATCAGTAAGCCAGTAATTGACTGTCATACAGCTTTCTTCTTCACATTAGTCATCTTGCTGGCTCTAGTCTGAAGGCTGCAGAAGAGGTTGCTATAGAAATTGTTTAGTCAAAGATGGCAGCAATTGTTACTAAGCAACAGGAAAATTACAGAATGATGGGAAAGGAAAATGGTTATTCTAGTGCGGTCATGTGCCAATAGCTTCCTGACATGTTTGTCAACAAAATAAATGAATTGATTTTACCACTTTTTTTGTTGTCGATCACATTTTTTTTTGATAAACTGAAGTTATAATCATTTTAGAGGCACTGATCAGGTTATAGTAATCATGTGATTTATCCTGTCTGTTTGTTTATTTATCCTCCCAAATTACAATTCATAATTCTTTCTGTATACCATCTGGTTAAATGATTTTTACCATCTTGTTAAATGATTTCTACCAGGTTTTAATTTGGCCTTCGTTATTATTGGTCTTAATCTTTGGTAAATAATAATAATACAAACCCATCATTATTAAATGTTTCTTGATCGAGATTATAATAATTATAATAATGTGCATTTGGTGGAGAAAGTGATAATGATTACTGTAATGAGTTATTGACATTTTATGACACTTAAGTGATAGTATTAGAAGTAAGCATGCTTCTGATTGTCTGCAGTTGACTTTCTTTTTCTTAGTTGTGATAAATACAGCATGTGGTTAAAATACCTGCTTATTTTCATGTTGGCAGATTGTCAGTGAATTCTACAGATGCTGAAATAATTCAAATAAATGGCTGCATATTCCTGCAGTGTAGTCATTACTGCTATTGTAATTAATTTACAGCTGTCAGCTCACTGGTGTAGTCTTGGAAAGATGGATGTGTAGGCAGTTACAAGCTTTCATTTCATATTTCCATGATCTGTAGCTATGCTAATATAATAATACTAACACTAATATAATAATAATAATAATAATAATAATAATAATAATAATAATACATTTTGTTTTTATTTAAATGCAGGCTCACCAAGTCTCATTCATGTAGTGGGACCTACTCATTAGTCCCGTTGAAGATTTGCAGATTGATAGAATATATTGTTGCTTGGCTCTCTGTCAAAGATACTTGGGGGGGGGGGGGGGGGGGGGGGGGGGGGGGGGGGGGGGGTGGGGGGGGGGGGGTGTGGGGGGGTGTTTAAATACCGAATTTCATGTAAGGATTTTAAAAAACACTCATTTCTCAGAGCTGTTGCTTTGAGAGATTGTCTAACCTGCATTCCTCCAATTTTTCAACACGTATGTGTGTGTGAGAGCGTGGTGTGAGAGTGCGCTTGTGTCACCTGCGTGCGTGTGCAAGTGCACGTGTGTGTGTGTGTGTGTGTGTGTGTGTGTTTATGTGTATGTCTTTGTGCGTACGTGCGTGTGTGTGAGCGTACGTGTGTGCGCGTGTGTACATGTGTGTGTGCTCATGTGTGTGCACATGTTTGTGTATGTGCATGTGTGCATGTGTATGTGTGCGTGTGTGTGTGTGTGCTGAGCTGTGCTGTGCTGTGAAAATGAGAAGATGCTCTGCCAATCCAGAGACAAGCCCAACTGCGGGAGATACCCAGCCTCGCTCAGCTTACTGCTTTCTGAACTAGCAAGCAGCTTTTTTACAGACACTTGTTGTGAAATGAAAGTGGGGCCACAGGTATTAAGAGAGAGGCCTTACTTTTCTAAGTTGCTTAGAAATGTTACCTGTCTGGGAGCACTGAAAAAAAGAGTTCTTGTAGGTTTTAGCAATGATCCTTTATTGTGGGTCACAAACTTAATAAACATATTAAACATACCAAGCCTCATCCAGTATTATAACACACCCAGATATGTTCTCCTGGTCTACATCTTCCCATGAGAATGCCCCATGATTTTCAGTTTTATACAGCATACAGAGAATCATCAGGGGAAGCTACAGCTAAACTGCGATACATTATTTCTGTTTTTCTTTTGTTTTTTTATTTTAATTAGTTTGGAGAAATCAGTGAAGCTAGTTCTAACGGGGCTATGAGTCAGCATTCAAATCATGTTGGGATTCGTGTCTCCAGTCAGCTCTATTCTGTTTCATTTTGTCCTTGTGGAACCAAGAGTACCTTGGTGAATATAGTCTTGATAGCTTAATCTTTTTTTTTTTTGTTTCTTCTTTTCTCCAGATCATTGTGCGTTAGATTTAAAGCAGCCCTCATCCAAGCTCCTGCTATTTAATTCCAGCCTTCTGGTCATGAAGGCTTTTATTTTCTTTGAAGTCTTATTGGTGCAGCCTTGTATACCCTTTGATTACCATGTGATTGTGTGACCCCAAAATAAGGTCATAGCTGGATCACAGAAACGGATTTGGTTTATTATTGAGTGTGCTGTCTAGTATTGGCCCTTTTTTGTAGTCAAGTAAAGGGTCCCTTCTCTTGATTAACTTCCATGTATTTTCAATTCCAAGCTTTCTCTAAATGAACACAGGGGGGGTGGGTTGTCATTCTTTATTGGAGGGTATTGATTTAGATTTTGTTATTTCAGTTGCAACCTCTGTTGCCTGTGACTCTCCAGATGGGTAACCTCTGATGAAGTTTTCAGATCAATACTGCAGTTATAAATGTGAGCAATCAGCTGATGAGAGAGACGGGGACGTTATGTTGATATCACGCTTTGTCGCAAGATTGATGACGAATTCTAGCCTGTGAGATACCCTGGCTTTCTCCACCAGCAATTGCAAAACTCAAAGACTTCATTCTGAGGAATACACATGTTGACTTCAACACGTCTGAAGAAATACATTTAAATCCACATACTTGATATACACCTATTTTTTTTTTTTTATTAAAGAAAAGATTAGATTTTGTTTAATTTTGTTTTGTTTGAATTGAATTGTATTGAATAGGAAAATAGCTTGATAATTGTTGGGGGGGAGTTGGGAATTAACCATATTATATACTTGTAATAACTTTAGCAAACCAGGTGTTTACTGATCTCTTGAATGTGACAAAGCAACCTGTGTTTTTGCTTTGCTTAAATTAAGATATACTTGCTTAGGTACTGTAGTGATGTAATGCCATAAAACTACACTGCAGGAAATTCTTGATTTTAAATAAATAAACAGCATTTTATAAAATATTGATGTGGTACATCATTCTAGTATCATTTCCCTTGTTCTCATGCGTTTACAGAAGGGTTGGGAACACTGTATATTTCATATTCCGTATTTAATAATTTGTGGCAGCAGCTGCATTTATTCCCTTCTTGCTCTCTCTCTCAATCTCTCTCTCTCTCTCTCTCTCTCTCTCTCTCTCTCTCTCTCTCTCTCTCTCTCTCTCTATCAGATGGTTTTTGTTGTCTGTTCTGTCACTGCTATACTTGTTCACAGTTACAGTGTCAGCTTCAATGAGGCAGTCATTCCTCAGAAATGCATCAGTTAGTTTTCTTTGTATAGAACTCATGGTTGAGGTGCTCCTATTTAAACTGTTTATGCAGATGGCAATAATAGTATTGTGAATATCCTATTGGGATTAGTAAGAAACAATGGGGCCTAGTGTTTACTTGGTTATTTTTTCTTCTTTGAGAGGGGAAAAGTCAACATGTTACAAAACAAAGAAACAGACCTGACTCGGTTTCAATATCTTTATGAAGACTGATTAAAACACTTAGTGGTAGATGCCAGTTGCAGTGCAAACATACCTCAATTTACATTTGCAATGCGGCAATTCACGAAGTGTACATTTTGTTGTAAGTACTAAGAGAAAATATGTTAATGAAAAGAGCCTCATTATACTAATTTAAATATTTGTTGCGTCTTGTTAGCAAGATCTCTAACACTGCGAGAGTTGTGTGACATTGTTCAAATAAATACCGGGGAGTTGAGTTGTGGTTTGCTGCAGCAGAGAGTGCCCCAAGGATAACGTCTATACATGCAAGAGTGCAAAAACCAAAATAACATTGTTTTTGTTAAATGTAAAGGCATTATTCTATCCGGCTTCATAATTTACCTATTTTAATACTGTTAATATACTAATTAAATAGTATTATATCAATAATATATAGATATATATATATATAGTATATATATATATATACTATATATATATGTATATATAAGTGAAAGGCAGTTTAATTCCATCAGATTCTATAGTGGGGCCCTTCACCCCCAAAATCAGGCAGTAGCCCCTTGCTAAATCGGAAATCGTTCTAATATTTGAGAACCCTCATTTGCATCTCCACCCCATTTTTCCAAACTTATTTGTTTAGTACATCTCACCATAGACTTACAACTCGTTTGCAACTGATTTGCGACTATAGTGACAGATGCAACACTTTAGTACATCTACTCCTTAGTATTTATTTAGGATGAATAAAGATCTTCTGTTGATCTATGAACTACTTTTAAGTTATAGATGACCGCGATGACGTGATAATATTACCAGTACTGTAAAAATGTTGTAATCATCCATCTCCCCTCCTCCCCTCCTCCACCTTACTGCTGGTGTCCATCACTCATGCGTTTGCTTGGCTTGTAGACCTGCCTGCCTTGTATCAAAGACTACTGAAGATATTACAAGGATTTTATAATATGTTTTAACTTGTAAAATATTATGGGTTATGAAACAAGCGCAAGACACATTTTTATAGAGGAATACTTCATTCTAATGGTATAAAACAAGCAATACACTTCTGTGAACAACTTTTTTCCTGCTAATAATGCTAGTTCTAGCCCATTTTAATTGTTATGCTTCTCTCAGTAAATGTATCTTTTCTATTGTACTTGCTTTAATATAGAGCCATTTATTTAATTGTTTAGTTTTTCCTAATTGAAATCCGTAAAATTTCTACTTGTCATTAAGTATCACAATTGCAGCAATTGATATTTACTCTGCAACATATATTAGTTTGTAAAATGTGATTTTATTTTCTTTTTGATTGCATACAAATAAAGCAGCGCCTAAGGGAGAAATGCCAAATATAATAACAGAACTCATGTTCAACCCAACTAAGAACACATTTATATTGGAAAATCTATACTTTATTGCTTCCTTTGGGGTAATAGCAGATACTGCTGTGCTTTGTAAGAAATAAGTATAAATGCAGTCTCTCTGTTGTCGAAACAAACAAGATTAATGTTCACTTTTAGATGTGTCCATTGAGACCTAAATAAACACTTATCAGATACATTGTTATTGCGCGCGCACACACACACACACACACACATATATATGATACATATGAATCTTACCTGTCACACACTTCTATTCGCTATACAGCTCTCAAATGAGCAGTTTGGAAAATAACAAATACATAATAAACAGAAAACGGTATCTCTTTCTGTGGAGTTGTATAGGTATGAAATATGGGCAGGATGGGAATAAGACTCCTGTTGCATAGCAGTTTCATCCATTCCAGGGTTTATTGTCTGCTTGATTTGCCCCAGTGTAGAGGTACAGTAACAACCTCAGATGTGTCTTATTAAACTTATAGTACAACAAAAATGGATCAAATTGCTATGCAATGGGAGTCTTATTTCAAACTCTGGAGTTATCATAACTAATGTATTCTTCTTGCTGTTTAGATTGACTGCAATGTGTTTGTGTCTCTACTTGAGTTAATAAAATACAAATAATTTTTTAACATTGTTATTGTATTTATTGTGTTTTTTTTTCCTTCTCATTCTTAAGTAGATTGTTAATTTACAAATGCTTGACAGTGATATTAAATAATGACATTTGGAAAACCTTCCCATCAGTCAGGTTTATAATGATTCAGTCGCAAAGGCTCACTAATGCAGAAATAGGCAGTGCTGACCTCAAGCTAGTAGTCATTTCCCTTCGCTTTACTTTCTGTTGCCATTGGAGAGTATTTGTGTTTGTCTGTTAATTACCACTGTGGAGATAATTAGCCGTTTTTTTGAGACACATACATTTAGAATAGTGTTGCTTGTTTTGGAATAAATGTTTGAGAACACAAATATCAAAGGCAAATCAAATCTCATTTGTTCTATAAAGAAAATATAATTTAATAAGGGAGCCTGTGGTAATGTGGTATGTTGCTGGTCTTGCAGTGCAGTATGAAATTTACACAGGTATTTTTGTCCCAGGTGTGTCAACTTGTTCTTCATGTAGTACGTCTCTAAATCAGTCTCTGACTCTGTGCTGCCTGTATAATCGGACGTCACAAGTCCCAAGTCAGATCTTTATGAAGGATGCCACAGTGACAATCTAACCAAAGCAATATTTTGAAGGAACTATTCCATTAAGCTAGTCTGACTCAGAGGTTGTGCCAGTGCAAGGGTTTGGATTTATAATTCCTTTCTTATTTTTTAGTTATGTGTTTATTTTTCATTTGTTCACCAATTTTTTTCTGCGTCTTTTGTTGAGCTCCAGTTTCGCATTAGGAACGTTTTAGGAACTTTTTAGTATTTATAATTTAGATTTAGTAGTCTCACTCATAAGAGAAAGAAGAAATACAAAATAATGGAGTAGTCTCAAATCTCACAACCAATTATTATTATTATTATTATTATTATTATTATTATTATTATTATTATTATTATTATAGTTTTTTTATTTTTACCTGACTTTGGCATCTATGCATTAAAAAAAAAAACCACAGGATTAATTTCTGATAATAATTAACAAGGCATTGCTTCCTTTAAAATGTCAATATATATGTCTGTACTTTTCCCAATGAACCCTATAACTGTGCTCATTCTGCAAAGAGTGGGTCTTTCATTTGTGTTGCAGTGCAGCTATATGTTAAAATGTATCAAAAGTTTAGTTTTTAATTACATTCTGCTGCCATTGTTAAGGTTAAAATCCTCCCTGTTGGTGTGAGTGGGAGACAAGTTAAGGGCAGACAGACAAGGACGCCAGCTGCTTTGTGGCTGTTCTGTAGCAGTTTATGAACTCAATACTGTGGCCTATACAGAGTGTTCTGTCTGTTATTTATTTTAATACACTTGATTTACGTAGATCTTTATGGAGTTTACGTTATTTTGTAATGTACACAAATTAAAATCTTATCCTGTCTAAAGTATGTACGGTTACTGTACAATCTATTCTATGTACACCAAAAATTACTTAATTATTAAGGTCTTCATCTCGTAAGAAGAATTATGGTAAACATAGGAAACAGAATGATCCTAGGTTTCGAATCTGCTACTGAGTGGTAATGTGGAATTAAACCCAGGTAGGTCTGACTCCAATGGTTTATTGTTACCTTTTGACTTTAGTAAGCATAAGGGTTTAAGATTTGTCCATGTCAATATTCAAAGTTTATTTGACCTGTTCCAACCGTGGTTGAGCCATCTTACTCCTGATATTGCAGTTCTGACTCTGACTGAAACTTGGTCAAAGAAATCCATCTCTGACTGTGAGACACATATTTCAAATTATACACTTTTTCATGCTGACAGGGCATATAGGGGTGGGGGGCTGCATTATATGTAAAAGATCATTTCCATATTGAACTAAAGTTAACTGATTCTGTTATTAAGGGTTATGAGATTATTGGTTTGCATTTATATTTGCCACATTCACGCCCCTTATTGATAGTGAGTTCCTATAGACCCCCGTCTGCTTCTGAAATAGTTATACAAGATCTTTTTAAGACTTTCATCTATTCTAGACATAATGGGTGATTTTAGTTATGATTGGCTAACTACTAAATTCAATATTTTAAAAAAATTAAGCTCAACATTGTGTCTAACAACTCATCCCAATCCAAAATACAAGACTCCATCTTCCTTAATTGATTATTTCTTTACAAATACGCCTCACAAATACAATAAGGCAGGAACATTTTCTAATGCTTCCAGTGATCATAACACAGTTATCACAGAGCTATCAACAATCATGCCCCACTTAAAAAACATAGTGTTAAAACATACAACTGTCCCTGGTCAAATATCCTGCTCTTTAGCAGAAAGGGACCAATGCTGGACTAGAGCACATCAAACAAAGTCTGGACATGACTAGCAGCAGTTTCATACTTTGAGGAATAAATGTATGCATTTAATTAAGAAAACTAAATCGGATTACATTTTGAGACTACTGGTAATGTAAATGACCCACACAGATTCTGGAAACTGGCACAAGAATACAGTGTGCTGCTGACATTAACTCTCCCCCAAAAAGTGGCATTTAATGATTGTAATTATATTGAGAGTAAAGACATTATCGTTTGCTTCAATAGGCATTGTGTAAAGGCTAGTCAAGCATTTGAAAATGATGTAATACTGGATTCTGTCAGAACCAATAGTCAGTCACATATTGATTCTAATTCTGAGACAGCAGCGACTACAGCTACATTTTATTTTTGTGCTATGAAAACAACAGACATACTTATTCAATTATTAACAAGTCTTGATCATAAAAAATCATCTGGTCCAGTTGGGCTGGAGCCGTATTTTTTAAAAGCAGCAGCTAGGATTATTGCTCAAACATATGCATTGTAACTCCTCAGCTTTGTCCAAGTTAATTGATTGGGCTCTAAATATTATTCTTCCTTCTTGGTTTTAGTGTTGTTGCTTCAAAGATCACATCATAGGTGATTTGAAGTAAACAGAGGAGGCACTTTATCTCTGTGTACTTAGGTGATGTTAAATAGAAGCTCTGCTTTTGGACCTCATTTAGCAGCAATCAGAGTGTCTTGATAGGGACATTGCATTGCAGGAGCTGCATTAGGACATGGTGTTTTTTTTTTTTTTTGCTGGGTTTGTATCACACCCATTAATAAAAGGAAGGTCTTGTGTCTTCATGATAGCACCAAACAGACTGATATTGTCGCTGTCCTTGGTACTGATTGAATTACTGGCTCGAATTGTGTCCTGTCTTGTTCTCTCAACTCCTTAATATTAGCTGCTGACCAACGCCTAGGAGCTGACAGGCACAGTGTTCATAACAAGTGAGCCAGTAGCTATTGCACCCATCTCTCAGGAGGAGTGGGCTATTGTTGAGCGAAGAGCAAGTTATTTCAATGTGACAGTGAGGTAAGAAAGTAAAGCAGTAAGGAACATGTGAAAAGGAACTCTTTAGTACTGTTGTTATAACATTGCTCAATGAATCCCAAATGAAAAAGCCGATTCACACCTAACAGTGTTTGTTTACTGGAACGTTTGACCTTTATTTGCCACTCTATGTTTAACCCTTGACATGTCATTTGTAACCTAAATGCTGACAGCCTGGCTTGTACTAATTGGTGCTCCCTTTTCTCTGTACCACATTGTGATAAAATGGGATTTGGCTTGAGCAACTGCATTAGTGAATGCTTGCTTTGGATCAGCACCCAGCTGTGCTCTGGGCAGATCTACTATATATTATAATGTGTCCTTTTATCCAAAGACCCATACACATACTCCCCTGTCAAACAGGCAAACAAGACAATAAACTGGGTCAGGTTTGAATCCCAGCTTGATAGAAAGACCGTTTGCTCTTTTAATACAAAGGGTCATCACCCTCATCAACTTCTACCACTGCAGCTTAATTCCCTGCTTCTCCTGCTATTTAAAAGTTAATGGACTGTTTTATATGGTATTGTGATCCTTCTTTGCACATTTCATTGTGAGAGCTTGTTTCTAGGTGTTGTTGACCTAGGCACAGGTGGACTTGTGGTATGTGGTATAATGATCATATATCTTTGGGTTACAGATGAAAACTGCAAAAGCCTATTAGAAGCTCACATGCAATATTATACTGTAAATGCCTGAGCATAAAATGAATGTTTAATTTAATTTACTTACTGAACAGAGTACCGCAGAAGATTTTCTTTTTTTCATCCACCACATTTTTAGGCTGTTTTGTTTTTTAGAGCTATTAGTACTTGCTTATGACTTCTCTTTTGAAGTTATTCTTGTTTCAGTAAATAGTAAGGACGGTTCTTTACGCTAGCTATGATCTACAATGCTATGTTCAGATCTTTTTTAATATAACCATCTCTGAAACCATGTCACTGCTGAGCCATGAGACTTGCAGAGGCTCATTTCCATTACTATTGGGCTTTGATGATATCCCAGTTCATTCTCTTTTACTATTTCATTTTGTTTTGTGCCAAAATCTGAAAATATTAATTGGGTGTATATTGCCTATTAATAAAAATACATTCTTACAGTAGGAGTGTTGGATGGGGGGGCTTGCATTTCTTTTGAGTTTTTCAGAGCATTCTCACTCATGGTTCACCCTTCCTTGACTCTCCTTCTCACCTGGTTTGAGTACGTCAGCATGCTCGTAATCCTCCTGAACTGCACCACCTTGGGGATGTTCCAGCCCTGTGATGATGTCAAGTGTCAGTCCGAGTGGTGCACTGTCCTTCAGGTAAAACCCCTGCTTTACTGTCTTGTTATCAACAAAGACAGCCAGCGTGTTCACGTTTATTTTTTATTCTGCCTGGCTGTAAGAATTTAAGTTTCAATCAGCTTTGCTTTTTCCTGCCCATAAAGCCTTAAATACCAGTCAGACCTAGTTTGCGTGGTTTTAGAATCAGTCCTGCTTGTTTCCATTGGCAGCAGATTGAGATCAAATTGATTTTGCTGCTCTGTTGTGCGAACAAGTAATCAATATCCGATTAACCTTTTGTGGTGATGAGTCTATGCTAATAGGCAGAACTCTTAAGTAGTCTGATATTGATGACTTATCCAATGCTACAACCTTAACATATTTTTATGGAATGGACGAAATTGTGGTTGTACACTGCAAATGGAACCAGGAGCAGCTGCAGTTTAATAATGGAGCCCAGTATTACAATGTACCATGCAAAAGCACTCTCAAATAGCGTTGACTATAAACAAATATATATATATATATATATATATATATATATATATATATATATATATATGGACTTCCACTGATGTTGGATGATTTGGCCAACTCATTTGAGACCTAAAATATGTTTAACCACTGTTATGTGGATGAAGGGTTTTCACTTGGCCCTAAGCCAGATTTGCCTTGATGATGTATAGACTAAGACTGTTCACAAATCACACTTTAGTTCTTTCGTTGATCTGCCTACCCACTCACATGTAGGTCAGATTCGAAAAATGCATCCAAGAGCACACACAATCTGATAACGAGCATATTATAGTGCTGCTTCTCAGTCGACTTCTTGTCACGCTGCAAATGCAAAATTAACATTGAGTATTTTATTTCTACACTGTGGAGGATGAAAGAGCATTCCCATTGGACTGTAGTACTTCGGATCTTCGTTGAGAGTACTGCATAACTGTTATTAGTTTTTATTAAATAATATTGATCTGCTTTGTTTTTTCAGGCATTTGATGACTTTATTTTTGCATTCTTTGCTGTTGAGATGGTCATCAAGATGATTGCCCTGGGGATTTTTGGACAGAAATGTTACCTGGGAGACACATGGAACCGTCTGGATTTCTTCATTGTCATGGCAGGGTCAGCATATCTTCTAGAAAGCCAACATTCATTACATTCTCTTCTATTCTTTTTCACGTGAAGTATTTAAAGAGTAAGATGGGGTTCCGAAAAATATAGTGTTATGCGTCCCCATGTGTTGCTACAATTGTTTTAATATTGTACTTGTCATTTTTCTTTTCATTGTTAACATCCTGACAACTTTTTACACTTGTAACTTTAAAGTCTGTTTCAAAGCTCTTTTCAAAATGACTGCTCTGGTGGACTGAGGTTTGAGATTTCCTCTAAATCACTGCAGGAAGAGCGATTAAAAAAAAAAAAAAAAACGTAAGTGCTCTGGCTCTTCTGTTCCCTACCACATCATGGATCATTACTGCCGTGTTACCTGTTTGACAATGTGGGCAATAATCCTTACACTACCAGTGCACTAGAGCATTAAAAAAGACTTCCAAGTTATAAGAGTAAAAAGTTGTCAGGATGTTAACGAAAATAAAAATTGCAGGTATATTATGTAAACTGTTGTAGCAACACATGGGAACGTATAACGTTGTATTTTCTGGAACCCTGATACTTACTCTTTAAGCAATTGAATAGCCTTTAAAACACGGACTTGCAAATGCATTGGATTATTATCAAATAAAAATGCTAGAGAGATCAGATTCTACTAGAGAAGTCAATGCCCAGTTTTAAGCATGAAAAACATTGTTAATGAAAATGTTATGCAGCCATCATTTCCTGGCTGAGTGTATTCATGAGACTCACAGAAGCTTATCACTCAATGCCACTGATGACATGAAGTCCGTACTATAGATGGGCGACTTTAACTTTGTTCCGTTAATTAACTTTCAGTCTATTTGGCTGTCATTCTTGCTGACTGAAAGGTGAGGAATATACAATCCCCTAGATATCGTGATAGAGAGCAGGGCACGGGGGAAGGTTAAATATTCCATTTATTGTCAAGTGGAACTGAATGTACTATGTTTATTAGTGTTGAATTTGATTATTCAAGGTTTAATTAAGTTTAGTACATTTATAGTCTTTTGGCATCCACATACAGTAGTTAATAGTTCATAGCATAGTTTCAGTGCAAACCAAAACATAAAAGTAAAAATAAAATTGGAATGACAGAGGTCCCTAGCCTTGGACAGCAGCTTTGACAGGTGTGAGAAAAAATAACTTGTCCTAATCGGCATTCCCGAAATTCAACACTGGAATGTAATACAGCAGGTGGTTGTGTTTAATGCACCGCTACTCCATGTCAGCAGATGCCCCTGTGGACTGCATGCATTGAAATGTGCCTTTTGCATAAATCAAAATAGATTAAAGCATTCAAAATATGTTATTTATTGTTGTAGTTATGCTAACTTGTTAAAATAGCTGAAACTATATTTATTATACAATTCAGCTATTTGGATAGAGTTAGCTACAGCTTGAATCTTTCCATTTTCATTTAATATCTTTTTTCGGCACAACATGAATAACAGTCCAGCACCACTCAGTGTTACATATTTCACACTTCTGAGTCTTTTAAATTGACACCTCTGGTGACTGACTGCTTGTATTTAGAGAGAATAAAAAACCTTTTTCCTGTTCCCTCTGTTAAACAGTGATGGAGCTTCCATGGTGCAAAGGGATTTCCTGTGATTGATTTTGGCAGAAGTGCCTCAGAAAGAGAGAGGGGGGAGGAGAAGGAGGGGGAGGGGGAATATTGAATGATTTAGAAGCAGTTTAGTGCAGGGCTTTGACTTGGACAATAAAAGACAGGTGACTCATGGTTCATTGCTGCAAGTAATCGGATATACAGTACAATGCTAATTTTGAACCCTAATAAAATATATTAAAAAAGGCTTTTACTTGCTGTAGTTCTGGAGCCTACTCTCTATCATCTTCAAAAACGTCCTCCACACTGCCTCCTTTGCAACTTGAGTCTTTCTTGCCTGAGCCAGTCTGTCTCAACGTCCCCCGTGTAACCCTTTCTAAATTTCTTAAAGCTACGGTGCTACGCCTGCTGTACTGGATATGTTTTGAATGTGTTGTTCACATCGCCTGTTACGGAACTGAACGCTACTTCAATATGGTAAATACCAGCATGGCTTCTCTTTTGCAGGATGCTGGAGTACTCACTGGATGGGCACAATGTCAGCTTGTCTGCGATTCGTACTGTGCGGGTTCTCAGGCCTCTCAGAGCCATTAACAGAGTTCCTAGTAAGTGCCTTTTCCCTCAGACTTCTTATACAATGGTATTTGCTGTCAGACAGAAACATACATTTTTAGCTCTGTTCCAGCTCTCCACTTTAATGAGCGTTAAAAGTACAGTACGTTCAGACTGCTCGGCTGACAGCATCACAGTTTATTTGTTACACTGAATTAGTTACAGTAACTGGAGCAGAAGTCAGAGTGCAGAAGTTTAACGTCTGTACTTTGAGGATAGTTAGGCTCTGAGCAGTTTTTAGCTTTTTTTTTATTTGTGTCTATTAAAATCGTATTCTTTATTTATATTCCCCGAAGGTCATTTGGAAGGTGTATTATACAAAAAGGTTTTTCAACTTATGGCAAGCCAAGGTTTAATAGATATAACTAAACACTATATGGCATTAAAAACATACAAATTAATAAATAACAGTTGTATATGTTTTGATTGTGTGAGTTCTTTAATTATGTTCCTTGTAAACTCTGGAGCCACGAATAACACTGTAATAAAATCTTTTCACATGATCAAGATCATAATAAAGGCCTGTAAAATCATTGACGGTTAGATATTTTTATGTTTTAGATGATGTCTTGGATTTTAAAGTTGGCATCTAACACCATATATCATTTGAGCTCTTTCAAGATAATTGATTTAAATCATGAATCCTTCTAGAACACAAGGACTGGACAAGCCAGAAAGGAAATACATTGCATTTCTAAGCTTTTTATTTCTGCCTCCCCCCTGTGCTATTGTGCAGCACATCAATGCCCAGTTCTCTTGGGCGAGATCCCTACTCTGTCTCACAAGCTTGCTACCAGTTGCAGCTCCTGCAGACTCCCTTCTGAGACGCACTGCCACACCTCTCCAGCTGGGGTCTGTGGTTATGATGCTGGCTTCATTGTGTGGGTTTGATTTCATTCCCTACTTGGATAATTAGATAGCACCGCTGCTTGTTATGTTCTGGAGCCAAACAGAAATTCTGAGGTTCAATAGACCAACAACCTACCATAAAAGCACAAACTAGCAGAGTCCGATATCCTCTTATAAGTGGATTTCTTGAAAAAGCACTGATGCAATGTATTTGTTCTTTGGTGCAATTCATATTAAAGACATGGCCAAACTTCGCATCCTTTCTAAAAGAAAAAAAAAGGCAACAAGAAGACTCTACTCTTGGTATATATTGTATATAGTGGGTATCAGCCAAGTATCTTGAATGCAAATTTACTTTTTAAAAGGGAACAAACTAATATTTTGAGAAATCCGTCATTTTTTGTTTCCTACTAAAGACTTTTTTTTTAAATAAAAGGAATAATTGAACATAGTATTGGGTCATTTATTTTTCTAAGCCATCTAGAGTTTATTACTCCATAGACATTAAAATTAAATTGCAATAACCGCAGAGGCATACAAAATACGTGTAGCTCCAATGCAACAGTGGGCATTTCTGGGTTAGAGAATCCTGATTGATACAAACAACACTCACCATGCTGCTTCTCATCACACTGCTGACAAATGACTTATTGATAATCCATTCATTGTATATTTACTTGTTCTGGCTGTCACAAAACAGAATCATATCTCACTAGTTGTGCCTGTTCTCGAATATCTGATTCCAAAACACATACAGTGTTTCAACTTACGTAAAGAAGACTTTTTTTTTTTTTTTTTTTTTTTTTTTTACATTAATGACATGTTTCTTTCATGCTCTGCACACAATTGCAGGTCAACCCGAAACTTATTACCAAGACACTTTCCTATGTAGGAAACTGATGTGGCTTAATTTCTTATTTCCAACTCAGCAGAGTATCCTAGCAACCATTTCCAGCACATAGGGATGTCAGTAGCTTTTAAATTACAAACTCATTGGTCATTAATATGTTTGCCTATTTCTGTTGTTTTAGATCAGGGTAGGTCCTGTAAAACGTGGCAGCTAGTTGGCCAGGATTGTTGCCCTTCGTCAGGCAATAAGTAAAGCTTAATCTTTAAAATAAGTTAATGTGATCCTACTATGTAATCCTTTCACCTGGACATGCTACACAGGCACAGGGAGGCCTCCAAAAGTGGCTGTCAGCAACCTCTCGCTCGTCTTTATAAAAAGTCTTATATCTTTTCTCCATTGTAAATATACACAGTATGACCATTTTTGACCATTTGTATACTTTAATGTACGGTTCTTGATAGGTTTAAGTACTCCTTATATACAGCGTATGAGCACTTTAGCTTGGACCTAGAACAGCGACAACAAGCTTTACAAGTGATCAATCTAGGTGCTCTGATTTTCTTGTTAAATATTTTCTTCACTGGCATTAAAACAGTTAGTGTCTCGGAAAATCACTGAACCTAAAACCAAGTGTAACTTCACATTAGTCCAAACACTGCAGGATGTAGTTTGACATACGCTAGTTAGGGCATGGGTTCGAAGGCTTTCTGAGCAAGTCTCACCATCACAAAGCTTTTTTATTACGTTTTCTGACAGATACGGCTTGTGACAGTTTATCAAGGAAAGTGCAACACTAATCAGCTTATGGTTTGCGATTCTGTTTCCTGACATGGTTACAACAATCAATCTCCATCCTCAAACGTAAACAACTAACTCTTATCAGACCCTCTGAAATAATGAAAGTCTTAAAGGCACGGTTATTTGCTGTAGGACTGACTGGGACGGCCGAAGTGGACAGGACCGTCCCCATGGCCAATCTTTATTGATTATCACACAAGAGACACAATTATTGTTTTGGAAATTAAACTGTTTCTCTACAAACCAATCCTTGTAGGGACATTCTGTGTCAAATGGACCCATGCCCCCCTTATAACCCTCTCCAATTTTTATTAAACTTTACACAGTGGTTTCTGTATATATTTGAGTAATCTCACCCAAATTGTAGCTGGCATACTGTTATGAACCATATTTATTGCTTCATCTCTGGAACCCTGTATTGGCCTGTAGTGAAACTCTGAAACTCAAGTTTGCTGTCTCTCAACAAACAGTTGTCCAATTTAAAAATACAAATTAATTAATTGACAAACGTTTCCACTAGGGCACTAGTTAGAGAACATTTACTTATGGTAATAATGCATTACAATTGGCAAATGAAATTATCGGGAATTTCTTGATTCTCACCGGGAGACAGGAGATCGGGAGAATTGGGAGATATGTGCTTATATATTGATACATACCACTTGGCGATGTGGATTGCAGTGGTAACATGTGAGTGGTCTCCTAATGGTCACATTAAGAGGAATGTGAGCATGCTGATTTAATCCATGCTGATATATGAATATAAGCTTTAATCCTATTCATTTGTTGCTCAATATGAATAGAAAAGAGTCCTGCTGCTACAGAGAGGGACGTTTTTTTCAGTTCAGCTATAGGGAATTAAATATATCTGTTGAGTGAAGTAGACTTTTCTCTACATGATCTGCTTCTTATCACAGACATGTTTGTACTGAAAAGCAATAGTTCTAAGAATAGTAGCAACATTCTTCACTTTGTTCCTGTTAATATGCAATTTGGTTGTTTTTACAAGTTGCTTCTTAAAAGCCAGTAAAGAGACTAGTGTATTTTAAACCTGCCGTGTTATGAAAAGAGGGTTCTTTTTATATGTGTATTCATTTATTTATATTATTTCTCTAAGTGGGTCTCCTGCTTTTTTTTTGTTAAAAGTTGTGACTACATGCTTTCTACACTGTTAAAAATTAAATGGCATTGACCTCAGTACTTGACACACTAACTTTGCAATTCTTTTAGATACAAACTTTTTGTCTGCTTGACAAATCCACATTCACCCTGTGCATAGAGCGAGTCTTGGGTATCACGCTTGATAAGACAATTGATTTTCAGCATGGTTCCCTGCTGCTAGTAGAAGAAATAATCATCTCTGGGTTCCTTGTCTTTATTAAACATGCAACACTGCCTTCCCATCACTTCTCCAGGTATTGGGCACCACTGTCTCTAAACTTGTTTTTCATCCAGCAAATATGACAAAGGCTCTGGATAGATTCACTTAATGATTAAAGTCTTCTACTTTCTTAATCCCCCTGCCTCTGACATTGTCCTACTAATGGAAACTCCTGTGTGCTTGTTATAGGAATCCGTTACTGGTGTAGTGGTAAAAAACAAAAGTGGACAAACTAACTACTTTGGTGTTCCAGAGATTACATATATGCATGTCATTTGAGGTGGTTGTGCAGAATTGTGGATTAAAAGATAATTGGAAGAGATTCTGCCCATCTTCATATAATACATTTGAATATGCCTTGGCTTTAACCCTTGATATAGCCAGGATTTGCTTATCACAGGAGAGTTGGAGTGAGTGAACGCTTTTCCTTAAATGAAAAGTGGGTAAATGCCACATTCCGCAAATGATAAACTCGTTTTACCCGCATTTACCCTCGACTGCACTACTTGAATGCACTGTAAATAATGCATGCATTACCATTAAACATATCGCAAAATGTGCTTTGCAGATCGATGGGATTGTTACTTAATTCTCATAAGAGGGTCAAAAAGGGTTGGGGGTTAAAGAGTCTTGTTTAAAAATACATGGTTAACTTGAGAGTTTGAAAGTGCAAGCAAAGGTAAAGAGCAGAGATAATACCACAAATTGAATTCAGTTCCACAAGCAATAGTTACAAAAGCTGGAAAGCAATAACGACAGGCAGATAGAAGGGCAAACAAACTTTAACTGACCTTTAAAAACAATATATGTGGAAACGAGCAGAAGACCAATTACCTAAAAGGCTAAGCAAAAAGGTTGATTCAAATGAAAATCTGCGCTGCATGTGCCCAGGATCAATTCTAACAATAAAGCAATAGGACACAAATATTCACTTTGCGACCTTGCAGGGTCTTAAAGAGACTAAGGTGAAGGTGAGGAGATGCGAGTCCAAGATCCTCAAAGAAAACAGATGCACTGTATTGAAGAATATGATTTGATAAAGTGGTAGTCCTACTGTGTGGAAATGCATTTGATGCTTGAGTGAGGATTTGCCCCACATTTAAGATTTTTTTTCTAAGCTTTTGAATAAGACTCTGTTTGTATAGTGAAATAACTAATAATGTACATGAATGTAATACGATATAAAGTTTTTGTTTTGTTTTTTTGTTTTGTTTTTTTTAATTACAGCAGATTGGGGATGTGCAGCTTAACCATTCAAAGTTGTTTTTGTTTGTTTGAATTTCTGTCACTAGTGGGTAAAGATCATGACCAGTTAGTTGTTATCTGTCTTTGTAGTAGTCCACTTGTGATTTTCTCAGCTATTATATAAAACAGCTGTATTTATTTATAAGCATATGCATTTCCTTTTAGTTATACCAGTCTGCAAAATGTGGTGCAGCAATCATAAGTAAAAAAGGTATCACAATATTCCCACATGTTAATTAAAGGTAGCTGTTGAATGGAATGGAATATTTCTAGAAAGATATCTTCTGAAACAAATGATATGTTTCTTCCAAACTGGGCTTTCTAACAATTATTTAACACAACGGAATTGTATCTGATTTCATCCTAAAGCTTTGAGAGTACCACTGAGAATTTGTGATGTCAAGATTTACCAGCTGTTCCATAACACACTGCTGAAGGCTATCAACTACAAAATAAAGAAGAACAACTTCCCTGGTTTTTAATGTGTTTTTTTAGTTTCATAAATTTTCCTATGCTTGCTTTTGTACTGTATATAATACAGGCCTTCTGCCAGCTAAACCTTTCCTATGATTTGCTCCTCACCTAGGTAGCTGTGTACATGTTGTTGTTGTCATGCCAGTAGAGTAATGCACATTTATTTTAATTTTTGAGTTAAGTAAAACAAATTAACAAAATGCAGAGCCCTGCTTCTGTGACATGGGTACAGCAAAGTAGAAAGTCCGGAGTAAATGAAGGGGCTTGAATTAGAAGTAAAGAAGTGTTCTGACTAGATGGCAGACAGATGTGTTATAGCATGACGTTCTTTTGTGTGTGTTTCTTTCTTGCAGGTATGAGAATACTAGTGACCCTGCTGTTAGACACTCTGCCTATGCTAGGCAACGTCCTTCTCCTTTGTTTTTTTGTCTTCTTTATATTCGGGATTGTCGGAGTGCAATTGTGGGCTGGCCTGCTGAGGAACAGGTGTTTCTTAGAAGACAATTTTAAAACGTAAGTACTTGTTTCTGCTTTGCATCTAAAACACCCCCTCAGGGGATCAGTGAGTGAAACAGATTGATGCAAAGTGGCAGCTAACTGCTCCTGGCAGAAGTGACTTTTCAGAAGCTGAGGATTTTGTAAAATAAACATCTCAGCCCCAGCAGAACAACACTAAAAAAATAAAAAAAAATGTTACCTTAAGCATTTTTGTTTTCCCCAAAAGGCTGTACTTTACAAATCTTTGAAACAGAATCTCCAGCAAAGGTTTTGTGAAAGGTGAGACATTTTCAAGGTATTCAAATCATTTTCACAAATCACTCCTTTTTCGCTGGATCACTACAGATTATCCTACATTTTGAGGTTGTCAAAAAAACGAGAGCGAGTGTGTGAAAAATATTTGTACGATAGATCATGCTCTTGATAATTAGATTGTTGACTAGAACTGCAATCAATAAATCTGCACACTGTAACTGTTGGTGGTGTTTTTTCTAATTTTGCCTGGTTATCATCAGGATGGTGGGCAGTAGACCATCTATATATCTATATGTAGTTAGTAATGATTTTAACATCTTATGGTAATTTGAGTGTCAGTGATTTCAATAAAAGGCATTAGATAAACAAATCTAATTAAACATATTTATTTTTTAAAATATAGCCAGTTCTGTTACGAATTTATCATTTGCTAAGTACAAAGAGGGAGATGCATCAAAGATGTTCAACAACAAGGCTTTATAATGCTAGGAAACAGAATTAAACATCATTTGTATGCGAGGAAAGCCTTGTTAATAAAAGTGCAGTGGACAGAAAAGCATAATTGGCAACAGATTGGAAATATGTTGTTTGGTGAAAAAGATTTAAGCCATTAAGTACAAGAACATCATGGATACAGTCTTCTGAGGTCTGGAGGTGGAAGCAAATTATTATCTTCTCAAAAGTCATTGTATTTATCAAACACAATAAAAGTTTTACCCAATATTAAAAACAGTCATGAATAAGTCAAAGTATAGAAAGTCCCTATCTAGACAGTTTCTGTTATTTGAGCATCTGGTTAGCAATGAAGATTCGATTTCTTCAGTTGTGGGACTGAAGCTCCAAAATTAACCAGAAAGCCTTGGCGATAAAATTGTTTATGCAGTATATGTACAATCTGCACAAAATAAGGCAACCATAATAACTTTTTTTCTTCTAATCCTTATTTCTAATGCCATAAAGTAAATGCTGGTCTTAAAACACTTAAAAATGAATGGAAAAACAAAAACAGAAGCTCTAGTATGTGTTCATAATAGAATCACCAGGGGCTGGTTTTTCAGAACTTTGGTAATCGGATTTCTGCGTTTGATCTGGATTATATTGTGCAATTGGCTTTTTCAAACATCAAAATGCGATCAGGATTACTGTGATACAGATTTCGTTTTGGTAATCTGATCGCACTTTTAATCAAGATTAAATGTTGCAATTGGGTTTTTCTGAATTATCAGGATTACTTTGATCCAAAATACCAGGGTTATTGTGATCCTACTGTAGAGGTGGATTTAGCTTTTAAATAATCATAGGACGGCGATATTTTGTTTGAATTGTCATAGCAAACACACAACGTATGTCCAAATAGAGTGTTAGAATATAATATTTGATTGTTTATTTAAGTTTTGTATCCATGCAAGCAAAAAGGAAAAAACATATTTTTAATGGTATAGCTTTAATTAAAAAAAAGCATACGTATGGGCATACGCCTTAACATACACCTCCTTATACGACAAGGAAGACGAAGAAGTTTTATTTTTATTCAATGTAGATTAAGTTATTTAATTTCTGCTAAGTAGGCATAAATAAAATAATCATAACGCATGCAAATATGTGTATAAGAATATAAAACAAAATAAATAAAGTTGTGTATTAATCATTATTACCATGATCTTCAAAAAATATGTATATATATATATCTATATATATATATATATATATATATATTATATATATATATATATATATATATATATATATATAGATAGATAGATAGATAGATAGATAGATAGATAAAGAACTAGCTTATTAAAAAAAATTGATTTCGTAATCGTGATTATTTGTTACAGTGTCATTTTCTGAAAAACCGGATCAAAATGATCCAGGTAAAAGTAATCTCAATCACAAAATATAGGATTACTAAACCCAGATCACTTTGATCCAGATTAAAAGTTTTGAAAAAGTGGCCCCTGGCGGTTGAGTATTCTAATTCTCAGCCCTTTAAAAGCTCTGCGATTAAGGGTAGTGATTGATTTTAATAAAGGAGATTAATAAATCCACCTCCCCAACTCTCAAGAACCACAAGAAAAAAAAAAAAATGTGTTGTCCTACTGAGTTGATTGACCAAAAAGCCTAGCAGCATGGCCGTAACTAGCTATGAGGTCACTGAGGTCGTGTCCTCAGTTGTGGGTTTCATCATCAATGCTGATGCTCATGTTCTGTTAAAGTGCAAAAGACTCCTTCATTTTCTCTGTTAGTTTGCCGTGTAACATAGATTTGCAGGTTGAATGTAAATACCAAGCGGCCACTGCCAGCTATAACTTGAAACCTAAGTTTGACCTCGGTAGAATGTCAACTCTGGTTATGGCCTTGTAGCAAAGGTACCTTGCTTCATAGAAGATGTATTTAAATATTGTTGGTACCTAGGCACTAACGATAGAAACGTTGCTCTTCTTTTGCAGGGCTTACAATCTATCTTTTTTAACCCCGTATTACAAACAAGAGGAGGGTGAAGAAACCCCATTCATCTGCTCCACCAATAGGGACAATGGGATGGTTAGGTGTCCGGACATCCCGCGCTTGAAGGAAAATAGAGTGGAGTGTTCTCTCAGCATGTTCCACGACAGCCACTCACACAACAGTATGGACGTGGGAAACATAAACGGCTGCATAAACTGGAACCAATATTATAATGTATGCAAGACTGGGAACCTGAACCCACACAAAGGAGCTATTAACTTTGATAATATTGGATATGCCTGGATCGCTATTTTTCAGGTAGGTTCCAACGCACTTCCTTGCAGTGCCATACCAGTATTTACTTATTTATCTGTTTTTGAGATAAAGTAAGAAACGTGTGGTAGTTGACGAGACGCTGGCATTGGCATTACCCCAACAACTTAAAATTACGTTGTCACAAAACAACATAACAATTCGGATTGAACATAGGTACAGAACACTATTTAAATGCAGTTAGGTTGTAACTTTTGAAGTAGGTAAAATCATTTACTAAACTATGACATTACTGTAATAAATTAATCTCAAAAGAAATCGAAACTTAAAAAAAAAAAAAAAGGCAGATACTGTACAGCCAAGGGCCAGAAACCTACTGAAAAGCAGTTCGACCGCACGTTCTTAAGTTCATCAGATTTCTATAAAGAAAACAAAAGGTTGGTCTTTTTTAGCGCTCGGGAGCTTCATTTAAAACCTCCTATAAGCATCTTAGCTGTTTCTTGCTACTAGTATAAGAATATTGTTTTGTCTTTTTACAACAACAAAAAAAATGTTGCAAACTTACCAGTGATTTTGCACACGCGGTAAACTTCCTGCAGCTGTCCTAAGAACAGAGCTATCAATTGGTTTTAATTGGCTATAATAATTACTCATTTTAATATTCATTGGTTGTGAAAGCCTGAGTTCCAAGGCTGTGTTTCTTCCCATAAGCCAGGTATCACATGGCTGGTTTTCTGTTTACCTGTCTTGGTGAATAGCTGTGCCTTCAGGCTCTTCTCAAACAGTCACTGTTGAAGCAGGAATGATAAGTTAAGTGTTCTGATTGATGTTCTTTAAAACGTACTTAATTACAGGACCAGACCTTGTTGCCACTGCAGCTACCAGTGTAGGTGTAGTATCTGAATCAAGATGATTTGATTTGGTTGGTTTTAAAGAAGGACCTCCTGAAATGCTGCCCTTATTTGATTTTGTAGCATGCTAAAGGATTTCTCATGGAAGGTCAGTGTGTTTGTTGTACTATAAAGCATATGACTCCAATCTGTGTTTTCTAATTAGTGACTGATAAAGCAATCGATTTGACAGAGAGCCTACCAGCAGCGCTTTGGGTGCGGCACACAAGAAGTGTCCCTTCCTTTGATTTAACATTGGATAGGGAACAAAAATATAAAGTAATATAAAGGAAAGGGACCCTTCTTGACTGCTGCACCCTGACACTGCTGGTGAACTCTTTGCAGTGACAGATAGAAATGTATACATTGGACTTGATGCAAGCCTTCAAGCATTTTGTTTAAAAATGTTCTATTTCTATTCCGCATACTTCATTTTACCATCTAATATTTATAATGTGACACAGGAACATCAACAGACCTTACTCTAAAACATGGTTCTCATTTTTAGTGTAGCTGAAATATTTCTGCTGTTGCAGAATTAATGAATGGGGAAGCCTTTAGTTGTACAGATGCAACAAAACTGTAGGACTATCTCACGCTCAGTATGAATGTTTGAAAGGAGCACCTGCATGAAAAGGAGGCATATTGAATAAGCAGGGAGACTAAATTACCCACTCGCTAGATGCTGCTCCATGGAGGTCACAGTTACCAGTGTAATGGAAGGGATAAAGCCCACCATTATCTCCTTGTGTCTTAAGGATTGATAATAGGTCAGCCTCCAGTATGTCTTCTTGAATGTGTTGCCTGTAACTATATAATGAAAACGGTTCCATTTTAGACAGTGGTGGGGATGTGAGCGCTGGAAGCTAGAGCTTTTTTTTTTTTTTTTTTGTAAAGCTGAGAATGCAAATAACATTAGGCTTAACACCAGAGATCAGACATACAATATCTGTAAACAAACAAACAAAGAACATGGTTGCTTAAGGCTGCAGTGTCCGTTGATCATATCAGATAAACGATTTTGTGTATTTTTAGATTAGATTTTGGCCTGGATCACTTAAGCAACAGGAAATGTAGCTTTTAGAGGGCATCTATCTGTAGGATAATGACTGCTCTACTCCGGAACTGATTCTGTGAGGATTATAATTTAGTTTATCATTTGCATTGGTTTAGCAGAAAAAGGTATTGCAGTTTTTGATTACATTATGCAGTTGGTTCAATTCACCAGTGATTTCAGGGTAGTATGAATGGGAAGAATTTGTATTTCAGGTAAATAAATAATGTTGTCTTAATACGTTTTTATTGTGAGACACTGTCCATTCGCTTTCTGGCAGGCGTACCAACGGTTTGCCATAAACTGAGACAGAAGTGGGAAAATAAAACTTCCTACAGAGCAGCTAATATTGACTTCCCTATAGCAGTGTCAGCCTTTTTTAAAGTGACAATCCACATTTTAACACAAACATTCCATAAAGTGTGCGTCTCCTAGGTCCTTCTATTAAAAAAGTAATATAAAGTCTTGTGCACAAGATAATCGTGAGCTTGTGTTATGAGCTTGCTAATCATTTCTGCTTGGTGTTGTCCACACAAGTTTCTGATTGGAGAGGTTTTTGACTAGGTTCAGAAAGTGTGGAATTGAACTCCTGACACTGCATGAAGTAGCTCTTGCCCTGCACTTCACTGCACATCTCTAATTGTTTTTCAACCCAGAGTATCCTTTTGTATGTTTATAATTGTAAGAACTCTGTCTTGTGGAATGGCCCTGTTAGATATTAGTGCGCCATTGCTAAGTTGCTGTCCTTCCTTGATCAAACTGTAAGGTAGAGCAATATTCTGACCTTGAGAACTATATAATTCAAAAAGGGGAAAATATTGTGAATCATTTTCAACAAAATACCAGAGAAACCAACACCAGCAAAATGTTGAAATGAAGCATTTACTTCAATTAATGAATAATGAGTCCCATTTTATACAAGCTAGCTGAATGCATTAGAGCAAGAACATGTCATCATGAATTATAATGCAAGCGGCTTTAAAGGTAGTCTTTGAACTTGTTTGTACATGTTCTTCTCAGTTTGAGTAATGTGGCATTTAGTATCAACACAATGATAAAGATTTATAGAAGAAACCCTAGAGGAACCAAAAGCAGATCACAATAGCAACGCAGTAGATTTAAGTTATAATGCAGTAGCACACTGGTAACAATATGGTACCACAGTAATCAATCACTAATTCATACCCTTATCTCAGTGGTGGTTTTAGGCACATGCAGTTGCATGGGGCCCCAAAGCGCAAGTTTATGTCAGTATTTATCAAACGATTTAAGCTAAAATGGTGAGACATTTAAAAATGAACTAATTTCGACACACTACAAATAATGTTTGCTAGCGCTTGCTGGGAATGCATGTATAGGTGTTTCACACACGTAGGGCTGGAAACAAATTAAAATAAATGCGTATTGTCCTCGCATCTTACCATGCTCGATTATATCTACAAAGGGAATTTGTTGGACCTGTATCCTAACTTCAGTATTATTGATTGGCATCTGCTTTTGACTGTGCCTGTCACAGTAGCGTCAGGGGAGAGAAGCTTTTCTTGCTTCACCATAAAATGAATCAAAAACGTTTTACTTTCTACAATGTAGCTTGACTGGACTAGGGCAGATATCGATCATGCACAAGATTTGCAGAAAACTGGATTATTCAGCTAAATTTGCAGACCTTGCCACTGCGAAAGCACGAAAGGTTCATTTCTAACTGTCTCTGTGAGTGTGTTTTTTTTTTGTGATCACAGTAGTAAAACACATTTAATAGTGTAGTTGTTACCCTGTTTGCAAGTCATGGCATCGTAACGTAATATAGGCCTACTGGTAACATAGGCCCCGGAATCAAGCTTTGCATGGGACCACCACAGGACAAATGCCGCGACTGCACCTTATCTTAAAATATTACCACTCTGTGCTTTTCTACCAATAACACATACTATTGTAGCTTTAGTAGGAAACCATTGCATTAACACAGCAAGGCAAACCATTGAAGATGATTTAGCAAGCGGGGGGTTACAAATTCATATCTTCCTCATCTTTATATTTGATGTTTATTTCTAACAGACAATCTCAAGCCCCAAGCACAGTTAGTTCCAGTGGTTGAGCTGGAAAGGGGGACATCAATATACTAGTGGAGTGAGTCTCTTCTTCTCAAGCCTGGTGTTAAGCCAGCCTTCTGGATGTGCTCTCAGGAGCGAGCTGCCCATCATTTTAATTGAATCTTCAAGCCATTTCCCAGGTGCTGCCACCACATAAACAGTGCATCTAACCAAATCTTATTTTGAGTGGATAAAAGAATAAAATGCATTCAGTGAAATAATGATACTGTCCTTTGGTCTGGTGATGAGCAGGCAGATTGAAAAAAGAAACAGTGATTGAAAGTGTGTACTGCAGGTTTGTATGTTTTGTGAGTGTTTTTTTAAATCTATTCTCAGACTGTTATAACATTGAAACTGGATCTGAACTTTGTATCAGGATTCTGATAGGGAATGTCAAATTAAATCAAATCACAGTAGCCATTTCTCTTTTTAATATTTACAAATTATATACACTTCTATCCTTTAGTGATTATAGAAATGCTGTTGTTAGAAACCATTGCCTTTAAATTGCTCAAAACCATGCAAAAAAAAAAAAAAAGGTTTTATATATCAGATTGTTTATTTTTATTTCTTGTGTCACAAAACTTGACATGGTTGCTTTACTGTATATCATGTCTACATAAACACAGGGTTGGGGAAATATAATGTTATATTACTTTTAAATATTGGTAATATATATATATATATATATATATATATGATATATATAAATAAAAAAAACACTTGTGAATCAGTCTGGGCTTAAAACTGTTGCGATGGGTACATATTTAATTGTGACTTCTCAGAGCTCTTCAGCAGTAATTGATCATTAATTAATTGGAATAGTTTTTAAAGAACATTCAACTAAATGCAAAATGTTTTTCTTTTTTTTCACACCAGGCATTGATTTCTTTTGAACATTTAACTTTTTAATTTAAAATTATGAAAGTATAGTGTCATGAATCTCCTCCTGGCGGCTGATTGGTAAATAATCCAGACATCAGCGTAAACATGTGCTTGCCTCTTGACTAGAGGGCTTGCTCTTCAGTTGAATGTCAAGGCGTTCATCTTTGAATTGTGTGGTTTGCGGTTCACGCCCAAACAGGGAACAGGATTAATTAAAATACACATTCTGTTATAACTGTTACTCACTGTCCCAACTTTATCATTGATCTTTTAGAGCTATAACCTAAGACACAAACACAGTAGATATTGTAACAGTGCTGGCCATTTCATGAAAACAAATAGTAATTGTGTTAAAAGTCAAAGTAATCGCGACACTTTTTGCCTTTTTGAGATGGGTAATTCTGACTGCTGCTGCGTGTTGCCTAATTAGATTTCAAACACACTGTGCTGTCAGTGCTAATGGCAATTCTTTGTTTTTGCTTTTCTAGGTCATAACTTTGGAAGGTTGGGTGGATATCATGTATTATGTTATGGATGCACATTCTTTTTACAATTTTATATATTTTATATTACTTATAATAGTAAGTATTTTTCTGTTTTTCAATATGCACATCATTACTGTCCCAGCATTTTAATCACCTTCAGTAATGCTCAGCTTAGCATAATAGCTGCATATGTGTTTAAACCCATTATAAAAGCATTAAGATTTATTGTATAATTATGTATGTTTGAAACAGACAGGACTTTTAACATAAACTGCAAATGTAGGAAGCATGTGCAAGTGACTTCAGATATAAGCAAAGAAATGATGACGTATAGTAAGCACATCGCTTGAAGAAGCCTGTACCTTTCTGGATATATAATTTTCTTACTTTACCAAGAAAGAGGAACAAAGCCACTGCCTATGATCTGGCAGAGTGTTTTTACAGATGATTAAGAGAGAGAGCCAGGATAGACAGTGTCCTGTGGCTGAACCTGCCCTGGTGACTGTTGTATTACTCATTGTGGTGTAAAGTGAACAGTGCAGAGAAAAGTGCAGAGAAAAAGGACAGGGGCTATAATATTTATCAAAGCAGTCCTGCAGCAATAAACTGTGTGTAAAACCAAAAAAAAAAAAAAATTTTGTTTTCATAAAATAATTACGTTTTTTGAAAAATAATTATAGCAAGATCTCCTGTATCAGTGAAAAAACCTCAGCATGGTTGTTTCTCTGGCCACAAAACCATTAAAATGCACAAAAAAGTTACATTAGTGCACTACAGATCATTGCAAGCCATTTTAAGCATGTATTTATAAAGGGTCCAGGCAGAGTGTTGCTACAGATGTGAGCAATGGTTGGTTGAATGTAATTGTAAAGTTCTGGTGTTGTTTATTTTTTTCTCCAGGTTGGCTCATTCTTTATGATTAACCTGTGCCTGGTTGTGATAGCAACCCAGTTCTCAGAGACAAAGCAGCGTGAAAACCAGCTCATGCAGGAGCAGCGCGCCCGCTATCTCTCCAACGACAGCACGCTGGCCAGCTACTCGGAGCCAGGCAGCTGCTACGAGGAGCTGCTCAAGTACATCAGCCACCTCTACCGCAAGGTGAAGCGGCGAGTCGGGAGGCTGTACAGCAACTGGCAGAGCAAGAGGAGGAAGAAAGTCAACCCCAACAGTATCAACAGTGTTATTAGTGGACAGGGCAGGAGGCGTAGAAACAAACGTCGAATCCGATCAATCCACCACCTGATTCACCATCACCACCACCACCACCACCATCACTACCACATCAGCAACGGCAGCCCTCGTGGCCTCAGGGGGAACTCTGAGATCTGTGATGTCATGGAGATGAGATCCATGAGACCTGGGAGTCAGTTAATGCTTCAGTCACCCTCCCCCAATCTTCAAAGCCCTTCGTCCGGAACAGAGTCGGTTCACAGCATCTACCACGCTGACTGTCATTTCCAAGGGCCACCGGTCAGATGCAAGTCTTCCAATGCAGCAGGGAATGTTAAAGTGATCAGCGGGATTCATGGAGGCATGAACTATCCCACCATTGTCCCCTCCATGTCCAGTAGTAGGTCCAGCATGCCAAAATCCAAGGGGAAAAGAAACAGCAACCACCCCATGAGTCTAAGCAGGGCAACGGGTAATATCAGCATCCCAGATCCTTATGGGAAGATCCACCAGTTTGTGGGAGAGCATGGTAAGATATGTCTTTTAGAAGTTACTTGGCCACCATGTAGAATATAAATCAGGCTGACTACATTTTTGCAAAGGGGCCACACCCATGCTGCATTATTTGATAGCTGATTTGTTCTTTAAGATGGAGTTGACCATCAGACACAAGATAATTAAATAAATAACGTTAATAAACACATGTTAAAAAATGCAGCAGCAGCTGTAGATTAATTATGAATACCTCTACAGGAGCAATATTCAAGACATGCACAAAATTATTTAACAGAATGGTGAAATAACTCACCAGAATAGAAAACATTGAATTACTCGGATTCAGGCTTTTTTCAGGTGCTCAAAACAACAAACTTTTTGTAGCAAGAGAAACAGTGGCACGTTTCCTTGTTTGCTTACATGCCATTTTGTAGCGATAAGGTGCACTTGTGAAAATCAGAATACAATGATATGGCGCCGGTTCGGGAAAGATTGAATAAACCAATCAGTGTGCCTCAAGACACTCTCACGATGACAAGTCACATTTGAAAAGATTGAATAAACCATTTGAATTATCAGGTTACAAAACAGTACTGTGTCAGCTGTGAATTAATCCTTAGCAGTGCCAAAAATGTGTTATTTTAAGCGAAGTTCCTGTTCCTTTAGGCAGGGCATTTACAATAAGAACAATCTGTTTCACCACAGGGGTGTTCTCTTAGACGAAGTGTTCTCTTAGGTGCTCCTATATGCGGAGACAACTGTATATGTATTTCATAATTTTTAGTGAAAGTGCTTTTAGACTGATGTTAAATAAGGTGCAAGCTTTCAGCCCAGCACATGTTAGTCTCACCACCAGAACTAATGACATTGTGGGGACAGATGTAACTGCAAGCCCTTCTGTGCAGGTGTTATAATGATGGGATTAGATGTTGGACAATTGTGTTGTGCTTTTGATTACAGGACTATTCTACCTCAGGGTACAGTCTCTGAGGTACTGTATATTTCATAATTGGGTATGTTTAATAACTTCTGGCTGCCTTCCATCACAGTCCCAGTTGGCTTCCAATCACATGTGTCTGTTGTTCTTCTGGGGTCACTTCTATAACAAGTCTCAGTCCACAGAGGACAGCTCAATTCGGATATCATATATTGATATTTTTATTTTTGCTTTTAATTTGTTACATGATCAATATAGCAGAGCACTCAATAATAGTGGTAATGTCAGGTTGCAGCAGTCAAAAATAATCCTCATTTACTTTTGTGTTTTGTCTTCATCATGCACTTATTGGTACATAATGTGTTCTGTGTAATTGTTACTTTAGCTTTTAATATTTAATGAAAAAATATTTCTGAATGCTTTAATACGTTCTTTTTTCTCTTGGGAAAGGCCATCTAAATGTAAATTTGAATCACTAGGCCTCAAAGTACATAACCAAGATGAGGCAGACCTAGCTTTGCTCTTGTTCATCTCCTCTGCTGCTTAATGTTTAAAGATTATAATAACAAGAAGTTGTTAAATATTTTGTTGCTTTCATAGTGCCCTGAAGCAAAATCATAGACTTCCACACAAATCAGCAAAGAAGACACATATATAAAATCAACCTTAATGAGCAGAGACTTGTATAGAAAGTACATTTATCATGTATTCCAGCAAGGAACAGTGCAGAAACTCACAGCTTCCCAAAGACTTGTGCAAACACAGTACACTGATGTACAGCCTAGAACTTGAATTTCTAATGTAACTCAATACCTGTTTTCATGCCAAATCAAGCACATGCTTTTGTACCATTTAAAACCAATTAAAACTCCCAAAGCCAATCAAGGATTTTGGAATTGATTTCCTCAAACCCGCTAACAAGTTTAAATATTTAGCTGTATACATTACAGGAAAATTCCAGCCCTCCTGTTCACAAATACTGGGAAAAGAACTTTTTTTAAAAAAAAAATTCTTCAAATCTGGTCTAGATCAACACATCATATAAAAATCATCCGATCAAGCTACATTAAACAAGAGTAAATTATAGCAAAGTTATGGTTTAATACAACCCAGCTGTGTGAGATATTAAATACAAGTCTAACAGATACATAACGCAAACGCGCAATCTATAAAACAAGTGAAAATGGTTAACATTACCGTTTTTTGGTTTTTTTTAGGCCTAGTAGCCAGCATTTGTATAGACCATGTCAAATGTCTGTGCAAAAGAAATGCAACAGCGCAATAGATAAATAATGTCTCTGTGTTTCAGGTGTGTATCGGGCTTCCAGTCGCCTGTCTGGCCTCAACATGCCCTGCTCAATGGCCAGCAATCAGCCCAGCATGCTGTCCTGTGAGCTGGCTAAATGCCCTTATTGTGCAAGCGCACTGGACAACCCTGAGTTCGATCTCAGCGACTCTGACAGTGGCGACTCGAACGCAGACGTGGTTTACGAGTTCACACAGGACCTGCGGCGCGGCACAGAGTTCAGGAACCGCCAGTCCGGTAGAAAGAAAAAAACAAAGGAAAAAAACAAGCTTTCACAGTGCTGGTATTTATTCTGCCAGAAACTGAACAGGATTGTGGAAAGTAAATATTTTAACCGTGGGATTATGATAGCAATCCTGATCAACACTTTGAGCATGGGAATCGAGTATCATGAACAAGTAAGGTTTTTACATTTTGAATTATTGAATGTCTTGGAAATGATATGCGTGATTGCATAGTGGTGTGTATTTTGTACTTAGCGGATACATACAAAACCATTTCACTCCAAGTAGAAAGTTTTTTTTTCTGTTTGAATTAGAACTGTTCAGAAGCTGTAATGCTCTCAAAGCCCATTGCCGTAGAGCGACCAAATTGTCTGTGTTTCCTATCTGGTAATCTGCGTCGGATATATGGAACTGTCCCTGAGAACTTTAGAGTCATTGTTGGTTTATGGCATATAGGCATGTCTTGGCAGTTTTTCAAAATTGAGTCGGAAGGAAAGTTTATCATGCTGCTAACTTCAAAAGACTCCAGTTAATTGCAACATTGTAAATCTGAGAGATATTGCTGGTTAACATATTTAGCCACCCCTTAGGGAGTTTGTTCAAGGCCAGTGTTTATATAAAAAAACAAACTGAACCTTACCTTCTATGAGCAAACGTTTTAATGGAAATGAAGGCTGTTTACTTCTGTGCCCATAAGGATTGTAAACACTTGTAATAAACAGGAGTTTAATCATTGCCTGCTAGAGTTATGTTGTCTTTAAGCCACAACAATACCTAGGAGACAAAAAAACAAATAAAGTAAAACACAAGCAACATTTTTTTTCATTTTCTTTTACATATACTGTATGTATATACTCTATAGTAAATTGGCCTAGTTTCGCAAGTGAATGTGCAGCCATACTTAAACTGTCCTTCTAATTATAAGGTAGGCAGGCTGCCTTGAACTTAATGATACATGTGTTGTGCTTAAAGGTTAATTGGCTGCCTATGGTTTTAGATTCTGAATTAAAGCATAAGCTGTCCATCTAGGCAACCAAATAAAATGAGATGCCTATTGTTTCATTATTGTTCCACAGGCAGTATATGACTGAATCAAAGTTTTATTTTACCATGCAAATTACCGGCTGTTGTACGGTTTCAAATGCTGCAGAGGCAGTCTATTTAATCATCTGTATATTGAATATTTTGAGGTTGGGATTGTTTGGATGTTATCCATAGTGTTTAGTCTGCCAGCATTACATGTTTTCATGGGAAATGCGTTTTGATTTTAACAGCGATCCTTAAGAAAATGATTTGGGATTTATACATTATAAGTCTTGGATTCATGAGAACTACAGTTGCATACAGAGTATGAAGGAAAGCTGCTGGCATATTGCCATGGCATAATACCATAAAAATGTTAATAAGCCTTAGCACAGGTGTCCGTCCTTGGTGCTCTTGTTAGCATTTTAAAATCCATTGTCCTTGTGCCTTACCAGACAGTACAATGAAAGGCTTCATTGAATGGGTATGACCTAACTAAAACTTAGAAAATGATCAGGTGAAGGCCAAGGAAAGTGGACTAATTAAACAAACACTAATGAAAGACCATTCTAACACTTAAGTAGCTACTAAAGAAAAGTATTAACTCTGTAAGGTGTCAAAGTGAAGCTTTTACAGAGCACACCAGAGTCCAACGAATCAAAGCAAGAATGAAAAGACTGAAGAAAAACAAAAAACAAAAAAAAAACTTTGATAGAGGCACACAGAAGCTTGCAGGGTAAATCTGGAGAGGCTAGAAATAGGTTTGAACCATTTTTTTGTATTGATAGCATAACTCCTAGAGCTGTTGTGTTGTTTTGTTTTTTGTTTAGTTTTTTTACTTACAAATCTGTAATTGCATTTGGGTATCCCTGACTAATTGTAATGTGTTTTTAAACGAGTCAGCCACACTGTAGGTGGCTGATTAGAATTAATACATCCCAAATGAAATAGACCTACAATCACCTGAATGCAACACATCAGTTTTAATCAGTTTTAGAGCGATGCACAGTAGAAAATTAATTATTTGGTTGCATTTATGAAGGCAGCATTTCTTGAGAAACAAAAAAATACAAAAATAAATTAGCTCAGTAATGAATGGGCTCTGGCTTATATTTGCTTGGTTTTAGGAACAGAGTATATGTCACCAGGTTTTCTAGATACTAACATGGTGCATGAATCAATATTTATTTTATGTTTTGTTTTTGTTAACGGTCAAGTTAGGTGATTTTACTCTTCAGATTAGCTCAATCATGAACAGAACAACTCAAGAAACAAGGACCTAATCCAAGACGTGGTAAAACCGCTTGTCGCAGGTGCTTTGGACAGCAGCAAACAAGAAGAGACAAAAAGCCTTATTAAATTTAAAGAGTTTCCAATCTGATTACTCCATCTTGACACCAGTTCTCTAATGAAATCAGTAGTAGCCAATACCCCTCAGTTGTAAAGAAACTTATCAGCGTTGAAAAGGCTTGCCTAAATTGTATCCAGGACTGTTATTAATTTACTATTCTATAAAGCATTTCCATTTAAAATGACTTGCAATCCAGCCTTCACAGTAAATAAGTGTGTCATCTTCTGTACTCATGAAGGTGAGCACATTTAATACACTGGTTTCATTTCCTTGGAAAGCTTGGTGATGAATAATTCAGCAGAATGGCCTGTATTTTCAATGATGTGCTTGTGAAGATGGATGGGTTCTTTGGGGACTCCTTAGTTCTTCTCGGTTATCATCAGGGAAGTAGTTGTGAGGTAGGCTTTTTATGGGTGTCATTCCATGCTACAAGTAGACCTTGGGTGAAAAAAATAAACACATTTCTATATGTTTATTTTGGCCTAAGCAACTGATAACATCTCACTAACACTTGCCCCCTTTATATGTACAGTATGTGAACAGCTGATATAAAGTTACCCTCAGTCAGTGGTTCCCAACCTGTGGTCTGCAGACCACATGTTGTCCATGAGTAAACTTCAGGTGGTCTGCAAAACAACTCCCAAAATTCAGTTACGGAGTTATTGTAAAAAAAACATTTCTACACAATCACATGTTCTGCTATTACTAAGCAACGCAACACGCAGCTTTAACCACGTGATATATAATTGTAAGATATGTATGTAGTCTGCATTTTTACCCTTTATCGTTTTTTCTTTTATTACGGGCGTGTTTATAAATTAATATATATTACAGCTCCCTTTGATGCATCGTCTTCAAATCCGCCATTAACTGAAACAGCTCTCTAATGTGAAACAAATATTAACTAAATAAGTTACACATTATGAAGGCACATTTATCTTGACAAAATTACAGATTTATTTAAGCCAGCATTATTTATTTTTTTTTCCCATCTAGCATTCCCGTAAATGCACATCTTTCTAATCTGTGCTCATTCTACTGCTTGTGTTCACTGCTCAGGTGGAAAAAATGTAATCTGGCTGTCCCTACCTTTTCACTCTGCCTAAAATTGCATTGAATATTCCTAACTCGGTTGGAATGACTTAATAAAAAAATAAAAAAGCACTAATTAATGTGAAAAAAAAGAGGCTATATTTGTAGCTTGACTTGTGAACTGTGTTGTAGTATGAATGATCGATTTCAGCTCCATGTTATTATACGGGTTTATTCAACCAGGTTTAATATCTCACAAGACTATATGCCAAAAGGAAATTCTATTAATACTACTTCTGGAAAAAATGTGTACAGTCTGTTCTTGATGCTGTCATATCTAATGAAAATGCTATAAATCCTATCGACTGTCAACACCAATCCTGTTTAATTTACACATCACAGCCCACCAAAGTGGTAAGTAACATCCTGTACACTCTCCAATCCTTTTTTTTTTTTCAAATTGCTTCCAACCCACCTTGTCTTTGTATTCCGGTGTGTTATATATATATATATATATATATATATATATATATATATATATATATATATATATATATGTACAGCAAAAGAAGTTGGCACATAATAAGTTGCATTACTAATGGATAGATTTATTTGGCTACACAAGGTAACTGTTGCAGGGACCAGCACTGGCATTTACATTTACTGGATCTGAGGATGACCCAAACCTCAGTGCATTATTTGTCAGGAGGTTTTGTCAAACAAAACTCTTAAACCTGCAAAACTGAGAACCCCTTTATCATGCTAAACTTTAAAAAAGTCTTTCATAACACAACTGAAGTCAAAATCATTTTTGCTGCTAATACAGCTTAGAAATTAAAAGCAGATGCCAGTTTAAATTTTTAATGCTGTATGGCTCATACTTTATATATCCTCAAGGGATATTTATCTACGCTTCCAGTAAGTGGGCAATGCAGCAACCCTTAAACACTCTTTACTGCTAAACTAATCTTCTCATCTGCCAATTTTTCAATACTGAACATTCATCATTTAGCAATTACATTGTTTCCAAACAATCCACCCAAAACAAATGTGTTTATTCCATCATCAAGCTTACATTAGCTCATTTAGCCCTTGAATAAACAACATAAATAGCCCTGTAACATTATTTCTATTGAAATATAGACAAAATTGTGCTGTGTTCATGTGAAAGCAGCAAATATAATAAGATGTTAAATGAACTCCTCAATGAAAATCCTAAATGTTTGTAAAATGTTTAAGCTGCTCTTGAAAGGCTTAAACTCTTCATTTGCAGATTTTCCTCATGAAATGAACTGTGAATGTGTTTATTGTTTCATAATGAATAAGATATGTAATTTAATAGTTCCAGTACTTCTTACCTAGTATATAGTACCATTACATTGAGGTTTTCACAATTTCCTACATGAAAGAGGCACATGTTACGGTAAAAATGTATTTGTTCTTTTAACAGATTGTGTTTATATATTTCAATCCTGCCTTTTTCGAGCCCCATTACCGGAGACATAAAAACAAAAGTAGTAAGAAAAGCAGTGATTGGTTATTGAGGCGTGTGGAAGAGTTGCAGTGGCCTCTGGGTGTTAAAGTTACCAGAAAATGAAAAGAAAACATCAGTGTGTAAACAAGAAGATATAAAATCATCTGCATTAAAGTAATTGTTACAATGCACCACATTTTAAAATATGTGTTTCAAGTCATGGTTATTTAGGTAGAGTGACATTTAAAACCAAATAATGAATTGCTTCCAATATGCATACACTTAGACACACAATTAATACAAATTTCTCTTTCAAAATGAAGACATGTTTGGATCTTCGTTTGACTATAAAATATTATGAGGCTCATGTTAATTATGTATTCAGAATTGATAATTATCCTTGGTAAGTGATCATAGACTCAGTTAAAGTGAATATTAGTGTTGAGGTAAGCAATAAATGCTGGAGATAGCATTTTGACAGGAACCACTGTGTAATTCCATGCAGGACCCAGTCCACTGCCTCTGGGATTTAGGTAATTAGCAATAATTAGTATAGTGGTGGTATTAAAAGCGTCACTACTTCTGTTAAGACTGATTTGGGTGAACAGTGGAGCAGTGTTGGGATTGTGGTTTATTGCACTGCATGGAGAATATTTTTTTCAGCTTGTAGCAGTGCAGTACATAAAATCTATCGGTGCAAGGATGGCAGTAAGACTTCTTCTGCTTAGCAGCTTGAGCCAGTCCGGGCATTACTGTGTGCTTAATTAGACACAGCTGAGCTACTAATCTATGCATGGTGCTTTATGAAGCTCATAGTAAAATCTGGAATGGATCAAACTGCAATGGGAAATTTCCCAAGAAATTTGATATAAAACAACAAACCAGCATAAGGCTTTGATTATAACATTTTGATTATAGGTCCAGACTCGAGCATTAATTTACATTCATCATTAGTGAAAATGCCACGCAACAAATTATTTTAAAAATAATTGTTGGACACAAGCAAATTGGCACAGAAACTGTCATCCTGTAATTAGAACAGATTAATTAAAAGTCATACAGTGGACAACCCTGTTTGATTCTCTGTTAATTTCAGTCTTGTAAAGCTTTTTAATTAACACCTTGCAGTCGAGAGCAGATGCAGGAGCAATACATACGCATGATGACAACACATTACAACAAGTGGCATATGGTGCCATTCATTGTGAGTCATCGTAAAAAAAAAGCGAACTGGGCAAGTCACAATGGGCTGAACCCCCTGCTTCGATTTAAATGATCATTTTATTTTCCAATTCAGCTGCAGCATGCTCAGTTGAGATGGTTTGATAAAAAGCAACCTTGATTCCCGTGGTTGCGTTTGATTTTCTAAAATCACCATAGAAACTGTATTTTCTTCTGTCTCCCAACCTCTCCTGAAATACCTGATTTACTAGTTTAAATTTCATAGATAAAGCCTAAAGGTGTTCAAATACACAGCCAATAAATTAGGCAAGCAAATTAATTGCAAAGTAATTAGTATCGGCATCATTTAAATTTAAAATGATTTGCAATGCCAAGTGTGACCGTGATCTTGTCCAGTTAATTTCATGAATTAAGAGGAAGGCTTTCACTATTGCTCTCATTAGAGATTAGATTGACTCTAATCATTTTGTGTTCATTAATAAAAAAATAATAATAATTCTGTGAGTTTGGAAACACTCATGCTTGTACTCATTCAAAATTGAATTCACATGGGGTGAGCTGGGGGTGTAAGGATAGGGCAGAAGAAGCAGAAAGGAGCTGTTAGTAGGACAGATGCTGGCTAGAAAGGACAGGACTTAGGATAGAGGAGTGGGCCAGGCCCTGGCTCTAGTAGCAGACCAGCAGAGCCAGTCATGGAAACTAGGATAGAAAGTGGTCACTGACTGAGGGAGATGATGCCGACACAACCCAGGGGCAAAGGACCCAACAACCGAAAAGACATACGAGGGTTATGACTCGGGGAGCAGCCCCTCAGGAGGAAGTTGGTCCCGGTAGACCGGGACACAAAAGGAGATAGAGAGTGAGGGGTACCTAGCATTTGAGACTTCTGTAAAGGGGCACTCGTTAGACCCCCAATTGGCTGAGACTTCACACTGTCTGGGACCTGAAATAAGGAAAAGGCATAGAGGTTAATATTGGTCTCGAGCACGGAGTAGCCACGTCCCGAAAGTAAGGCAGCGTATAGAACAAAGCCTTGAGTGAGGTAAGATAAGCGCAGGAGCTGCGAAAGGACAGAGTATGGCCGGTGGTCCGCTCTGGCTCACAAGGTGAGGACCACCTGAAGGTCAGGGAAGTGAGACTCACTTGCCCCCTAGAGACGACCAATGTGAAGGCATGTATGAAAAGAAGGAGGAGGGGACGAGGAGGAAAACGAAATGCTAGACACTAATGTGATCAGGGTTTAAATAGAAAATAGGTATTAATTGACAGGAAATTAGCTCAGCTCCATGCTCCATGCCCCCTGAACTACGTTGGCTAACATATAAATACATTGATAAAATTCCACTGATAATTAGATTTATAAAAGAATGTGTGTGCGGTGTCACCCTAATATATTTTGTTCTGTTGCGATAGATATTGAGATTTGTGTACATGGTTTAATATCAAATTTCAAGATGGCACGGAAATCATTTACTTGTGCACAATTTGCTTTGTGCTGTGTCCAAAGTAATGTTCCTCAGATAGCAATATGGCTCATGTATTGAAATGTGTTTGATCTTTGCAAAAAATAGTTTGTTGTGTCTTTTTTAATTAGATTAGTTTTTATTCTCCACCTTGCTCCAGAGGAATTACCCCCTGTTTCAATAGTTTATTCACTATCACTAGATTAATAGTTCAAAGGATGTCTCCTCCTAGATCACGGTTTAACTATTCAAAATACAGCATCTACCCGAGGCACAAGGCAACATCAGGACATCAAATTAAATATCGTCTTCTCAGATGCATTCTCTCTTCTCATCTTCTTTGAAGAGTTCCTGCAGGGCAAATGTTTTTGATTTCTTTCCCCAGAGGAATAAAACAAAGAAGTTGAAAACTCCTACCAGGGAAAGAGGAGCATTCAGCTTTGAAAACAATTAATAAAATGTAGCTTCGTACTCGCTTGCTGACAGGGATCCCTCAACATAAGGAAGGCTTTGCTTTTCCATAGTCACAGTTTCTAAAAAGTGTTTAACTAAAAGAGCATTTGGAAGCATTTGGTCCTCAAGCCACGTTTTTATTTTAGGACAGACAAAAATAAATTGTATTTGCGCCACAGTGAATAATGTCTTGTTGTTTTGAAAGCTTTGTGTTTCTTAAATGTGTGTGTGTGTGTGTGTGTGTGTGTATTTAGCCGTTTTTGATTCACAAGCGCTCAGGATTAGGTTTTGAATAATAACTCAGTTGATTAGGTTATACTGGCATACACTGGTAGTATTGTTTTGCATTCTTGGGTGCTGGATCCCTTTTGATGTCTGGGCCATTGCTCCATGCTTGGCTTTTGACATTACCAGTAGAATATTCCTGCAAATTACATGTTGCCTCTCCGGGAATATAGCCTGTGAAAATATCCAATCATTAATGAATTCATCGCCAGGTTTTATAGCGTTACTGTTTTCAGTGGCGTAGCTTTGGTTTCAAAAGTGGGGGGAGGGGGGGAGAGACAGTTGCATGCATAAAGATTATTCTATCTGAACTAATGAAAAAGCGAGGGACGTGTATCCTGTGTCCACTGTGTAAATTATATCTACGACTGTTCTAGTCCTGGGCTACAAATCAGGAGTTATTTCTTACAGTATTAAATGTGTAAAAACAAAACAGATTTCCAAGGTACTTGTGGGATTATGTGATTGGAACTCTGATTAGTGGTGCTGATTAGGCTTGTTCTCTGGCAGAGAGATTAGAAGGAGATGAAGGATTGCTGTGTGCATGATTGAGGGACTCATCATGTTGGAACACACAGGCAGCTGTGAGTGCATATGGAGTTCCTCTTTAGAAAAGTCTTATTACAGCATTTCTTCATACTTTTTCTTTAACCCCCACAAGGCTGGACAAGCTATTGCTGTAGAGTAAATGGCAGCTCAGCAGGAGAAAGCTTATTTGAGTGGAAAGGTGGGCTTGAGTTTTACACTTAATGGAATTAGGTTTGTTGTGCATTTTACATTTCGTGGGGCCATGCAGTTTTGTCTGGTTTATGCATACTCTGTACACAGGCCAGTGTAAGAGCCTCCCTCTGCTGTGCCTGTCAGAGCAGAGGGAGTGAGACAGGCTCTTCTACAGTACTCTGTGAGACAGCTGCTGTGTGTTTATGATCAAACAGTATGTGACACTAAAGAGATACATATACAAATGTAATGCTGGGCTGTTAACACATAATTTATAAAGCATAAACTTAAAAATAAAATAATAAATAAATACTTGACATCACCATTTTAATAAGTTGTGATACTTCGCCCAAGGGTACAATAAGAGAAAAACTGTTTGTTTTGAAATAAATAACTTGTCAGATTTTGGGCCTTTATTCCATTACAGTGCATGTAGATATTGTGACAGCGCCCAGACCTTTGAACTGTGCACCAGGGACATTTTTCAAAGGACTGAGTGATTTTTATTAAAATGCATCTGATGGATCTCCTTTGAGTTGTATGAGAAGATGTTTCCTCTGTTGTTTAGTTAAATGAGCTGTTCAAAAGCTCTGCTGAGAAAATGCTAAACATTAATAATGCATATAATAGACACCTGTTACCCCCCCCCCCCCCCCCGCCAGAGAGATCCAACATTTTAGATGCATAAATTCTATAATGCTGAATAATCAAGAACACTCCTTTGAACAAAATGATTAAAACAATGTAACAATCATACACATGTATAGAACTGGAACACACTGCTAGAACTGACTCTATGTATTATTCATAAAACACAATTACAAAATATTTACACTTGTATTTGTGCAGTTACTGTATAATTACAACCCGTGATGATGCTTATCACTCCTTTAATGTCACTTGATTTGTTTGTTTCTGTGTTTCATTATTTGTACACCGTACTGGTGTATGCTGTGCACCAAATACACTATATGCTTTGAGCTTCTCACATCCATATCAATTAAATAACAAAAAAATAAGCAGTACCATAAACTGTCTTTGTTACCCTGTAAACAGCAACGGATTGTACACATTATCGACACAAAGTACTTTCAGTTTATTCAGAGTTGTCAGCAGTTTACTGGTTTTCTCGTAAAAGCTCTTGCAAAGTCAGTGGCAGTGAAGTTAATTTGCTGCTGTTCGCGATGTTTAAAAAAATGGGCAATTAGCTGAAGTTAACTGTGGCTGATAATAATAACATTCGATCTGCCTGACATATTGATGGGTCCAAAATATATACGTCCAGCTGCAGTGATGTGTGGGTGCTCTTCACAGTGTTAGAAGCAATTAGCTTAAGTTAATTGCAGATGATAGGTTTTGGGATTCAGGTTCTGGAAAGCCCAGGTATCAAACGTAGCCGCCTTGTTTTGATGGAGCATCCTTACTCCACATCAGTTACGTTATGGAGAACTTTAAAAGTGCTCCTTTGGCCAGTAAAAAAAATTAGCCTTTTAAACATATCCCTGAAGAACAGAGTAGACAAAGGACGGTCATGTTAAGTCCTCTATCCAACAGGATTACGTTTTAGCACACTTGACCTTTTTATTATTATATATATATTTTTTACGGTTCGATACTGCCTCAGAACAGTTTAAAATGGTAAGCAGCTTTAGGCACTCTGCCCACCAGAATATTCCAGTTCAATTCAGCCCCTCTTATCTCCCTGTCGTAATCAGTTGTCAGACAGCTACAGTGCTCAAGACAGGGGGAAGCCCTTTAGAATTCGTAGCCTAAACATGTCACAACAGTTCTATCAACACCGTTTGTTCCCCCCCCACTGGAAGGCTTGTTGTCTGATTACAAACTCCTGCTAAGCCAATGCAGCTGTATGTAGAGCCTAGATAGCAAGAGGGATAAAGAATCCATGTACAAAGCTAGTCATCAGTGTTTAACCCTTAAGCTGCTCCACCACCAGCCAGTTTAGATAATTTGTACATTCTGAACCAAGCAACATTAATAAAACATAAGCACTTGGAGCAATCAGAATAATTGCGTAACCTGTAAGCTTTAAATGGTTGGGCGTGTTGATTAAGTAATTTATTTTTTGTACAGCAAACATCTTTCATCCATAAACTAACTTCAGTTTCTTGATTTTAATTGTTTTCCATGATCAATAAAGAAAACACCAGTGAAATGCCTCAGAGTTATGAGCAATACTGTAATCATTTAAGTACAGCGATATTTGTAGTATATGGCTCATTAGGAAGCTGTTGAATGAATCCACTGCAATATGTGAGTATTTGGTTTTGTTTTTTTTATTAAGCAGAGTATGTCTGTTTCCTGTGCAACTATCATGCAATATGTATGTCTTAATTAGTAAAGGCAATTAAACCCAAGAGATCCTGAACAAATATCATAGCTTTGGAGCTCCAGAGTGAAGCTGAGATTTCCAAGCATTAATTAACATAATTGACAGAATACAGGATTGAGTAATACAAGTAATGCATTTTTTTTTTAAAGAGCATAAATTAATAATAAAAGTGACAAAATCTGAAAGCTGATATTCATTTCCAAATGTTGTACAGATGGCCAACCTCTCGAATGAACCATTTCAAGATTGCTTTTGGTTTTAAGGAATTCTTTGCTTCCTATTGTATTTCAGTGGTGTAGATTCGGCGAAGGACTGTGACCATACTTTTGCCCTGAATTGACAAAGACATAGAGAAGTAATCCTGATCTGATCTAACCTCACATTTGGATAGGCATTTCATTAATACACACTATATGCTGGTTTATTTCCATTTGATTCTTCATTTTTGTATTTGCTCTGTTGTATGAACATGTGTAAAATAAAGGTTTTGCATTTGTTTCTACATTAACAAGTGTACTGTAGATAAACAGTAAGAGACTCTTGGTGAAGTTATTTTTTTTCCAGACATATTCAGCTACAGAATTTGGCTTGCATTGCAAATAAAATAAATGAATACTGTACCACCATCAGTTATATTGGGAGCAGATCCCTTTAGATGGTAAGCTTTATAAACGGTAACTCGCTTTACCCCTATTCTGCAGCGTATGCAAAAAAATGTAATGAGGTCATACAGATGGCAAACTGCAGTACTTGCAGGAGACAGTTGTATTGTCTGAACGGTTCCCAGTCAGCAATTGAGGCTTCTAATAAGAAGGCCCAGGCACGATTCATTTCACTAGAAGACAACTCACAGAAGAGGGTTGCATAATGAGAGGACAGATATTCTTTTGAATTCTAGCAAAAGAGTTTGCATCGGTGGGCTCAAGGTGGGTTAAAAAAAAATAATAATTAGGGAGCTTCCTTCTGTTACAGAAACAAATGGGTCAAATATTTTTGGGGGAAACTGGGGAAGGGCATTGACCTTGTCTCTGTATTGGAACAATTAGGTTCTTCTCCAAGATACCGCCTCAGATTTCATATGAAATTGCTTCAGTAATAAATACAGCAGTAGATGGAGGGTAGCAGCTGGAGACACAGTGTGCAAGTTATTTGCTCCGTCTTTTAATGTATGTCCAGACATTCAACAACCCCTCCTCCTCCCCTCCCCTGCTGCATCAGCTGTGGAATTCAACATGGAAATTAGCATCAACTTTTTTTTCTGAGTTATATTTTAAACAAGCTTTAAATTGGATTTAAAAAATGAAACTCCTGCATACATAGACCTCAAAATGTCAAAACTTCATTAAAACATTATACTATTGTGTAATATCAAGACCAAAATTGGTTGCCTTTCCAGTTAGGTATCATTAATTTTCTTTGGAACTGCTCATAATAGTGATAAAGTGTGTGGGCTTTGTTTCAGTATGAAAGGAGTCCTATTTAAAGTTATTGTTGTGCTTTTTTCCAGCCAAAGGAGTTGACAGATGCCCTGGAGATCAGTAACATTGTCTTCACCAGCATGTTCGCCCTGGAAATGCTGCTGAAGCTCCTGGCATTCGGCCTATTTGGATATATTAAGAACCCCTACAACATCTTCGATGGGATCATTGTTATTATCAGGTTCATTTACACTGCTTGCTTTTTGTTTTGGAAAGCTAGCTCCAGGGACAGGGAATCATACACGCTCAGCACTCCATTGCAAAACTGGAGCGCTGTTTATTTGTGCTTTACTAGAACAGCATATCAAACCATTGTGTTTTTGTAACATAGAGGAAAATGCAAGGCCCTTTCTTGTCAAAGCATGCTTGCCAGTTTTGTCTCAAAGTTGTTTCAGATGCTGTTTACATATGTAATGAATAACTCAAGCCTGTCATATCCTTTACCCCAAATTTCAACCCCCCAAAAAAATTAAAATACCTTTCTGTATCATATTATTAAAAAAAAAAAAAACATTATGTACTTATGTGTGTGGGAGGGGAGAATATCCTTTCAGAGGCAGCCAGACATGTTCATGCTTTCATAAACAGAGTAAACAAGGATTAAAAAATACATGAAAGGGCTCCTATGAGCATCTGACAATTGCAGTAGCATTAGCCACACTCAGTATTCAGCTGTCACATCTGTGTATCGTCTTTAGAACCCATGTTTCTCCCTGTGTTTCAGTGTATGGGAGATTATCGGGCAGTCGGACGGAGGCCTCTCGGTCCTCAGGACTTTCCGGCTGCTCCGGGTCCTCAAACTGGTGCGTTTCTTGCCAGCGCTGAGACGACAGCTGGTCGTTCTGATGAAGACCATGGACAACGTGGCTACTTTCTGCATGCTGCTCATGCTCTTCATCTTCATCTTCAGGTACTGAGCTGCAATGCCCTTGATTTACAAGTGTTAAGAAAACCTGAAAAAAATGAACTGACTGTTCTACCATAGCCCACTTATGGTATCATCTTGATGATGTTTGGTGAATATGAGTCTACCTACTTGCCATCGGTTGCTGTTTTTTCTTAATGCAGATGAATATTGGGAACATTTTGTACAGTTATACTTTCTACATCCAATTCTGTTGCAAATCTTTTATGCATTTTCCTTTTAGCATTCTTGGAATGCATCTTTTTGGATGCAAGTTTAGTGTGACCACGGAAAACGGAGACACTATTCCAGATAGAAAGAATTTTGATTCCTTGCTGTGGGCGATTGTCACTGTGTTTCAGGTAAGACGAGCAACTCTGTTAGTGGAATAATTAATCAACCTCTTCAAGACCATGTGTTTATAGAATGGAAAAGTTCCAGTTATGATTACTTAACACAGAATGTCGACAGACTTGTTCATTTGCCAGCTGCACTGCAAGTGCTACACAGGAAACTGTTGTTAGCACCTCCAGAGAAGCTGGTAGAAAGAGTCGCTGGTCTGTCATAGTTATTAACTTGCTGAGCTGCATATAGGTTTGTGATAGTCTCTATGGCAACTTTGAAAATCGACCCTGTGTCCTGAAACCGTGGTCGAGAGACCGGCTTGTGTTTGCAGACAGATGGCAGCTGCTAGCATCTGGGAACCTAGCCTGTTTGGCTCATGTCCTGGAAGCTGCAATTGAATGATAACCTTAAGTCCACTCTCTACAGTACCAGCAACAAGCAAGGAAAAAAAATAAAGGAAAAACTGTATTCTGCTTCTGGAAACCTCTGAATTGTGATAGAAATGTACAATATGCATGTACAAATATCGATTTTATTAAGACTTGTATTACCTGTATGTACTGTATAGTGGAGGCACCTGCAAGTATATTTATTTTGGTTAAGCTTAGGATGAAATAATTACTAAGAAAACATTTCTAACAAAACAGTCCTGTTCCCTTAGCCCTACACCTGGAACTAACAGCAAAAAAGACTTTGCTTTAACTGGGAGCTCAAGTCACAAATAGCTTTTCATTTCCATTGCTTGATCATGAAGGGATATATCAATGGAGCGAAACCTCGTCTTGTACCAGATGTGCTTGCAAACTAAAATACTCAGTCAACACTGCTGTGTGTAACCAAATTAGCAAATTGCAACAATCTCCCCCAGTGGCTAAGATTCTTTGAATAGCAGACATTTTCTTTTGTAACAAATACTATTTACATAAAAGCTGTGGCTTCCCGGTTTTAATTAGCCAGAGCTATTCCATAATCCTTTGGCATCAAAGCATCCTGATTAGTTATGAGAGGGAATGGTCTTTTCTTTTCTATGCTATTCTTTTTAATTAAACACAAATGACTGCACTAAATCACAAATGACTGGGCTGAGTACAAAGTATAGATATATATATATATATATATATATATATTATATATATATATAAACATGTACTCTTCGGGAATTTCTATTTTGATGTATTTATGTCAGGAAACTGTTCCTGTATTTCTGACTGACTTATTAATCCAGACCTAATTTTGAAAAAAAAAAAAAATTTAAAAGCCAGTGAATTTCCCACGCATCACCATTGTGCTTGAATGAACCTAGTGGAATAAACAGTCTGTTACCTTCTCTATCCTGTCAAATACTACCTCTTACTGAAGATGTTATGGAGTCTTTATTTAAAATAATGCTTCCGATCGGTTACCGGTTAATTTTATACAATATTTGATTTTGCAGATCCTCACCCAAGAAGACTGGAATGTGGTCCTCTATAATGGAATGGCATCTACTTCCCCCTGGGCTGCCCTGTACTTCGTGGCTTTGATGACTTTTGGAAATTATGTACTGTTTAACCTGCTGGTCGCTATTCTGGTGGAAGGGTTTCAAGCAGAGGTACGAGTCGGTTTTTTTTTTTTTTTTTGGATTGTCTAGCAGCAGCTGTCAACTTTATATACCTTCTTTCTGAATGCAGTTGTTGTTAAATAACTGCTCCTTCATTATAGGGGGATGCAAACCGGTCTGACACAGATGAAGATAAAATATCAACCAACTTTGATGACGAAGACAAATTGAGGGACTTGCATTCATCAGGTACAGCAAGCTAGCTGAGTTTAAAATTAACTAAAAAGTACAGTAATGGGACACATTTATCTAGACATCAAAGGGTAGTCATAAAGTCAATGAGAAATTTGTGTCAATGATAGATGTAAGAATGAATTGACCTTTATAACTGATTCAACAATGACCAGTATGAACAGAAATTGTTAATTTGTCACTGAACTACAGTAAAAACAGTGCTCCATCTGTGTTTTGGTCTTATGTAATGATGCTACTTGAATGCTGTTTGTTAATGACAGAACTGTCAAGGTTGACTGCTTTGTGATTATCACAAAAAAAATATATAGATATGTCTAAAAGATTGAAAGAAATAATATCCACCATTTGTTTTAATTGTTCGTACAAGGGGTCCCCAAGTGGATCACCTGGTAAAAACATGGGTGAGTGGTGTGCAGGGTGAGTGATACAGCCAGGGTGAGTGACAGGCTGAGCAAAGTCACTTGTCTTCCCTGGGGCTTCCGGAGGTAGTGTCGCATTGGCTTTGGTGGTCTCGTGGGTTAGGGAGGCAAAATCGTAAGGTATTGCTTCTCCTCATCACCCCATAGCAGACCATAACAGCCAGGTGCTTAGTGAGCTTGGGCGGAGCCCATGTAGGGCTGGCCTTTGTCCTCTTGAGATTGTTAGCTTGTTGACATCCACTCTCGAGTTCCTGGGTGTAGACGAAGAAGCTGGCTTGGTTGTGGGATCAGAGGAAGACCACTGAACCTTCAGTTCCCCTGAACTGTGTTGGGAATTGTGGTGAGGGGAACAAATAATTGGATATTCTCAATTGAGGATAAATCAGGGGTAAAATAATTGAACATTAGGTGTATAAAAAATAAAAAAAAGAATTAAATAGTAGTTTGGTTGGAATTTTGCTTCGAAAAGGAGTCTTACCACAAAAGCTATTGTCCCTGCATCCAGACCCTTCCTAATTTCTTCATGCTTGTTTCGTTCACTTCTCTTATTGACTAGTCTCCATCACACAGTGTTCTGCTGTGGTTCGATTGCAGCTCTGGGAAGCAGCTGGAGCATTCTACTTTAATTTGTGCTCTTGATCAATAATAGAGTTTGTCTATTTTCTAAAAGTACAACTCATCTTTTACTGTTATATAATCTGTTTTCCTTTTGACAAAAACTATTGATTTCTGAATGTAGCTTTTTTTCTAACCTGTAGCCTTTGACTTCTTAACATTTCAGGGTATATATTTCATTAAACAGTAGCAGATCTAAATATTGCCACTGAGATAATACAAATTTGAGTACCAAGGTTATAAAAATCAAACATCTAACAGTGCGTGTGAATTACTTTATTAAATTTCTATCTAAAAATAAGTAAAACACAAGAGAATGTCCTATTGAGTGATTTTGAATGACGATGGTTTAGATCCACCAACATTAAGATAAACTGAATAGTCCCTTTTGATTTTTGGCTTTCGCTATTCCCACATTTTACTTGTATTACTGTCCTTTAATGAGGCCTTGCCAGCTGTAATTGGCTTCCTGTTTTTCCAGAATTGAAGATGTACTCTTTGATGATGACTCCTAACGGACATGTGGACTCACGGGCTAGCATAGCCCCGCCCATCATCATGCACACTGCTGCCACACCCGTGCCAACCCCCAAGAGCTCGCCCTTCATGGACTCGGTCCACACCTTCAATGAGTCGAGACGGGCCAGCAGCTCCTCCATTGACCCCAACGCTTACGACCAGAGGTCCCTGGTGAGTGAAAAACAGAACTGCTGGAGTGGTTAATGCTCGGGTGTGAGTGACACAGAATAAAGTCAGTAAGAGGTGAGATGATGACTGATAGGTTGTCTTGACTGGGAGACGTCATTATGTTTGCATTACCGCGCTGACACTTATTATAAAGTGTTCTTTTGTACACTTTTTGCACTTTTCCATCTCTGTTCTCTGTGGAGTTCTGAGCGCAGCTATGTTTTTTCTAGACTTGGATCATGCTAGTAGCTCAGTCACAGGTGAAGCTCTAAGCTTGACCCAACGCATGCTGGCTGACTGAGGATCAATTACAGAGGCCTTTATACTGTCATTACCACCCATTTGATAACTGACTGAAGGAAAGGGACCAATGTATTACTACACACCAGCTAGCTTTGGAGTATATTATAATACAATATTTAAACATTGATGGATCTTTATTCTGTCTCCTTAAAACTGAAGCCCATAAACCTGCTCTAATGTAGACCTATTTTTATGCTATCTGTGATGCTAATTAAGATTAGTACCAGCAATAAATCAGGATCAGGTCTGATATAGTTAAGGCTGGATCTTGAAAATGGTTAATATGATAGCAGAAATGTTTTTTGTGTGGAAAATGTTCACGTTATATCATGGTAAACAAATCTCTTTTTTTACAGTTTATTGTTGGGCTGTTGAGCACATGATGGCAACCACATTTATCAAATGAAACAATCTATAATGAAACAAAAATATTTGAAAGGCCATAGTGCATGAAAAAGTGCTATAGAAATAAGTTATTATTTTAAAAGAAGAGTTATTTATTTTATAAATCTCAAAGCTTATGCAGTCATTTTCGGAAATGTCAAATGAAGCGGACTGCGAAAATTCAGTTTTGACACATTCTCGCTTATAAATCCATTGTATGGGAAGCTTCATGGAGATATTGTGCATGTCTTTCCTTCTCTTCATAGTCCAGCATCCGCAGCTCCCCGTGTGCTCCCTGGGGCTCGGCCAGTAACTGGGGCAGCCGACGGTCAAGCTGGAACAGCCTGGGCCGGGCTCCCAGCCTCAAGCGGAAGAACCATTCCGGGGAGCATGAGTCTCTGTTGTCCGGGGAGGGCCGGGGCAGCTTCGAGGATGAGGATTCAGATGGTGGCAAGTCCAGTAAGGCCGGCAGTGTCTGTGGGACGTCACTGCAGCACCGCACAGAGTCCTTGGACACCCGCGGCTCCCTTGACCTGCCCGAGCTCCTGCAGGTCCCCATGCTGCGTCACCACAGCATGGCTGAGCACCAAGACTGCAACGGCAAGGCCCTCCACATCCCTCACGAGTTCTTCCTGCACATTGACAACCACAAGGACGACCCCAGTGACTATGAGGAGGACATTGATGGCGTGAGTTCAGTTTGATACCCAGACATCCATACACACACTGTCACATTTCACAAATGGAAAATGCATAGGTATGGCCACCAGAGATTTTATTTATTCATTGAATAATTGATCAGAAAGGCATCATGACCGATGTGGAAGGATGCAGACAGTTCTAGGAACTAAAATGACATTTTAATTTCCGTGAGATTATGTCAGTTTGACCTCAGGGCAGAAGACATTGTTTAATTTTATTATTCACTGTGTTGGAGCCCAGAAACATCACCCAGTGAATTAATTGGGTATTCATGTATTATTATTACTCTTTTTTTTTTTTAGGAGATTATAGTTTTATCACACAATTAGTCAGGAAAGCTCTGCATATATTCCACACGGTATGTGTGTGACACAAAAACTATTCAGAGTCAAATGGTTTATTTCACTGTGCAAACTGTCTGCTTAGTCATAGTACCTAAACACCCATATTGAAGGAGGTATAGAAATGCACATGCTGGTACAACTATGGAGTTTGGACCTTTTACGTAAATTGGGTTGTAAAAAAAAAAGACAACTGCTATGATATAATTGATGGAAAGTACCTCTTAAATTCAGTAATAGTATTCAAGCCATTAGTACGCAGTGTTGGAATACATTTACAACAGATGCAAATTAATTTGAAGGGTCTTGAAAACAATTGCTCATCGCTCTTAACCACCTGAAAAAAAATTATGATTTGAATTCAAATAGTGTGTATTTCCTCATTTCAATGTGAAGTATAGGAGACCAACAGAGTCTGAATGGCATTCTCAAAACTGCTAACGTTTTGATTAGCAAAGCTTTAATATGCTTTAATATTGAACTTTCATAAGCACTTTCTTTATTTACAATATCATAATACTCTGTAATTATTTATAAAGTGGCATTTTGTCTTTTACCTAATCCGGTGAAATGGAACACAATAAAAGCAGTTCTCACTTGGAACAGGGTGTGTAATTGCAATACCGGCTTGTCTTTTAGTAGCTGAGCTCCAGGGTTTGCTCATGCAATACCGGCTTGTCTTTTAGTAGCTGAGCTCCAGGGTTTGCTCATGCAATACCAGCTTGTCTTTTAGTAGCTGAGCTCCAGGGTTTGCTCATGCAATACCTGCTTGTCTTTTAGTAGCAGAGCTCCAGGGTTTGTTCATGCAATACCTGCTTGTCTTTTAGTAGCTGAGCTCCAGGGTTTGCTCATGCAATACCTGCTTGTCTTTTACAGAGTTACTGCTTCAGGATCAGGAAGATGCTTGAGCCATACAAACCTGAGTGGTGTAAAGATCACGAGGACTGGTCTCTCTATCTGTTTTCTCCACAGAACCAGTAAGTCGTTCTGCTAACTTGTCTGTTCTGACCTATGTTTAACCCTGGTACTGTTCCTTCTTACTTCAGCTTTAGGAAGGCTAAGAAAAATGACCATATGCATTGAAATGGATCTTTTAAAAAAAGCAGATCCAGTCATCATTTGACAGAGGCATATATTATTAAAATTGTTTTTTTAGAACATTTCTCCACAAAGGACGATCGAGATTCATTCCTGCAAAGAAGAAAAACTCAAAGCAAGGCACTGCCAGTCAATCTGAAAGCCCTGACTTGGCTATTATTTCTGTACTTTTTATTGCAATACAGCAATGGGTTATTAGATTACTTTTTAAGTATTCATTAAGTAAGCTCTATTATTACCTTTTCAAGAGTTTCAATATGTTTCTAATGATGTTTTATTGGAATGACAAATCGTTACAATTAGATAATGCAATTTTAACATCCTCTAACAACAGCTTTTGTACTTGCATCTCCTTTACCATTGCTTTGAAACAAGATGCTCAACATATGGGGCTACAATCAGATATCTCCTTGCTTAAAAGAAACTGCAATAAAAAATACAATTCCCATTTTATCTGTACTGAAATGTGGAGGGGAATTACAGCCACCAGAACCAATAGGTGACCCTTTTCTACCATCCAGTAAACCCAAAGAATAGGTTTTTAACTGTGTTTTCCCATCATCTAGAATTCTGGGTCTCAAAGCAGGGATTTTTAAAAAATTTAAATGTAGGTACTAATAAAACTTCCATTATCGTCTGTCGCTACCATTTTCCTGCTTGTATCCAATGGCCATCATTCTCCACTACTGGGTTCTCCTGTATTTGTCCTTGATGGCCCTGGGCCCTGGGTGGTTGTGCTATGTGATGGATGTCACTTCTCATTGAGATGGCGTCCTGTCCCCTGACATGGTGCATCTGTTAAGACATCTCTCTCTGTCCTAGGTTTCGCGTGATGTGTCAGAAGCTTATTGCTCACAAGATGTTTGACCATGTAGTTCTCGTTTTCATCTTCCTCAACTGTATCACCATTGCACTGGAGAGGCCTGATATTCAACCGCACAGCACTGTAAGCAATATTACTTTAATCATTCTCTCCCCAGCTCTGACCTTCGCATCCAGCATGACACATCGCGAGCCTTCATGTTGTCTGGGTTCATGTTCCAGGGAAATGCTTTATCAGAGGAGCTTCAAGATTTATAATGCGTACAGAGGTCTTTAATTCCTATTTTGTGAAATGGAAAAACAAAACAAAAAACGTATTGATGTTACAAAAACAAAAGAGTTAATTAAGGACTGGAGCAAATGTTTTCATAAGCTTGCCTCTAGCTTCCTACCAGCAGAATCTAATCACAATAATATTAAGCAGCCATTTATGAGTGACTCATTTTTCGAAACCCATTTGTGGTTTTGAGCTATGTTTAAAATGATTGAATTGAACATTTATTTCTGCTTTAAGAGCAGCGGTACAGTTGGAATAGCACAGTGTGGGACAACTTTTGATTGGTAGCACTTCTAGTTATCGAACATAACTACAATTACTAATGTTCTAATGATTTTTTCGTCCTTTTTTCATTCATGTTTATAAAGGAGAGAGTGTTTCTGAGCATCTCTAATCACATCTTCACTGCCATTTTTGTAACGGAAATGACAGTTAAGGTAGGTGTCCAACTTATTGGTTGTTGTTGCAGTTCTAATTCATAACTGCATTGTTCAAATTTGTGGCAACTTTGCATTGAAATGTGTACTATGAAGTTAGGTCATGATGGCCTGTTTCATGTTACTGAATCACGTGATTGACTAAGGGATGGACTTGCAGAGCAGATCTATTCCTGTTTTTATTATGAGTTTAATAAGATGCACTTGAGCTTGTAATCAATACACTGGCTAATCAAGCTCATAGTCAAAGCTGGAATGGGTGAAACTGCTATGCAACAGTAGTCTTATTTCCATCCGTGTTGGCTGAACTATTGAAGGCTCTTGAAATTCATGGTTATGATGCACTATTCAACATGCCACAGATGTAGGTATTGATGACCTACTTTTTTTTTTTATAATACTGACATTTGTTATGTGTTGATATTGTCCATGTCACTGATACACCTTTGCCGTTCATATTTCTGCATGTTTAATGCAGTCACAGTTAACACTTTGGCAGCTGAGCACACAGCTGTGTTCATGCTAATTTACTTAGAGATATCTCCTGTGGCATGGTGAATATTGTGTTAATATTAATAATTAGACTAGGGGAACATTGAAATGATGCCCAATGCCCTGGTTTCTGTGCATGATTTTAGCTACTGATTTGGGAGACACGGAGCTGGGTTTTGCTGTCTCCGTTCAGCCCTGTTGTGGTGGTTGTTGGGGAGATATCCTCCAGTGGGCATGTTAGACTTTCACTGGGGATACCAAACTATCAATAGCGTCACAGCTCAGTTAGCAAGACAGCATTCCTCTATTGGTTCTTCTCATCTTCTCCCAAGAGAGTTTCAAGTAAAGACTCTATTAATTGAACAGAGCGTATCCTGGCAGTGTTCCTTCAATATAATGGTTTTGTATCAATGCCATATATTTAGTTGGACACCAATGTGTTTCAGGACGTTCTGTGTGAAAATTCCATTGTGTACTTCATGTGCGAAGATGACTTCAAAAGAAAAATTAGCACACTTAAATTGAATTAGATACCACTTAGTATACAAATAGATATAGGAGCAAAAGTTAAACTGCAGCTGTATACAGGTCTGTGAGAGATAACACCACTCAGAATTACAGATACGTGGGCTTGTATAGGGTTAGTGGAAATGCACAGGCAAAACCAGCTGTAATATCAGTTGTAATTGTAAATCCAGTTTAATCTTGACTTCTTTTCATTTCATAAACATTTTGAGACCTACAGTAAATGTACACCAAAGTTTAGGAATTCTAGGAATTTACAAGACCGGTGTCCACTGATGTTCTGGGACCTAAGGGGTTACCCAGGGTTTTTTTGTTTTGTTTGTTTTTTTTAGGGTCAGCATGATTGGAAATATTCTCTGCAACACTTGTTCAGAGTACTGTATTGTTTTGCAACACATCTTTTTTGTCCTGTGCAACATAATTGTTTTGAATCTATTGTTGATCCACGTCAAATAGTGATTGTTTAATTAATACTGAAGTTCTGGTGTCTCTTAAGATCATGTTGTCCCTGTACGCAGTGCAATGTATCTCATTGGTCTCTGGCATGCTTGCAGGTTGTTGCGCTGGGATTCTTCTCGGGTGAGAATACTTACCTCCAGAGCAGCTGGAACATTCTGGATGGGGTGTTGGTCTTCGTCTCAATAATTGATATCATCGTCTCCTTGGCCTCTGCTGGGGGAGCAAAGATTCTTGGGATACTTCGGGTTCTTCGACTGCTGAGAACACTCCGGCCACTGAGGTAAGATCAGATCCTCACAGACCGCATGGTGACTCCATTTATTAGGCTTTTAATGAATAAAACATGTCAAAAGCATGTTAAAAAAATATATTGTGCTGTAATCATGCAAAGATGCATCATATTTCCATGAGAAAAAAAAATTCTGGTTCCAAGAATGACGATGTAATAAAACATTTATTAACGTCAATGATTAATTATCCAGTCATGGTAATGGTAACCCTGTTCTTGTAAGGCTTATGAATAAGTATGTAATGGATTGTTAACTGATTAATGTCATATTAATTGAATATGCCAAGTAGTTTTAAAATAATCACATTTTACATTTTAAAATATTTATTTTCCTATATATATATATATATATATATATATATATATATATATATATATATATATAATATATATAATTCAGTTTTACTAATTATTTTGGAAGTATTGCCATTTGGTTCCATGATTCCAGTAAAGTATAAAATATATATTTTTTGCTTTTATTTTTTCTTGCCCAAGCCTAATGAAACAATCCTTTTTTTTTCTTTTGATTTTCACCTGAACCTGTGTTGGCAGAGGAAACACTGTATGCAGTTCTCCATTTTCTGTATACAATGAGACACTATGGTGTTGTGTATCTTTGCAGGGTCATTAGCCGAGCTCCAGGTCTCAAGCTGGTGGTAGAGACGTTAATAACGTCTCTTCGGCCCATTGGTAATATCGTGCTGATCTGCTGTGCATTCTTCATCATATTCGGTATCCTCGGGGTGCAGGTACAGTATCAAAAGGCATTCATTAACTATGAGGTTCAATGAAAGTTCACAGTGCTGTCGGAAATACACAGAAGCAGTGTCTTTCTTTCTTTCTTTCTTTCTTTCTTTCTTTCTTTCTTTCTTTCTTTAATGCACATAAAACAATACAAAGCATATAAATATACAAATGTTAAAGCTGTAGACCTCAAATCCCTAAGGATCTTGGAATCTTAAGTATGTGCCCCTATTATTATCATTATCATTTTTTTTTGTAATGAATAAAATATATATATATATTGTCAAACTAGCAGGAAATAACTTTTTAGCACCGACCTGCATGAATCATAAAAAGCCAATTGAAAATGATTTTTCCAATGCGTGCCAGCAGCTTTCAACACTTGTATGGAACATGTCAAGTTTTTGTAAACATCTGTGAGGTAGGCTGCTTGTCAGCGGCTAGTCCTTTGTAGGCCTCGGGTTTGACACACATTGGCGATCAGTGTGCTAAACCTCAGCAAAGTTCAGTGTTACCTTCCAGAACAAGAAATAATTTTAACATCTTGTGGATGGTTTATGGCTTCAGCAGTTTGTGAACACACACATTACTTCAGGCACGTGCATTAGGCATGCCCTGTTCCTTTTTGTATTACAACCTCAACAGCTGTCATTGGACCAGCAACAGCATTTAAAAATCATAATATTGCAAGCTGTTAGCAGAACTATCATTTTTGTTAAAAAAAAAAAAAAAAAAGTATATGAACACTGGTTGAAGAAATGAGACAAGAGCTGTTTTCCCATCTTAACAGGTCTGCTTTGATCTCGTAAAGGGAACTCCTCCAAACTCTCCTTTCATCTCTCTCTGGTTATCAACACCCTCCAAGGCTCTCTGTCTCAACTTTCTCAGTTCTATAAGGACTAATGAACCTTTGCAATACTGTATTTCATTTAAAGGCAGTTTTATGTAGCCAGAGCTGGATTTGATCACATATATATAAATGTATGCATTTATGTATAACCCTTTTAAATTTTCCTTTACTGGTACAGTTAAAAATAAGAATGCACATCCTGAAATTGATGCTTTATTTTACAGCTGTTCAAAGGGAAATTTTACTACTGTGAGGGATTTGACACAAAAAACATAACCAACAAATCTGACTGTCTGCAAACAAACTACCGGTGGGTTCGTAGGAAGTACAACTTTGACAACTTGGGACAGGTACAGTTTGAGTGATTTATCAACGTGAAATTGGAACAAAGAAAGCACAGCTGGATGTGGTGACTAAGTTCATCTAAACAAGAAGTACAGTAGAATGCATTAGTCAAGAGAACTGTGCTATATGTCATACCCATGTCAAGATACCTCTTCATTTCACTGAAATAAACAGTTGCAGTATTTTATAAGATTAGGAACTACGCTTGAAGGAAGCAAGGTGAATAGATGTGCGAGCTTTGCTTTGCAGGCCCTGATGTCTCTGTTCGTGCTCTCCTCCAAGGACGGCTGGGTGAACATCATGTATGATGGTCTGGATGCCGTGGGGATAGATCAGCAGGTATGATGATTTGAGTTTAATAATATAACCACTTTACTGGTTGAATCGCCTATTCCTCACACTGGATACTGTTGCCTTTGTGTAAGTAGTTGGATGCAGCTTGCTGACATTTTATTGCTGTTGCCTGGTTCTGGATCAAAAATAGGTTAGCATGCTGTTACTCTTCTAGTGGTGTGTTTCTTTAATTGTGTATTGACATTTTAAAACTACAAACCAAAATGGCTAACAAGATCATGAATAATACAGTATGCAAGGGCTGATGTGGATGACTGCCAAGTTACATTTAACTGCAATTTTAATTTACGTTGTTCAAGTCAAATACAATGAGAAAATTCAGCTTTATAGGTACCATATCTATTTGTTTACTCCCACACTGCTACAAATTAGACCACACCAAGCTTCATCTCCTTCAGCTCTTCTCTGTGGACCATGAATGGATAAGTTGTTTTAGGATTAAAAAGTAGGCTGTTATGTACCTGGTCTTGGGCCTTCCTTGAATTGCTCTACTCTTGTATTTGCAGTTCTCCTTAGGCCTTATCCCCTAGCCATTATAGCTTTTTTCTGATGACAACTGGGCCCCATAGACCAAATTAGTGGCCATAGCTGGTTCAATTATTCCTCATTAGTATCCAATTTCTCAATTTCTGGTTCAAAGTTTTAGCTGTCTTGCACTTAGATGTCATTCATTCCTTTATACATTATACAGTAATGGTTTCTTTAAAAAATGCATATACAAACCAGGACATTCCTATTGAAGGTGCCTATGGTTCTGTATTTCCATCAGCTTAGCAAGTAGACAAGTAAAGCATGAAATCAAGTCTTTTAAAACTCCCCGTAGTCTGTTGACTTAGTCAGGTCTGATTTCTGTGTATAAAAACCAATGCTCTTTAATATACTAAATGACAGCAATAAGTTCTTCAACATAATAGACCTTAGCTTTTTCTTTGAAATTACGATTGGCTCTTCTGGAAATCTGTTTTTATTCTTGTTTGTTTCTGACAGCCTGTTAGAAACCACAACCCTTGGATGCTGCTGTTCTTCATCTCCTTCCTGCTGATCGTCAGCTTCTTTGTGCTCAACATGTTTGTGGGCGTGGTAGTGGAGAACTTCCACAAGTGCCGGCAGCACCAGGAGGCAGAGGAGGCGCGCCTCAGAGAGGAGAAACGTCTCCGGCGGTTGGAGAAAAAGCGCAGGAGTAAGGAGATATACGTGTCTGGTCGGTAGAATATCTCTGCGATCTTTCTGAGCCCTGCCTGCTCCCAGAATCTGAAAAAAATTGTAGTCATGAGAACCGTGTTGAGAGAATGAGAAAATTCTCATCATGCTAACCCAAAGCATGCTCCTGCATGCCACAAACGTGCTGCATGAGGGTATGACAAAGCAGTTGGTAGCTTGAAAACTCACTGCTGAGCAGGAAAAAAGTTAATGCAATCCTGCTTAGATTCTTACAAAATACAGTGACCTAATCTAACGTACAAAACAGTAGGCCTGATTAATCTTCCGTACTCCAGAAAGAAAGAAAAAAGTACCATCTTACATTTTAGACTTTCATGTGAACAAACCCATCCCTTTCATTACTTGCTGCTGATTTCCTGTTTAATTGATATGAGAAGCAAACATAATTAACGATGCATTCAACACTTCTTGATATTGGCAAGGCTGCGTCTGCTAATCATGATGATTCTGTGCCTGGATTAATGTTGGGTTTTTAATATGGGTAAAGTGTGCTATCTATCATGAGCATTTGTTTACTGCAAATGAGTGTTCTGTTAAGGTCAGCTTCCAAATGCTTCAGTATGTGTTACCTATGACGTAATTCTACGTGTCAGCAATTCAAAAGTAATTCCATTTAAACTTCTGGATTGCTGACAAGTAGAATTAAGTGATAGCACTCAATCTCCTGCATGTAAAACAAAGTAAAGTTCAGTTGGACTCTGAATAGCAGGGATAGGTTTGTAAATAAGCTTGCTTTGCATTTTTCAAAGATGTGACAAAATCAGAAATGTGAAACCTCTCTGTAGTTGTCAGTGTTTGCTGATGAAGCCACTTAAACCTTACAAGACATGATAGAAACGTGCTTTAAACATACAACCTGACACAGTTTTCTGTATGCACAGCACAAAAGAATATATTCTTCTAATTATATAAGTGGTGAATTAATCACAACTGTGACACAGTATTCCGTTCAGTTCAGAAAGCCAGATCACTGTGCACTACACTGTACCATCTTTCTGGTCTAGGGGTGGGAATGCTCACTTTATTTTGTTTCTTTTGAATTTTATTTAGAAAAATATGCCCTAACATTCATTCTTTCATTCATTCATTTATTTATTTTCTATAATTTCATACATATAGGGGGCTTGGAGTGCAGGATGCACCCTATAGCCTGGAAGTCGCCGGTTCGAGTCTGTTCCACTGCCAGTTGTGGATGGGAGTTCCCAGGAGGCGGCGCACAATTGGTCGGGCGCCGCCTGGGATGGGGAAGGCGTAGGTCAGCCGGGGTGTCGTCAGCTCACCGTGCACCAGCAACTCCTGTAGACTGGCCCAGAGCTGCGTGGTCTGTCGACGCTGTAGCTCTGAGGTGGCTGCATGGCAGGCCTGCAGAGTGAAAAGCGGATGGCTGACGACATACTTTTCGGAGGACGCGTGTGTTCGTCTTCATCTCTCCCGAGTCAGCACAGAGGTTGCAGCGTTGAATCAGGCATTTCAAATTGGGGAGAAAATGGGCTAAAAAACAATTTGTGATTCCAAAATTTAAAATGAATAAATAAATAGTTCATACATATTAAGGTAAGCATACTAATGTTTACAATGCTACTGTTACTCTACATGTGAGAGACATTTGCAGAGTTGACTTTAAATGTACTGGCAGTTCCACATTAGGCTAATGTGTTTAAGAAGCAGCTCATTCCACACAATTTAAACTAAAGCGACAACCGGTAATGTAGATAAAATTAGCGCCTGCATTTATTTTAATGCACACACAGGCCTCTAGGATGGAATGCTAATGGTGGGTTTTCAAGTGTGTGCTGTTTTTTTTTTTTCCCAGTATGATAGTTAAGAACTCCCAAAGACGGGGTCCTCGAGTGGCTCCTCAGGTGGAAACTCAGCCCCGTGGTGCGCAGGATGAGTCACACAGCGTACGTTCACGTCCTGGCTGAAATTTGATGACCTTCAGCCCTGTGTGAAGTTTCTAAGACTTTTTGAAAAACCTGAGCAACCTTCAGTTTGCTTGTGCCGCTACATAATTAATTGATTAGGAGTGTTAGCTCTCTCTTTATCTTCCCTGTGTCAGCGAGTCCCCCAAGTAGATCTAAAAAGCTAAAAGCTATGTATCTGAATCCCCATAGCCCTGCTGTTTTTAACATCACTCCTGCTGAACTTCACAGCAGGCTGCTGGAAGCTGTCAGTCCGCTATCACCAATTTAATAACAGCTTCAGGTATCAGGACTGTATAAAGCTCTCACATCATATAGAGACAGTATGCAATAAGAAAAAACTGCAGAAAATATGCTGGAGAAAATACACAATCAGCTGGTTCCACAGACCTCAAGTAGCACTAGCATAATGTACCCTTTGGTGAGGTAGTTTGAGATTAACGCTAAATGGACTTGTTGCTTGTTGGTACCCAATCAAGTGAGTATTTTAAAATAAAAATAATTCCCATGGGACTGAGGTTCAGACATGGCCAGTGCATCCCGAGGAATGCCTTCAGGAGTATACAGTAGGATCACATAAACGGACTTATCAAAGAGAAATCCCCTTGTGTCTAGGTGGGTCAGGAAGCAGCTAAGCAACATAAATAGAACTACTTTGAACTTATACCTTGTACCTAGTTAATTCTAATAGATGACAATTATAGGCTGTTCCATTCTAGCACCATACATCTCACTCCGAGTTATTCCAGCACTGTATCCAATAGCACCTTAATACAGGTTATTCTCTTCAGTAGCCAAATTAGAAAAAGCAATTTTGTTTCAATTATTATACCGCATACATTGTCACATTACAAAACACAGCTTTGCTATACATCAGCACAATTGTTTTATTTTTAAAACTACATGATTTATCTTTAAACTATAACATGGTACTGCATGTTTTTTTGTGTGTGTGTGTGTGTGTGTGTGTGGTTTTTTTTTCCAAATCGTTTCAAATCAAAATACAAATGATAGACTTGCGTTGAAATCGACACAGTTGCTACTGTCAAGGTGGTTTCTAGACTCTCAGTGAAGAAATGACCTGCGTGTCAGAAGGGATTGGTTTTGTCAAAATAGATCTCTCTGCAACCACTGTCATCAGGATGAGAAGTGGCAGAAACGTGTCACCACATAGTTAAGATAGTCAAATCTACACCAGCTCGCTTTCTCATTCTTAACCCGAGTCACAGAAGATAGATACTGAACAGAAATATAGTAAGCCAGCTTTAACAAAAAAAAAAGTCCTGTGCCATACAGTGAATCCCAAACAATCTTACAGTGATGTCACTGGATAAAATGATAAACTGAAGAACAGATTGCCTATAATAGTAAACATGTTACATAAGTATATATATATACCCAAATACTGATCTTGTAGAAAAACTAATTAAAGAAAATAAATTGAAATACAAATGTGGTGTAAAAATCTCTGTGAACAGTGACTGAGTATAGTCGTTATTACAGTAGTATAGTTACTATACTATAGTGTAGTATTGTATGGTAGTTCGGGTCTTGTGGTATCACTTGTCAGTCCTCACCCAGTATACTATATTTGCTTTTGGAAATTGCTTTTTTCTAAACATTTGTTCAAAAGTGGCAGTCTCAGAAAGATGGTTTGTGAAGTGTGCTCAGTGTTAATGTAAAATGCTGTGTAGAGAACTTACATGTTAAATAGTATTATGGCTTTTATTTCTGACTTATATTTAAGTAGGGAAAAAGTGATCTCCACTGTTTTTCTACATTTAATTTGAGTTAATAACTAGGATCTGTAAATTCAGTAGTACCTGGAGATTCCTGTCAGCCCTAAACTTGCTAGTCAGCAGCGCATGTTAATTTGAAAATTGCCTGTCTTAATGCAACAAAAATGCAGGGGACAGATACATGAAACATATTACCAAATTACTTTTTTTAGATATTAAAAAAATAATAAACAGTTGTTTCTTTATCAGAATTGGATTGGGCCTCGGCCTGTATGCATTTTTAAAGGCCGTAACGATCTTTGAAAGAAGTGGCAAAGCAAAAAATATGAGCAGTGAGAAGTACAAGGGATTAATGTACTTTTACTCTTACTGTTGCAGAATCTAAATAAAGCAGTTACGACAGCTGATAAGCCCCCTGCCCTGTTTGCTTGTAAATCTGACAAACAATAGCACTGTGAATAATGATTTTGATGAATGGCTCTATGGCGTTAAGAACTTATAACGATGGCTGAAGGATAGTAGTAATCCAACTGTAACTTCCAGGTCAGCAGCTATGGTAGCTTGGGTTTTTAAACCACAATGAGCTCTTTTTCCATCCCCAGGAGCACAACCCAATATCTTCAAAGTTTAACAAAGTGATGCATTATGCTGTAGGATTTGCCTCCGATTCATAGTTATCTTTTTTGTTTTAGGTGGTGAAATTGATATATTCCTTATTGTACTTACTCTATGCTAGGTGGCTAGTCACAATAAGTGGGCAGGAAATGTTTAAATGTAAAAAAAATAATAATAAAATTAAATCCACCCAAGACAAAATAGAACATTTTTTTGTTGTTTTTTTTTTTTAATTTTTTTTATTTTTGTCAAATTGAACTTGTATCAGAATATAAAATATTGTGTTAAAGCTGCTTCTGCCAATATCTTTTGTACGTAAGTAATTTTAGCACTAAAATATACCCAAACTAAACACTGAAGCAGAACTTTGTTGTTACAGATAATTTGTACATCAGATAAGTTGAGTCAAAATGTTATTTGGAGAAAATCCTGATGCATTCAACACTTGGAACCAGTAACTGCAATGTAACCTGTATTCACATGGTTAGCCACTTATTGTGAAGATCCAGCCAGCTCTGTTGTATACTGCTGGTTTCCGACGACTCATCCTGTGCTGTGTCTTGTTGTATATAGAAGCCCAGAGACGCCCTTATTATGCCAATTACTCTCCTGCCCGCCTCTACATCCACACTCTGTGTACCAGCCACTACCTGGATCTCTTCATCACCTTAATCATTGGAATTAATGTCATCACCATGTCCATGGAGCACTACAACCAGCCAAAGGTAACAGCCGTGGCTACTGCATGAAGACGTGGTGTGCGTGGTGGAGCATAAGCCATTGCATTAAAACAACATCATTGAATGCTTGTGGCGAAAATAAAATGCATGGTACAGCCAATGCATGCAAACCAAAACACGATAAGGTGTCACATTAAGCTGATTTAACGCGGTAAGATATAAAAGCAGCATACATTTAAAAGCTTTAGTCTGCCAGTAGATTAATTCTATTAGTAATAAAGGAGTTGACACAACCCATTTTGTTTCACCACCCATGGATTTAATGAAAAAGGTGTTAATGAATTAAAGGGAAGCATAAATCAAACAAATTAACAATCCAATAAGATCTCTTAGGATCCTGATGAGATACTGAAGGCATTTCTAGAAGGTCAGAGGTGTTGATCCTGCACCATAGGCCATTCCCCTGAGAAACTATACCACAGCACCTCAGCATTGGACAGGTCATTCGTTACAGTGTTCAAGGTTAGGGTTTAGCCATTTAAAGAGCAGCTGTTTCATTAATATCAGGGCATTAAAAACACCTCTGAGATTTTGGTGTTGCCTTGAAGGATACATCCATTTTTTTTTTTTTTTTTTTTTTTTTTTTAAATTTGATTCCATTAATTTATTTATGTACTAATTATGTACAAAATAAAGCCCAGCAGTGGTCTTCAGGGACCCTGAACAGGCGTGGTTTTCATTTTAATCCAGCCCTGATATTTATCGTAAGTTTGTCTTGTGACCCTGACACTGTGCTTGTTAGGCTGTAGTTATTAGCAACTCCAATACCCTGCAATCATTGTAATGTGGAGGCGGCAGCAGGACAAAATCTAACATGGACAACGTCCAGCAGGTGTGCTTGGATTATAGGAGGGGGTGTATTAGACATCAAATGCCAGTGGCTCCACAGTTCTGTATGCAGCTTAATCACTGACTATACTGTTCACTGGTAGAGTCCCAGTTTTGTGTCTGTATTTCCCTACAGTCCCTGGATGAGGCCCTGAAATACTGCAACTACGTGTTCACCATAGTGTTTGTGTTCGAGGCGATCTTAAAACTGGTGGCATTTGGGCTTCGAAGATTCTTCAAAGACAGGTAAGATGACATGTTATAGTATCGGATGAGCTTATTTAAGTTTTAAGTAAACGGGTTGATTGATTTTTTTAACAAGGTTGTTGAGAGTAAACTTCTTTGCAAGCTTTTGTAAGGTCACTCTTGGTGTTTTGGCATCCAAACTTTGTTCCTCCACACTAATGCACAGCTCAGCTCAGGTCCCCAAGCAGCAGGGCTTTTTCTTTTTCAGTTCTCATCTGAGATACACTAAGAAGCCTCAAGCTTTTAATACTACAGATGGTTTCTCTGACCTGAGTTGTCATTTATTGTTTTTGTTATCTACACAGGGCCTTGGCACGCAAGTACAGTATGTAGAAGGCACTTTAGAAGAATGAAGACAGGCTAATTCAGATTTTCCTATAGTTATATGTCCATAATCAGCCATTTTATAAGCATGCTTGAAGGCATAAGCCTCTTCTCAGGTTCTTAATTATATATTGCATTCCACAGAAACATTCCATATGATTGACATTCTTCACCTTGCATTTTAATTTTACATGTGTCTCTTGTCAAATTGCTTGCTGAGAAAAATAACCAAAATGAGTGATGTTCAGTTTATCAGGAACATTCAACATTTATTAATAAAATATTAAATAGTACTGTAAAACAATAAACTTACAAACATATTTTAAACTAATGACTGCATATGTGTGATGGAAAGTTTGTCAGTCTTTTGTATTCAAGTGTAGTTTTGATTTGGAAGCAGAGTAAAATGCAAGAAGGCCAAAACATTTCATCCTTGTCAAGGGTTAGGATTGGGTTTACGCTCTCCTGGGGAAAATCATGTCTCAAACAACTGTGACATCTCAAATCTTTAAAATGCCCATTTACAGTGTATAAAGGGGTTAGATATATTTGTAAGCAGGTAATGTATTTTGACTTGTGTTCTCTGAAAGTGTTGCCTAAAACCCAATGCTAACTCAACCACGCTCAACTGAACTGACAGTTAATCTGGATCACGACAGAAAGAAAACAAAATATTCTCGCCGGGTTTGAGTTTGTTGCCTCTCACTTCTAACTACAGGCATCTCTCTTTGTGCCTTCGGGGGGTTTATATTCATGTATTCTTAGTTTGGTGGTACAGAAGGAGAATGGTATATTTTTGGAATTCATACACCCTCTTACTTCTGTGCTAAATTGTGCATGCATGCTAACTGTAACTATGAGGAATGCCAGTACCACTCATGTGACCAGTGTGCAGTTACACATACAACACACTGGCCTATGACATCACAAGATTGAACAACACTGCTGTCTGAGGAATATTCACAGGTTATTAAGATAGACATATAAGTCGACGCGCAGCTCTTTTTCAGGACTGTCCTAGTTGAGGAAATTAAGTCTTGTTAAATAAAATTAGCTAAGCAGGGAGTAAACTAACCAGTGTATGTATCACCTGTATCGCCTGTGACCGTCAGTTCATAGCAATTTAAAAAAATCCATTGTGTACAGTTCAGGGCGACAAGACATGTGTAAGAAAAAAAGTTATAATACTACCTGTGGTGCTCATGTTGGTGCCACAAAACCATACATTGGATTTTGGAAAGAACAGTGGAGGGGCAAATTGACAAGAATGACTGTTATTACGATCTGGTATTGGGGAGAAGGGGAGCTACAACAATGGGTCTTTGAGTGGCTCTGGCAATATAATTGACCATTCTGTAGTGCATTTAAAGCATGTCAGCATTTAAAAGCTGCTTTACAAAGCACGTGAATGACAGACCAAGGGGATGGGAACTGGTGCAAATTTCACATCGGTATATTTTATTTTAGTGCCAGCTGTGCTGATTCTGTTTTTGCTATGGACTTCAGTAGGAGCCAAGCCAAGATCCTCACAATTCAATTAATTTAGTCTCCTGGCCTGACCTGACCTTTTCCAATGCGTGCCATGCTGATTGAGTGCAGGGAGAATATCAGATCCATTTACTGTGCTTTTGATTTACTTCAGATTTAATTTATTTGCAACATTTTCTATTGAATTATTCTTTGAATATGTTTGGAAACGCTTGTATGTAGAATTGATCAGTTTAGTTTCATTTTATTTATTTATTTACTTGTTTTTTTGCTAGATGGAACCAGCTGGATCTGGCCATTGTACTTCTGTCCATAATGGGAATTACTTTGGAAGAAATTGAAATGAATGCCTCTCTTCCAATCAACCCAACCATCATCCGCATCATGAGAGTGCTAAGAATCGCAAGAGGTACACCCCAGCTTTTATTCTCCTATTTTTCTGGTTCTTCTTTGGGTCTTGTATGAAGGTACACAGATGTCAGTATTTGTGTTGCTTGCACATTTAATAACCATGTGTGTAAGACAAGGAAACTAAACCGTAGCGATTTTACATTTAAAATGTGCAGGTCACAGCTCCATGATTAGGTTTTGGGGTGGGTTATATACTTATTGTATTGCTCTAAACAAAATGATCACATTCCTGTGTCCTGAATATTGATTGAGTCAGCCTGGACACATTGTAATCATTATTATTACTTGTGTTGCTTAAATCTGTATCTCAGAGTTGACTGAGAAAGCGGTTTTGCACAAAGGTGACAAAGTCTCAAAATAACAAGACTTGAGCATAAACCATTGCAAAAAGCTGTCTTTCACAATGCATTTCCCGCTTTCGCAGTTCTGAAGCTATTAAAGATGGCTACTGGAATGCGAGCTTTGCTGGACACAGTGGTGCAGGCGTTGCCACAGGTAAGGATCCTGTACACTTTGATTTGATCATGTGACTCCAGTACATGTGCACATGTTTGAGGACCCAATGTAAGAGGCTTGAATGTTTATCTAAATAACCAGTATTTCACTCGCTGGAATGAGGGCTTTGCATTATTCCTCCTTTCAACTATACAAAATACTGATCTGTATGTAGCACTATCTCTCTCTATATATCCATTTTTCATCCTATTGATTAGTCACAAAACACGACGCAGAGGGAACTACAAGGTATTAGTTTGAACTGAGGTGAAATTGAGGGCTCGTTTCCATAATCGCGCTAAAGCTGTTTTCATTAATGCGTGTCTCTTTCTCTGCAGTCTATTGCGTGGTGTAGGGATATACAATGATGCTAAAAGGTTTCCAACTCTGTGGTCCCCAGAAGGTGCTCTATTAAAGCTCCTTATTTAGGTTGCATTTTGATTATGTGAGAGTGGCGGATGATCCCTGTGAGAAATTGTTGTTGACAGGCATACTGCCACATTGTTTACATGGATGGCTGAAATGTCAACGTGTGGACCATGATGCAGAAAATATCAATGCCAGGTCACTGAGGCACAGCTTATATTAACCAGATTTATTTTATTGTTTTCTTCCTCTCCATTCCTGAACTGAGCAAATGCAAATCTTCTTCCTAATCACCTAACAGTGACCTACTTGCGTAGGCTGCTGACAGTTGAAGACAGGCAGGAATGTGTCTGGTGTTGTTTAAGCCTTGCTTGTCTCGTCTCCAGGTGGGGAATCTTGGCTTGCTCTTCATGCTCTTGTTCTTCATCTACGCAGCTCTGGGGGTGGAGCTTTTCGGGAAGTTAGGTGAGAGTAACACATAGAAAATTAACAAGCTCAACTGGCCCACTGCCACTGCTGAATATAAAATAAATCTAAAGGCAGCAGCAGCCGTCCTTTTAACCTGACCTTTTCTGAGGAATTAAAACTGACTCCTAACCAGTGTTGAGCCTGTAAGGTTATTGCTGGGACGCTCAAAGGGTGCAGTAAAAGCAAGCAAAGCTCAATAATGCTTTATTCAATGCTAGCAGGAATTACTGTAACTGATCTGGCCTTTTATATGCTGGTCATTTTTCATTCTAGTACAAAAGCTATGAGTGAAGGCGGCAGGGTACCTTATATACTTCCAATTTAGAAAGCAGGTCATTCTTCTAAAAATGGAAACATGCCAGAACTCTCTTGAACTTGTAATTTATATTTTAATGTAAAACTCAAGTCTTTGTCAGAGCTGTCAGACATTTTAGGAACTCTGCTGAAACTGCCTAACTGAACAAGAACCCAAAGGTTAAACCAGTGTACTACTGTAGGTAGGGTCATTTCCACTGCTCAGATTAATTGTTTTAGGGTGTAAAAAAAAAAAAAAAAAAAAAAAACATTACTCTTTCTTTTCTTTCAGTTTGTAATGATGAAAACCCTTGTGAAGGTTTAAGCAGACACGCCACGTTTGAGAACTTTGGAATGGCATTTCTTACACTGTTTCGGGTGTCCACTGGTGATAACTGGAACGGCATAATGAAGGTAAGAATTTAAATCCTTGATTGTTTTTTTTTTTTTTTTTTTTTGTTTGCATTGCCCCTTGTGTTGTCACTTCATATGCACAATTACAGCATGTCATGTACTTCTCCTGCACTGAGCCAACAACTTACCCTAATCGGAATGGAAAAATGTGTGATTGCTTGAAAAAACATTACCAATAAACAGGAAATGTGGCATTTCTCTGGCAATGGGTCCTATTTCAATATTGAATTATAATATTGTTTTGGGTTATTTTTTTTTTTATTTTAAAAAATTGAGGTGTGTGGGGGGGGGGGGGGGGGGGGGGTCAGTGTTTGGGTGGGGGGGGGGGGGGGGGGGGGGGGGGGGGGGGGGGGGGGGGGGGGGGGGGGGGGGGGGGGGGGGGGCTCTCCTGCAATATCTCACTTGGATTGGACAAAACAAAAGTGCCTGTTTAAAATAAAATAAAAAAATGTGCCATTGCAGTACTGACAACTAAAAACTTTAAATGCACAAACTATTTTTTTTTTTTTTTTGCATTTGCCATTGATAGAGAACAAGAGGCGAGTGCCTGCTGTGAACCACTTGGTCTGTTGTATTCTTCTTGTCTTTTCATTTTTATATCTCAGGGAGGCTGCTTTTTTGTTTAAAGGCTAGCTTTTAAAAGGAATAAACACGGGCAGTCACCGTTTTATCCTTTTTATATAAAATGGTAAATATGGTTTAAAGAAAGTAATGAAACATACAATGCAATACAATACAGTGCCTGCAGATAATCTGAATTTAACACACACTCCAAACTTCCTTGAGTGAGCATGACCGGTGCCCAGAGATCTTGCTGGAGTAAAATCCTGCCCCCACCTCTTACAGAATGTCAGTATGGTACAGAACCTCTGCTCTCTTTCCCCTGGTCCCAGGATACCCTGCGCGAGTGCAGCAGTGAGGACAAGCACTGCCTGAGCTACCTGCCTCTGTTCTCGCCGGTGTACTTCGTGACCTTCGTGCTGATTGCGCAGTTCGTGCTGGTCAATGTGGTTGTGGCCGTGCTCATGAAGCACCTGGAGGAGAGCAATAAGGAGGCCAAGGAGGACGCAGAGATGGACGCTGAGATCGAGATGGAGATTTCAGGACGGCTCAGCGCCTCAACAGGGGAGAGGCCCCTGGGGGCCGACAGCAGGGCCACCTATGTGGGGCCAAAGCCAGACTCCCCAGGACAGGTAAAGCAAGATAGTGGGAACACCACAGCTAACCATTTATCACCCAGTAGCATTGACCTTTTTAAAATAAAACTAGATTCCTCACTACAAGCTAATTGCTGAACTTGAAACACAATGAAATATTAACACTGAGACTAGTTTGCTTTAGAAACTGTGGCTTGCAAAGGGCCATGTGCAGCGTCACATGTTTCTGATGCATTTCAAAATAGTCGATCTTCAGAGGTTGCTCCGTTGCTGAAATCCTTGACAGATCATATCAGTGCCACTGCAGGAGTGATTGACAAACCCTTTGCCTTCGCCTGCTAAAACCCTTCTGATCTCTAGATCATCCGCTGCTCTCAGCACAGGGTGAATTAGCCAGAAAGCTAATGAAATTTCCATGTCAATGACATCCAAGACAAGATTTAGAGAAGCTAATGATACACTGCGATGTGTAAAAAAAGTAGGGTGATAATTGCTTATTGAGCAGCTAGAGGCCAGTCAATCAAACAAGCACCATGAACAAACAGCAATGGTTTCAAGACCTTTATTATGAGTGCAATACAAGTAACCAGTATGAAGACCAATATGGCCAATACTGGAACTGATAATTCCAACCCCAGTGTTCAGAATTACAGATTTAGGGCACACTGTCATTGTGGTAAACTGGAAACCGCATTACAGTGGCTTGCTAAAATTGCCCATGGTTGCTGATTGGTGCGTGCTAATGTGAATTATGCACGGGGTGTGCTCTTTAGTGCATGTTCATTCTTAATGCCACTATAGTTTTCATTTCAGAAAGGATTATCAAGAGATCAAAGTGCAAGCCAAAATGCTCAGATGATTAACAACAGTGTTTGTTGTGCTTGCTACAGTTCAGTGCTTCTATCCCACCCTCACATCATTGGTTGAAGATTTTTTATTTTTTTTTTAAATCGGTGCAGTAAATGGCTTTGAGCTTTCACAGTGATGTCAATTTTGCCGATAACGCACAATCAGCAATTAATGACATCACCTGCGAGGCACACGCTCAACTGTGAGAATTTCAAGTCCGTACTTTTCTCCTGTGAGCATTCCAAGAGGCTAATGGAAAAAGATACACATTTGATGTGGGGATTGTCAGAGAAACCTCCCGCTCAAGTTTTCAGATGGATTTGAGGAGTTGGATTCCTGGTAGCAAAGGCCCAGTGGGAAATTTGTAATACAATTGGCTGCCTCTGAAAAGTTTGCTGGCAGAGTCACTTTGCAGTTGATTGTTTAGCAGCCTCATTGGACCTGCTGCAGAGAGAGAGAGCACCATTAAGCTTCGTGTTGGGAGTCAGGTGGAAAGAGAACGGTGCTTGATCTGCTTAAATAAGCTTTATGAAGCTACAGCTGCTATATGTTAATTTCTTAGAGAAACTGAGATTTTTTCTAAAATAAACAGATGTCTGAAATATGCCCTTGTGACAGGATAGCTGAGTGGGTGATGTCACAGAACAGGAAGTTGACAAACTCAGCACTACGGGTTAAAACGCTGGACAAAAATAAATGCAATAAACACACACACACACACAAAAAAAAAAAAAGTTTTCAAAACAGAAAGGCACGATGACCAAAACAAATAGACACAAAATACTGAACCCAAGAAGTATTGTGCTTGTGTAAAGCCAGCATGAGTAGCATTTGTTTATTTTTCTCTTACTCCTCCAATCCACCCCACTATGAGAGGACTGCTGGGCTTTTATATACATGGCCACCCCCCCAATTAGTAATTACTTTAGTCAATTTGGAGATGGCCACGTTCTGCACATGTTTAGAGGGGTGGGGCTTTAACTCCATCTACGCTGCCAAACAATAACAAACATTCCTCGTTCTTAAATAACCCCAAACATTACATTCAAACCATAATAGTACAACAATAAACCATTCCTTTTAAATCATAACACATATTTACCAGCAGGGTTCTGCAGTGTCACATATTTACATGAAGGGCTCTAGTCCTGGAACAAAAATCATGTGTTTCAGAAATGACTGGCACAGAGATCTTTGCAGCTTGGTATTTTCTTTACAAGCTTACTAAAACAACGTCATTTTGTGTGTCTTATAGAGTTTAATAATAGAAATGTGGTGAATTGCTTAAAAGAAACACACTTTTATGGATACAGCTCTAGGGTTTAGCTTTTAAGCCTCTGGTTCTGTTCCTTAGGAATTACACAGCTTACTGTTAGCCTACATTAGTTTTTTTATGAGCAAGGTACTTGACAAGCAACAAAAGCACAGTACAATCAAGAATAAGTACTAGCAGGTGGTTTCTACTTTAGTGCTAGTGGATGGTTTATCAGTGTATTTCTAATTCTACAAATACAGTCGTCTCACATGAAGCATGTAAACATTTTTATGTCACTGAATACCTGTGTCAAGGCTGAGTCACTGAAACTAGAAGCTAAAGATTGTGAAAAGGCATGGTCTCAAGAATTCCCTGCTTGCACATCTGAAAAAAACCCAAAGAAAACACAGATCTTATTAACCAGAAGGGTTTTTAATCTCTTTCTGGGTGGTTCATACAGACTTGCACAATATGAGACACACAAAAAGAATTACTGGCAGGCTGTGTTGTAAAGTTGAAGTACAGCAAGAGCAAAAATTCGGTGCTAGATTTAAGGGATTAAACACGTGTCCTAAAAGGCATGAAGCAAAACAAAACAAAAAAACCCCACAACCATCCACATTCCACTCTCCCATGACTTGCAAACACTTTTCCATAGTTGTCCTTCTGCATGTGGCAGGCACTACTGGGATCCAAGCCTTGAATTCTTTGTTAGCTCTGAAAATCTTAAATTATTTAAAAGTTTACAGTTCTTTTAAACCCTCTGGGCAGGGTACTTTATTTTGGAATTAGGGTGTTTATGCATAAAACATATTAACAATAGAGAATAACGTTACGTTTTTTTGTTTTTTTTTATTTGCAGGATGAAGCTAAGAGTGACAAACAAGGGAAGGAAGATGGGCAGGAGAATCTTCTATCTGTGAGGAAAGTTTCTGTGTCCAGAATGCACTCTCTGCCCAACGACAGTTACATGTTCCGGCCGGTGAAGCCAGCTAACACCCCTTACCCCCTGACAGAAGTTGAGTCTTTTGATGGAGAACTGCAGTCAGGTACTAGAGACAATCATAACCCTAACCCTAATCCTAATGTGCAGAGTCCTCTAACTCCAACTCTAAACCTAAGCCTCCCTCTATGCTAAGTCTGCAGTCAGGTACTGCGATGAAAGGAATCCACTTTTGTTATTCATCCATTAGGTGTCTAATCACAAAGATGCTTTTAAAACTCTTTCCCCCCTTGATAATACCAGCAGAAAGTAAACTAAATGCATTCCATATTTCAGTATTCTACACTTCTCCTTTCTTAGGGTCTGCGATTTCAGTGCAGTCTCAAGCAGCTGAAGTGGATTCTTTGCTCCAGATCCCGGTGACGACTGTTCACTCACACTCTGCATCTCCTCTCCTTGACAAAAACAGCCTGCCTAAGATCCCACCCCCACAGATTGCTTCCCGGTCTCCCAGCATCAACCGGCTGCTGCAAAGACAGGTAGAATTCTGCACGGCACATAGGGACCTATACTGTATATTGTTAGTCCAACTATATTTTAGTTATAAATTATAAAAAAGTTTCAGACTCCAGGAAATAAATATTTGTTTTGTTTACAGGAGGCAATAAAACATGACTCCTTTGACACACACAACGACAATTCGAGGGACAACCTTCAGGGCCAATCCAGCGACAGTCTGTCGTTCAAAGTTCCAGTCCAGAGCAGCCTGACTCTGCCGTTACTGCGGCCCATTGTGGTCTCTGCCCACAGCACCCCTCAGCCGTCTCCACTCCTGCCCCCCCGCAGCCGCACTTCCAGCGTGCACACCCACAGGCTGGTGTACAGCCAGCACAGCATTCTCAGTCAGCCCTCCAGCCAGACCAGCAGCAACAGCGCCAATCCAGGCAACTCTGTGTTCGATTCGGTGGATCCAACAGACGAGGAGGTGCAACACATCAACAGCACGGCCAAAGACTGGAGCAGGCAGTCAGATGCTAGGAGCCACTCTCTGTCCCCGTTCATCTCTTCTGCCCAGTCGCCAGTCCCCCTGAAGAACTGCAGCAGTGCCACCAGCCTGGCAGGAACCAACATGAAGGACAAGGACCTGAAGAAGTTCTACAGCGTTGACACCGAGGGCTTCTTGGCTAAACCATCATGGGCCGATGACCCACGCAGACACTCCATTGAGATCTGCCCCTCCATCGACGACGGAGACTCTGTCTTTGACCAGTCCTCGGACAATAGGCGAAGTTCTTCTCTGCACGGCCAATCAGAGTCTCCATACACACCGGGTACGCAGAGGAAGAAAAAGATGAGCCCGCCCTGTATCTCTATAGATCCTCCTTTAGAGAATGAGAACTCTGCCACTGCTACGTCTCTAACCAAAGTATCTGAAAACAGCATGATGCTGCGCAGGAGGACACCGTCCTCCGAGTCCGCTGTTTACAGGGACTCCCTGGACCTTTTAGAGGCTCAGCCCACGGTGGACCAACCTTCAAAATCCGAAAAGCGGATCTCGATCTCCTGCCGGAAAGATCACCTTTCCATCCCCCAATTCTCCTTCGACCAATCAGACGTCGGCTCTATGAGCAGCCTTTCCGACACCCTGTCTGATAGTGACCAATCCACCCCTTCTTCCTCCATTTCCTTTGACTCCAAAAACGAAACGGGGGCGGCCTCAGAACTGAAGAAACCCGACCACCTTAAAGTTCAGCACAGGGACAACTCTGAAACCAGCATTAAAGGACTGCTCAATGTAACGAGAAGCCCTTTGAGAAAGCGCGGGCTCGTCCGCACGGTCAGCACAAGAGATGAAGACACAGACGACTCAGTCGTATAGCCGTCGGAGGGTTTGAGGCAAAGACCTGTATGCGAGCAAATAAGGTGTTTGTACTGGACCCCACTGTTCTCCTCCAACCCCTTTACCAGTATTTTTTTAAAGTGACCACAAAGGGAGTACACAAATGGGATATGCAATTTTTGTTTTCAGAATGGAACTGGGGTTAGCTTCCCACAGCTCAATCACATTGATTTGGGTTCTGTTTTTTTGTTTTTTGGTTTGTTGTTGTTTTTTGTTTTTTTAAATGCGTACTTACTTACTGGCACTATATTGTGCAGATGCACAGTATGAAAAAGTGCAACAAAAAAGAGAACTGTACATTTTCTATATATATCTTGCTGTGTAAATAGAGAAAAAAAATAAGGTATTGGTGAAGAAAATAACTGTCTTCATATGCACATATTTTTATATAGAACTGTAATGTTTTGCACACATCAATTTGAAATCCAAGTTGGTCCATGTTTTATTATGCTCTAGTGAATGTATTTTTAATTTGGCAACAGTTTGTTTGACTTTGGCTTGCATAGACCACCTACCGAGGCTTACTTATGTATTCTTTGTTTGTTTTGTTTCGTAATTTAAATTAAATCCAATGAGAACCAACCCACTAATGAGCTGTAGCCAGTGCAATAACAATATATAGTTATTTAGACTTAAAAAAAAAAAAAAGTATCATGTTATAATAGCCAGGTAAATTGTCTGCAATAATCACAGATATCATTTGTAATAAGTAGATGGCCAGGAAATGAAAGAAAAAGGAAAGAACATCCCTAAATTGTATTTTACTTTAAAATTAATAAGCCTATTGTAATGACAGAAGAATTGTCCTAAGTGATGTCCACTATGGTCCTAATAAACTAGCAAAAAAATATTTCTAGTCACACAATTAATACAATTGAACATTTATCTTTTGAATGCTTGCCTGTTTCTGTATTGAATTTTGGTTTCTTGCTGCTAACCAGATTATACCAAACAAATGTTTTTCTTGCTTTACAGTGTAGAGGTACCACGATGTTTCTATCATAATTAAAAGAAATGTCTGTACAAATTACATCTTCTTTCCGAACACAGACACAAATCCATCAGTGTCCTTCTAGTGTGCATAATTCTATGAATCATGAGCTCCCTACACAGTAGCTTGCAAAAGCAGTAGTACATGATTCATTCTGCGGTTATGTCCTTTTAAGGAAAGGATGCTGTACAGTAGGTCTGCTTTCTGCTTTACACAGTATTTATTATATCAAAATCATTTCATAAAGCAGATTACAGAAAGATCCTATTTTGCCTTTAGATTGGCAGATTTACATTTTGCAGGCCTTGCTTGTACATCTATTCTGTATGAGGAGGCAAAAGCAAATGGACATCTAAAACCACAACTGTGGTATAGTCAGAACTACTGCACATTAAATAACTATGTTTAAATCTCATGAGAATCAAAAGAGAAATGGCTTTTTTGCACGTATCATCATGCATCCAGTTTAATAATAGCGCTCGACCTTCCACCCCATTCTGCTGTCCCTCTGCAGAGGTGTGAGGATATAATGCTGTCATCCCCACGCTGTATCTGTTCCTTATTAAAAAAATAATCATATCAGACCAACTGCTCAGATTCTTCAGAAATTCGGAACACCGTTGAATATTCTTGGACTTAAATGTGCTTGTATCACCTGTTCAGCTGTAATTAAAACTGATTAAGAAGCATTGGCTTATCTTCAGAACAGCATGCAAGGTATTGCTGCTGCCCAGCACGATCACACAGCCAGGACTGACTGCCGGTACCAGTCTGGTGGCAAGAAACCTAACCCTTAATAACCCATCAAGGAATCTAACAACTTTCTCTTCAAAAATAACAAACACTTTATCAATGCTCAAGTCCACATGATAACTATTCTAGTCTGTTGTGTTTGGAAACATGCCAATGAAATATCATTTCACTGTTGAATGTAACTGTGAGCGACGTTGATTTCAGTGACTATTTTACGTCATCTTTTTAAATAATTTGACAGTTTTTTGTTTGTTTTTTCACTTTCAATTTGATAACTATTGGACTTCTGCATCTCATATTATCAGGTATGATTTTCAGGTTGATACAGAGAAAAAAAGTATAGAAAGATTGATTTATATCATGGGACTAATTACTTTTCCAATACAGTTAATCAAGTATAATCTATCACTGTGATCAGATTTCACTATTATGTAATTACCATTTATCATCATAAATTTGAATAGTTACAGCTGCTTCTAATGCGACCAGGATCGTTAAGCTTTAATAAAGGAAGTGTTGAGCCATAAGGAGGGTAAGACGTTGTTTGAGAAAGTACATGAATAGCAAACAGCTGATCATTTACTTTAGATGTTCATATTCATGCTAAAAGGGTATTGTACCAACTTTATGATAAATAATAAAAATAAAATGATATATAGATATATATATATATATATATATATATATATATATATATATATATATATATATTTATTTTTTTTTTTTTTAATTGGCCTTGTTAGACTTTAAGACAACTTAAATTTAGCTTGATTATACCAACAGCCCAATCAGTATATATAAATGAATGAGTCTAATGCAAAAGCCAGTTAAATGTTATCTGCCCTCCAAATGTTGTGCTTTTAATTTCGATTCAGACCAACACACTAGTTGAGAGAACTCTATAGACATGAACAGAACTATAGAAAGCTACTGAAAACACAAGAACGTCAAAACTTGAATGGGCTATGGAACAATCAAAGCATTGTTTATTTTCTTGTCTAAAAGGTAACAATTAAAATCTTAATAAGCATGAGAGAATAGAACTAGGCAATGCTTTTCAGAACTGAGTATCAAATCCATGCCTCTCACAGCACCTTATAACGGTGTGCAATCCTGACTCGCTGTGAAGCAGGGAGCGTCCTAATCCCTGTTAAATTAACATGCTCCGAATGGCGGACTCCTAGATGCACCTTCTTCTCCTCAGATCCTGTTGAGTAAATCCATGTTTAAGGTGACCTTTGAAAACTGGCAGATAATGGAAGCCTGCCTGACTGCTCAGCACGGTGGCATTATACTGCTGTCCCAGCTAGTGGCTGGCAGAGGAAGGTTGACAGAGAGGTGGTGATTGCCTGTCCTTAAGATGGATGGGATGGTAGGGTGATGTGATGACAAGCCTCAAAGCTTCTGGATTGGACAATTTAGCACAGTGCTGTACTTATTAATTTGCTATATCAGTATTTATTTTTTAAATACATCGTTACACAGACTATAGCCACCAATGTCAAACTGCTTCATATTTCCACATTGCATGGAATTTTATTTTCCTCAGCTAAAAGGTCAATCAAATTGGTCCCCTGTGGGGTATTGAAAAAGGTTTAATCATGGTCCAATAGCTAACAAACTGTCTAAGAACATCACTGTGCAGCTTACCAAAACTGGTTCTCTACCACTTAGGTTAGCAGCTACAATAATATCTGCACACAGTAATTAAGTAATGAGACTTTGATAAGTGGATTGTGGAGTATTCGACATTTTACAGCAGTCAATGAAATAGGAAATTACAACTAGGATTTTGTTTGAGTGGGTGTCCCATAACAATTCTGATGGTTGCTTGTTAAATTTAAACAGTGACAGTGTACTGTATACTAGACACAATATAATTAAATGAGTGAACTGATTGTTATATAACTGAGGCAGCTTTCCTATAAAAGATGCTTGTCATAAAACGTAGGCTGCATTCAAAACAGTGAGATGTTTCTAGATACCAGGTTTAGGTCACTGGTGATGTCATGCAGGATTTGAATATAAAAAAATGGCAGTATTTATTTATGTATCATTATTATTTTTGCAGGGAAGCAGCATGTGATGGGGTTAGGGATTATAAAATGCATTTGGGCTTTTAGATAAAAAATAAACTGTTGCATTAATGAGAATGCAAGATTAGAGGATGTTTTATTCAGCTCGGTTTTTGCCTAGTTTCTTTCAGCAATCTGACATGTCAGCTGCCTAAACAAACCACTGGGAGCTGTCAGGGGTATTTCTGCCCTGGGCTTGAGGAGAACTAGACTCAAGAGAGGAAACCAAGGGGTATAGCTTTATGCAGTGACCTTTCACTGCCCTGTAAGAGGTTGATATTGTGTCGTTTTTTTCTCATCCATTTACAGTTGATTCCGACTACAGTATAAAGGATGCTGTAAGTCTGTTGTTATTGTCCCACATGCCTGTGGCTGCTCTTTGAAAATATAACCTAAGACTCACTAAATCTACAATGCACTACTATTTCCTCCCCAAGGATCTTGACATGCCCATATGATCGCATTCTTAATTTCAATAACCCAAAATAAAGCCTCTGTTACTAAACATCGCAGTAATACAACAGGTAAAGTGGTTTTCAAAAGCAGCAAAAAATAGGTTGCTAAACACAGAAGCAGGTTACTAAATGACTGTACTTTCAAAATTCAGAAGTGGTAACTAACAGCATTTTAGTCTGTACTTAATGAGCGCATTTGTCGTTCTTATTTTGACCAGGTTTTGTTGAACAGGGTTTACACTGTGTGTTCGGGAAAGGGTGGCTCCACTTTATAAGAAGGGATTAAAAGCTTCAGGGACATTTTTGAAAGCTTAACAGTAGGATGCACGTTCCTGTTTTAGTGCATTGTATATGTTATATGTTTCAGGCATTCCTCATTTGTATTCTTCCTTAATGATTCCTTGTATGGAAGGCATGTAACCCAGTGCTTTACATAGCTGCCTGTGAGTCGTATAGCGATTTCATGGGTTCAGAGGCAGATTGTGGGAAATGACCTTTTTCAAACAAGCCTGGCATTACAAAGGTCTGCAGTGTTTTCTCCAGGGGCCTTGGTCCCTAAACATCGCAAAGGGATAAACAATTGAGCATGGGAAAGCTGGGCCTGTTTTTCAGAGTGAAATCACAGCTGCCCCTCCTGCGCTCTCCCTGGAGTGCTACACCAATAAAAACTCATCAATTCTATTACTCACCAGGTCAAACCAGGAGAAGCCATAACACTTCCATATACAGTGTAGCGGTTTTCTGAGGTGGGTGAGCAAGTGGTTTATTTCTGTATAGGAACACTTAGGTATTTCAACAATGAAGACTAAAAACAGTCCATCAAAACAAATGCATTTCTCCAGCTACCGTGACATATGTTCCCGGGGGAGCCATTCCACATTCCATAACTAATTCCACATATCCCACATTAGGGGGCTGATCCTCTCATCAAACTGGCACTGAAGCTCAGGAAACTTTTTTTGGTTTTGTTTTCCCCTTTACTACCAGTAAAGAATATGTCCAAAACTGGAAATGATATTACTGTTTTGTTCAAAACAGAAAATAAACGTAAAACCACAAAGCAAATATAGCAGGCTGAGGATCCTGTTCAATCTGCAGTTATGCAAAATGAGAAGAGTCTCAAAATAATGGAGGTGTTTTGTACTGTAGGGCACTGTAAAACTTTTATGGGAATTAAAAGCTGTGAACTGTGCAAAGTCAAATTGTGCCTTTCATACCCATTTTGGTACCACTTGGAATGGCTCTCAAAAGAGTACGCTAATCCACCGAAGTTTAACCTTCTAAAGGAATAACATTATTTGTTTATTTAGCAGACACCTTTATCCAAGGTGACTTACAGAGACTAGGGAGTGTGAACTATGTATCAGCTGCAAAGTCACTTACAACAACGTCTCACCTGAAAGATAGAGCACAAGGAGGTTAAGTGACTTGCTCAAGGTCACACAGTAAGTGCAGTGGAAACGATTCCTCCAGTGATTAACAACTAATATGCTGGCATCCAGTACAGTGTTGCTAAACAACCTGAAAATGAAGTCGACTTCATATGATCATCCTACGAAAAAAAAAAAGTTTCCTTTAAAAAAAAAAGATTAAAAAGTTAATATTTCCATTTATTTAAGTGTGAAAATCAGGGAGAGGAGGGGGAGGTCTGTATAAAAGAGGAATCATTATTATACATCTATACTTAGTGTGTATTTATTTATGCCACTATGAATTTTTCATACATGAAAACAAATATCTTTTCTTAAGCTACTTCTACCTTTTTCTCTAAGAAAATTTTTTTTTTTTTTTTAAAGAAGTATATCATAACATTTTTAGGGAGAACTTGAAATTGAAGGTAAAGCAACTCATAACTGTGTATATTTCTACGCTCCAGTGTGCTTTGAACAATCAGCATACTTCTACTGACTTAAATTCCATACAGTGCATGGCTAATTAACTTGCCCAATATACTTTATACAATATATTTTATACAATATACCAAAAAATACTCCCATTGTAGGAACAATGTTTGTAAAGATTACAAAGTAGGAGTCTTTCTGTCACAAGCCCAGCTGTGTTTTACAAACAGTATAAAAGCCAGCAGAAGTGAAAAAAGAGTTTATGTCTGGCTTTCAAAGCTGTGCTAATACAAGACCTCAATGGGACCTGCAGTCCAAACCTAATAATAACATTTGACTGGTCAAATGGATTGGCGGACTTAGGTAGGCCATGTAAACAAACTGCTACAAACTCCAGCTGTCCCCTGAGACCGTCTTGTTTTAGTTTTATAAATATTTTACCTTAATGGGTCTCGAGAAAAAAAAGGACATTGGACTATCCTAAAATACTTACAGAAATCATAAAAAAAAAAACTAAAAATGACCAACTAAGAAGCATCATGCTGCAGGTTGAGAGTTGATTTTAAAGCTGGAAATAGAAGGATGTTTGTCTAACAAGCACTCACACACATAATAAAGGCTGAATGTGTTCATTTTCTAATATGATTTGGAACTACACCACATACCTAAAAGCTGAACCTGCTAGTGATGTCACCGTTTACCGTTATCAGTTTTCTAAATCTTATACTACATTAGGAAAAGTGTAATTTATAGCAAACTTGTAAATAATCAGTCGTTTTACTGTTTCTAGTCCAACCCCTTATACCTCTCACAACTACACATTCCCCTCCAGTTATTTGCAAGAGTGTATTCATTTTTCACTCTGCCAGCAAACGCAAAGCTGGATAAGACGGTATTGATAAAGCCTTTACAGTCTCCCTGAGCCTGAAGCACAGCCAAGCTGGAGTCACTTCTATAAATGACATCCTGGAAAGCAAAGATCGCTGACAAAGTGACTAACAAGTGATCCAAGACAGACCATTGTTTCCACACAAGCTGAAGTGGGATGCTGTGCTTTCACAGACCTCTGTTTTTTTCATGCTTTTTGATTATGGACCATTCTGTGAAAATACATAACAATAGCAATCGATATCATACTACTAACAAGTCCAAGACTTTGTGAAGATCAAACGTCTGCGTATTCGGATAGACACATCACTTGGATTGCTCTTTAAACTGATTAAAACAGGGCCGCATGTCCAACAGCATCTGCTGCAGCTACCAGCTGAAGAAACAATTAGGCAGGATCCAGGGTTCAAACCTAGCCAGTTGTCCCAGGATTGATCTGGACTAATAACCTCTGGTGTGCAGCTTGAATAGTGAGGAGCAGCTAAAGAAACAAACCTAAAACACCATCCAGTACCATCAACCCTCCCCCAACAGGCAAGTCAGGATGGAAACTGGCTAGCTTTATCTTGGTCTCTGTAGATACTGACTTTTTAAAAATAATTTGAATCAATTAAGCATTAAAGGACAAAACACAGAGGGGACTACTTTGCTGATTGTAGGAAATAGCCTCAAAAAGCCCTATTTGCTCACTATATCTTTACATGCTTTTGTTAGAAATGAATTAACTGTTCACGATCATAGTTCTTGTTCCACCAACTAAAGATGTCAACCGAGTAACCCTCAGATGTTCCGACTGGATCTTGAATATGAGTTCAGTGAGATTCAGGCTCACCTAAACCTACGACTGTTTACCATCAAAGTGAAGAAGCAGAGAAAAATTCATAATCAAACTGAACATTCATGACATACTAAACTTCAGTTCACTTGCCTGTGTGCGTCTGTGTCTTGTAAAGATATGCTCCATTTTTCAACATTGCCACAGGTCACAGGATGCAAAACACAGCTGACACAATGTCACAACCCTTCCACCCTTTTTCCCCCATGCGGTGATACAATATCTAGCTAAGACCCAAAATTTTCACCCTTTCACCTCATTTCCTAGCCATGGCTTCCAATTCATTTCTTCTCTTAGAAGTGCTTTCAAATTTACAAAAGGACACTAAACATTATGGTGCACCATAATTAGTATGCATGTTCATGATTTCCATATTTACTATTGCAACTGTATTCTTGTCGTGCGAAATAGCGGGCATATTATGACACACACATTTTATTGTGCCACACTATGGTAATCAGAATGAATATGTGATTTGTATGGTAATGCATGATAATGTATTTAAATGAGGCACCCCACTTTGAATAATGACATGAGCTTTATTCACATTGTGGCGCACTATTTAAACTTATTTTTCTGGTTTGAAATCTATTGGGTATCACGGAGGCATGACTTGTGTTAAAGTGTTTTCATATAGAGCAGTAAAAATTATCTGCAAATAACTAGATTATATTAAGCAGGAATAAACGTGAATGAATGTTATAATTTTTTTATAGTTAATTATATTGGTACAAACAAGGTGTGATAATTTAAAACAACCTTCTCCACTACAAGTTCTAACTCCGCTGCATGAAGTTTCAGTTTGCATTGTGTCTGCCTGTCCCCTGCAGATGGCTGCATCTGTTAACAGCTCATTTTCAGTCAATGTAAGTCACAGGTAAGTCTTGGACATTATCATGAACATTAAATTATCGCTCACAGCACATGTAGTGTGCACGCTATGGTACGTAAATTAGCCAAACACTGTGCACGTAACTTAATGTGTTCTCTGTTAGTAAATGGGAAAGTGAATTTAGATTTATGGTGCATGCTAGGCTCATTACCTAATGTGCACATTACAGCTACATTTAGTGTCCTTTCATAAATGAGGCCCATAGAGTAAATAAATACACTTTTTTTTCCATGGAACACTGGCTACTTCACAGATCATTACCAATAATTACTGAAGGCTCCCAAAGCAGATCTGACTTGATAAACATGAAACGAATTGAGACAATTTTAAAGGGGCTCCTTTTGAATGTATTCAGTTGAGGCACACAATACTCTGGCATTAAAGGCTCCCTGATTTTTGCTAATGATGATGGTTTTACGTAGGCGGGTATGTGAGAACATTGGTGAATTTCACAGAAGGAATGTATCTTTTAAATCAATTTTCTACAACATCTTTGTATATTGTCGCAAATTACAAAATAATTAGAGAATGCATTGTAATTCATAATATAACAGCAGTTTAATGTTTTATTAATTCTTACGTAACATAATATAGTATCCGTATTATATATATATATATTATATATATATATATTATATATCCAATTCAGAGCCACATATTCAGTTCAAAGAGCCAGCTGCCCAACGTTTCGATATGTTGTACATATCTTTCTCAATGGAGCCTAAAATCAGAATAACAATATAGGCCTGGTGCAGATGTTCTAAATAGGGATAATACATAAACTGAGACTAAGAGAGATATTTAGATGATGCCGCATTTAATGGACTTAGCCCACAAGAAAAAAATAGGGTCCTATACAGTCTGGAAAGAGTATATACCTCCAATCTCATGTTGTCCCAAAAAAAGGAATCAAGTTCAACATTGTTTCTTCTTTTTCATCTCTGGACTAATATGACTTCCAAAACAACTTTCAACAGAACAGCTTTTAACTTGCATAACGCAACTCCAGTTTCATGGTGCCGCAGCACATCGCTGTGTAGACAGACAAAAATTACGGAAGAACCCATTGACAAGCAACTGAACTGTGAATCTGACTGTACCTGACATGATCGATGAAGCTATATGTATTATTTATACATCTGTCTGCTTTATAAATCAAATTCAGCTTTCGGATTCCGCAGGTAACCCTCCTCCCAGTGTGCTCGGAGATTGCAAAACATAGCCGCGATTCCCTTGTTTAATTATGAAAGCTATAAATATTGAACAGGCATAAAGGCAACATGTTTGTTATTTACATTCCTCAGACATATACATTAGAGAGCTGAAGCCTGAGTGGCTGCATACATCTCATTAAAACTGAAACTCCCTTCATCCTGTATCAGCTCACAGTGTTTCAGCAGTTCGTAACTAGCCACGTTGCTTATTTACTTTCTGCAAAACAGGGGTTCGTTTATTAAGGATTTGCTCCAGTGCAAAGTTTTTTCCCCACTTTAAAATCTAACTGTTACAGTTATAAAATGATTCTGGTGCATGAAAGGCATGTTTAATTCTCAATTAAATGAGTTGTTTGCACCTTGCTGGGAAACAAGTAGTGTAACCCTAAACCTAAGACTCCTATTGCATAGCAGGTTCACCCATTCCAGGTTTTACTATGAGCTTAATTAGTCACAGTGTATGAGTAACAAGCTCGAGTGTGTCTTACTAAACTCATAGTAAAACCAGGAATAGATCAAACTGCTATGCAATGGGAGTTTTATTTCCATCCCTGTATACAGGTCTCTTTTAGAACCACTGTAACCACAGCATGGCTTCATTGCACTTTACAAAACCTGGTGCAGTAGATGACATTTTACTGTTGGTTCAGTACCAAGAATTATAAGTTAATTGCATATTGGCTAAAAGGTGAGCCATATGTGCAAATACTTAATGACCCTCAGACACATGACATTTTGCTCATATTTTTATTGTATTGAGAAAAAAAAAAAAAAAACTCCTCCAGTTTGCATATCGGTGTAAATGTCAACAGATGTGATCAAAACGACAACAAGTGTATCAACAGCATTACTGACGAAGGCATTGGATGCCATCTGATTCTAAAATGTAGAAGCCCAGCACAAAAGACAAACAAGTTGACACATTAAAGCAAAGTGGTACAAGGTAGTTTAAATCTATTTATAGGGGTTCAAACATCATTCCACCAGACCCAGGAGGGCCAAACTTTCACAATCGAGGATAATCCAGTAAAACTGGGACACACAGAGGGCATCTTGAAATTTATTCCCACTACTTGACATTGAAGAACACTGATACAAAGTTTGGGCCTATTCGCAAAGCTTTATCACATCCTTTATTTTTCTGTTTTGAAAGAATTAGTATTGTTCTGTATGTATTACATTTCTGGGCCGTTGTTAAATAAACCAACACGACTAGAATAGCTTATTTATTGAATCTATAAAAGCAGAAAAAAACATGATTTTTTTTTTTTTTTTTAAGCTGAGGAGAAACTGTTCATAATTCAGGAAAAATAAAGGCATAGCGGTTTGATTCGTCCACTACTAATGATCAAAGAACTCCCGCACTTTGAATAATTGTATAATTGTACAGCTGCCGAGCCAACCATCTCATTACACTAGAGCCCCCTGGAGGATGGAGGACAGAGCTGCAGGCATCCACGCAGGCCCATCAGGCGCCTGGCCTGTAGAGGCCATTTTATGTAACACACCACCCTGTACACTATACAGTCATGTCTTAACCATGTCTTGGGATTCTACCTGGCACATTTTACAGAAGATACATTTTATACATAATATTAGTAATTCAAACTGCTTAACCTAGTTTCAAATATTTTAACCCATTTTTTTTTTTTTTTTTTTTGCATCGTGTTGCTGCTTTTAAAACTAGAGGACTTTATAATGTTTTCTGTTTTAGTATGACTCCCAAAAAAAGACTGTTAGAAATAAGAATAAAAAAAACACCCATAATGCTGAGGTTTGAAAAGGTCTTTATGGGCCTGAGGCCGCAATCATGTTAGAGGCTTGGAGCAACCACCGGTTTCAGCTCTGCACTAAAAATAAAACTGTTTCTCAATGGCAGGACTCCATATATATATGGACTCCTGCCACAGAGAAACAGTTAATCTGTTTGGAGACTGTTAATATGTTCTTTCCTAAAGGTCTCTTATCTGGCTGTTGACAAAGGAAGCCTCTTCCCTGAGGTTTGGAAACAGGTTTTTGGAAAGATGTGCACAGCATTATGTTAAAACGATATTTGGCACCAGCTTTACATTTGCATAATATTTAACTGTATACTTGTTTAATGCCCTATTGTGTGTTCTCTGTCATTTGCTGTCGTGGTTTCTGTTCTACCAGGCTTCCTAAACTATTCCAGCTTCTGAAAAGACTCCTTAAAGCTGAGTTTCTGGAGGGGAATGCAGCTATAATGCCCACTCCCTCTGTAAATGTGACTTTGTGTCTTTATTTTCCATGTACTAACTCAAAGGTTGCAACAGTTGCAAAGGGGACACAAACTATAGTAGTAGTATTACAGTAGTCTTTTCTAGAACCTTCAGAAATTCAGCTTTTATAAGCCTCATATTTCTGTTTAGGAGAAATGTATGCAGCTACCACCCCTGCCATCACATGGAGAAAACATGTACTACAGCTAACCAATAATACACATTTGTTCCCTTTATGGATTACAAAAAAGTAACAAATTACAAGCAGAATCCAAAAGCTCCTTATTAATAGTCTTACTAAAGATCATAATCAACTTTGTTCCATTATCTGTCTGTGTGCTGAAAATATGTCTGTCATCAGTTCAAAAGAAAATCAAAAGGGGATTAGGATCAGCCTGTGAAATATCTTGCAATGAAGGGACAACAATTACGCTGAGTGTGTTTAATAGCAACTCCTATCATACGTGAGCAGTGAGCTGTGTGGTAGCTCCATCGCCACAGTGGAATGTCATTGAGAGGAGATGATGGGAGAATCATCATCGATCAATGCGCTACGCTAGACAAGCGACAGGTGAATGTACACAGCAACACAATCTAAAGTGACTTCTGTGATCTTGCTTTTAACAAGCAGTACCTGTCAAGCTTGGCTGTCTCACAATCAGGCCTGGCTGGTGGCATATTCAGATGTACAGTACAATGTAACCTTGCTGGGTCTCCAATAAAGGTGTCAAACTTCCATTTCTTATTATGATTTTAACCCCTCCTCCAATCACTGTGTAGATGAAGTTATTCAGCTAGGAAAGTCTCTGTTTCAGATCCCATTTATTTCTCCTTGGCTCGAGGAAGTGTAGTTTCATATACATATAGTGTTTACAACATAATATTTTAATTGCTACTATACCACTATTTAACATTTTATCTTTTTTAATATCTTATTCTGTGTGTTCTCTGTTGTTTTTGCTTTTATGATTATTTACCATACTTACTAAACTATTCCAGCAAATATTGCTTCTGAAAAGACTACCCACAGGTTTGGAAGCATAAATGTAGTGCACGATGATTCACATGTGGGCTTTAGTGCTCAGTGCAACATCAATATGCTCCCCCGCCTCACTATCAGAATCGTTTCAAAATATTTTTTTGCTAGAATAGTAAGTAAGCATGGTAAATAATAATGCATACACAGAAACAATAACAGAGAACGATACAGAACACATAATAGGATATTAAACATGTAAGAAATATTAGATGATACGAAATGTATTTAAGCTGCATCACAGTCTGGTAAATACTGCAGGTTGGAATATGGTTGATTATTTTACTTCAGCTGCTTTCCCTAATTAAGATATGGAAGAAAAACCATACAGTAGCTGGTAGACCTTTAGTCCGTGCAGTACTATGCTTGTGATGAAGCATGAACAGGGTTTTACAGGCCTTGTCTTCCTTTGCATTTCAGTCATAGCTGATGAATAATGATCATTTGCGCCACAGGAACTCTTGGTTCAGTATGACTATTTGAAATCATCCGATTCCCGAGTCACTGTGATCATAGTTTATGTTCCACCTAAATTTAGGGATAAAATCCAGCTATCACCAACGCCTGAACACTAGGCCAATCTACAGTGCTACAGTATTGACTGCTGATAAAATAGTCGTGTGAACTAATCAGATATATTGTAAACAAACTACAGCAGTTTTCTATTAAAATATCTGATTTAATGATTTATTCAAGTCTCTTATAAAATTAGACCTACATGGAACCATGCTCAACCTACAAGATGTTCAAACTGTTCTGTTTAAAACACACAAATGAAGAACCATGAATTACTTTGACTCTTCTTAGAATTAAAGGCTGCAAAAACCCAAGTTGGATTTTAACTACTATTAAAACATTTCCTCTGTCTATATTATAATTTATAACGTGTAGTTGAAAAACCCTTAACACATTTACAGCTTTATCCCCTCAACTCTGCTTAAAAACTACAAGATTTGCAAACTTTACTGTTCACACCTGTTCTTGGAAAGTCAAAGTTCAGATTAGTTGAATTTGCTGCAGTGCAAATACTTTTATTTTAGTGTTATATCTAGCCCAAAATATTTCATGGCTAAACATTATTTAAAGGGCTCTAGGAGAAAACAGATCAGCCTGCCTCTAGTCTTCAATCATCAAGTCTCAATATTCGTCTGCTGGCAGTGATGATTTAAAAAAAAAAAAAAAAAACGTAATCCATTTCCCTATTGTATTTCTATATATTCTGCAGCTTTGCTCACGATATGTATTTTATAACGCTGACAGGTACGTCTGCACGGGTTTTCAACGCCTGACTATCTTATTATTTTTCCTCCTCAACAACAGTAGTGCTGACCTGTGCTAACATTATCAAGCCGTGTTTTGCATTCCTGCGGATTCCACACAATAATCTGACTGTGAACAGTGATCCATACGCATCACGTGTACAAACCATTAAAAATACTGGCCTGTGGTATTGTACACTGACCTGACTCATCACAAAAAGGGTGCCAGCCGCACAGCGCCTTGATGTTCAGGTGAATGCCGCCGGTCTTGTGCATATCGATTGATTCTGCAAAAGCTCCACTTTTCAAAGCCGCTAATTCCTAAAAAGCAAAACCGAGAGCAGATGACTGTAAAATAAATCCAGTGTGAATCTCATTTTTACACCTGTCCTGCTAGTTTTTTTTTTTTGTTTTTTTTTTGTTTTTTTTTTAATGTGGCGCCTTCTGTAGTCTAATTTTCTTAGATTATTGTGATTTAACCGTTTAAAGATGCACATTTATTCTACTCACGTTTATTCCTAGGTAACTATTTGCCATGCTGTTTATCCCTCTGTGACTTCGACAGCTTGTTTTGCATTCCCTAAAGGTGGTTGCCTTTGCAGGCACTCAAACTCCTGCCTCATTAAGTGCACCTGCTCATACTTGCAGCAGGAGGAGGTTATGGATCTTTGCCAGCTACGCTGTCACTCCAGGAATTAATACAGAAATGAAAATTAATGAAAAAAAAAAAAAAAAAAAATTATCCACACCACAACACAACACAACACAGTTGTTATACTGATACTGCAGATATTCCCAAGTAGACAAATAAGGTTGCAACTTTCTTAAATATTACAGTTACTGTAGGAAACCTGTCTTCATTTGATACATTAATAAAGCAACCGTTAACAAACTAAGGGTTTATTTTCTCTATTTAAATTTACATGTCTTATTTTTCATATATTTTGTTTAATGTTTGGTGAAGATTATTTTACGTTTCTTTGGTGCCATCTGGAGGTAGGAAGAACAAACTTTGCATAAGTATCTGTAAGAGTTAAATAGGTAATGTATTATTATTTAAATTAAGGTATGGATTACATAATAGTGCCTATTTGATGTGTCTGCAAAATGTGCGCTCCAGAGCTCAAGCGGTGATGTATTCCATGATGTTACCGTTGCAAGCACATACATGCTTCTAAACTGTTGACTTTTTGAGAACTTACCTGTACTTATACAACAACGGCACTGATAAACATACTCCCTTTTTTTCCACTGAATTACGTACAGGCACTTTTCATTTGGCGGGTCTGTGTAATAATTAAGACTAAAGTCGTCAATACAAAACGCTTTCCATCCTTTGTAGTTTGGACCTAACGTGAACCCGTAAAAGACGAGTCTCTTCGGTAGCCGCAGGAACTTGACAACAGAGGAAGTAGTCATAGCGACATAGCAAACAAGTACATAATATTAATAGTTAGTTTGCAAGCCGTTTTGTAAAAAGCAAAGATGACAGCAAACCCTTCTGTTTTTCTTCTTATGGTTAATGGTCAAATCGAAAGTGCAAATGTAAGTTGCAAAAATATAAACTAAAACTGTAGATCAAAATTGATTGATAAAGTATGCTATATTTTTTCTTCGTTTCTTGCTAAAGAAATTAGCAAATTCTATTTAAGTAGAATCATGTTTTGTTCTAAATTAAACAGTATGGGCAGAATCAGTGGGTCTAAACGTGGCAGGGGAGTGCTGGTAGTAGTTTATCGTCTTCACTGTAGTTATATTTTACTCATTAGTGTTGACTAAGAGTAATCAGAATTCTAAAACAATGCACGGATTGCTCTTTGTTTTGTTCTAGTTCCCAGAGTTTGATGATCTATATTGCAAGTATTGCTTTGTGTACGGCCACGACTGGGCTCCAACTACTGTAAGTACTGAAGGGGATTTTTTGTTTTTACCTAATTCTTTACAAACACACTACCTTTTTTTCTGTTATTTGTAAAGGCGAAAAATCAATTGCTTTTTAACCCGCTTTTTTGCGCTCGTTTCATTATATAGGTAACACTGAAAACTTCCACTAGAGGGAAGCATATGAATTAAAACATGTCAAGCTCCCGAAAGAAAGGTGGCGGAGAAGGGTGCAAACATGCGGAGCCCGGGAGCAGCACAAAAGAATATCCACTAGAAACTGTCTAAAGGGCATCAGATGATTCTAAAGGGTTAGGGTTTTAGGGCGAGGTTGATGTGGGAGAGGTGAAGGGAAGCAAAAGGTGGGAGTGCTTGGAAAATGTCTTAGAATCTGATGTTGTAGCGTTTTGTGCAAAATTACCAGACATACACATCCTGTTGACCAGTTTTTATATATATATATATATATATATATATATATATATATATATATATAAAAAAGTGACTTGGGCTTTGTTTTCGTTTATATGGTCTGCTAAAGGTTAATGCTGCTTGATGTTTTAGGGTCTAGAAGAGGGAATATCTCAGATAACCTCCAAGAGCAGAGACATCCAGCAAAACTTTGTGTGGAACTTTCCTATTGACATCTCTTTTAAGAGCACAAACCCATTTGGCTGTAAGTACCACATATTGTACTACTGCAAGATACAGTATATGCCAGCTAATTGCATTACATTTTTGTCAAACTATTTTATGCAATTAACCTCTGCAAACATCAGGAATACATACACGCATTTTCATAAAAAACGAGTGGAACTATTTTAGTTGTCAAGTATACAACTGGTTAATGAAACAGTTTATGCTGTTTTCACTTTTTCCAGGGCCCCAGATTGTGGTTAGTGTATACGGCCCTGATGTCTTTGGCAATGATGTAGTTCGAGGGTATGGAGCTGTACACATCCCATTCACACCGGGCCGGTGAGAACTAAAATCTTGTAATCAGTAATGAAAAGAGTTATGCATGACATAATTTTGTATTTCTTCAAGTTGCCCAGCAGTGTTAAATTATTAGCCAGTTCTGAAAACTGCTGGACATGACCCGTGATGTGTCTGTACTGTCCCAGTGCATCAGAATACCTGGATAATGCAGAATAGGAGGCGCGTGTGTTTTATCAACAAAGAAATAACATATTTGGTTGTTTGATTTACCCTTAGACACAAGAGAACCATTCCAATGTTTGTTCCTGAATCTTCTTCAATGCTGCAGAAGTTCACAAGGTAATCATACTAGACATGAGATAATAATACACCTGTTCAGACTGTGACTACAGTCAAATGGGTATTAATAACAATTGTTGTACCGTTAATAATGTATAGAATAAAGTTAACATACACAAGTACTTGGACACAAGTACCTACTGATGATATATAGCTAGTAACCTATTCTATCACATTAAGCATACAAAAATACAAAGCTTTACAAATCATTAAATTAATGCAATTCAGTAAAACTAACACCTAGAGTTAAGGTAATTACATACTGTAATTAAACGTACCATATACCAAACTTTGAAACTCGTCAAAGAACACAATTCAGTACAACTTTGACACATTACAGAACTTAAGGAATCATTAAACTTCAATAATGCAGTTAAATGTTTCTATACTTTGATACTTGCTGTTAAGGCATTGTAATATCATGCAATTGAAATGAATAAAATAAAAGTTCTTAGCTGCTAAATAACAGACAGAATCTCCAGCCCTTACTGACGAGATAGAAGAGAAATAAAGAACGATGTGACTGTGTTTTAATTTGCTGCAACAATTTAAAGCACACAATGCTCCATGGTTTTGGTGGTCTAAATAATTCTGTAACTTTCATTTTCCTCAGTCTGCTGGTCTTTTTTTTTTTTTTTTTTGGCAGCTAAATCTCATAGCCATTCTAGCAGCAGAAGCTTTGTGCTAATACACCACATGTAATTCATCATGTGATTACAAGTGTGTACAGTTGATCAAAGATCGGATAATTGACTACTGTATGTGTAATTTTAGAGATATATATATACTATATTATATATATAGATCGCATATATAATCTTATATACCGAAACAGTTTATTTAAAATTTAAATCTTATGGTAAAGTACGGGACTACAATTAACACAACACACTAGTGTGAATCACACTTACTTTAACAAGTGCTGGACATTCAAATGGATAAATGCTTTTCTGTGGTGTTCTATCTTTAGTTGATATATAATCTAATACAAATTGTGATATTGCCCATGCCTACCCCATTGTGTCCACCCAGTGATAAACATTTAGTTTGTCATTTTATATAAATGGCAATCAACTTCCAGTCAGAGAAAAAAAAAATTACATTTTTTAAAAATAATTAATGTTTTTGTTCTGTTCTTTTATTGATCGTACATCCTGAGATTGTGTTCTGGTTTTCCTCAGCTGGTTTATGGGAAGACGTCCCGAGTTCACAGACCCCAAGGTTGTTGCCCAAGGAGAAGGAAGGGAAGGTAGGTTACACTAAAGAAGGTAATTGCAGGAATGTTTGCAAACTTGTCTATTTGATCAACCCACACCACGCCAGGATAAGCCACAGCTGGCCTTTTTAGAATGAATTCCCTGGTTTTGTAAAATGCTCTTAAACAAATGTATGTCCCTTTTTATGCTTGCATTTTAAAGAGCATACCCATAAAATCCAGTATTTTACATTAGCTAAAGCAGATTTGAAGTATGTAACTATCTGTGTGGACCTATACATGTTTTTGTTTTTCAGTTACAAGAGTACGTTCACAAGGATTTATTACTCTTTCTTTCAATGTTGTCACAAAAGACATGAAGAATCTTGGTTATGACACCACCACTGCAGACCTTCAGAGTCCTTCAGTGTCTACGGTTACTGATGCTTCGTACAGAACATAACTAGATTCTGCACAGCCTCCCTCTGATGAAATGCAATTTTTTTCAGCTGTATAAGATGTTGTGTTGTAATATAGTCAGTCAAATTCACATGTACTTTAAATCTACTTGTGAACAGCATACCTGTATGTTGCACTCTGCTGTAAATAACTTTTTTAAAATAACTTTTATTTAAATAAAATCTGAATTGGTTTATGTGCGTTTATTCCTGCATTTTCCAGATCAGTGTAGGAAAGGTAGCACATTGTCAATGCATTGGCTTTTCATCTCAGTAGACCTGGGTTCATATAGTTGCAATTAAAAAAGCATTTAAAAAAAAAAAAAAAAAAAAAACTGCATACAAGTTTAAGCAATGCAATTTATTTTTATAACCATTGCAGCTACAGGCCCTTTATTTGCTGCTGTTTAGATGTTAAAACAATCGCATTTTCTAATGTGACTTAACTACAAAAACCATTACACAGAAATAAGATACAAAACAATATGTTACAATAGTACAAATGATAAATTATATTATACAGTAATAATGCCAACACGTTGAGCACAAATCCATAAAAAAGCAGCCTGCTCCCAGTAATATTAAACAGTTTGGTAAATAGACAGACACAACAACATGAAAAAATAAATGTTTATGCATATTTGCCATGAAAATGTTAACCTTCCACAATAACTACATTAGTACATAGAAACAGTATGCGTGAAACATTAGAAATGGTTACAGCAAACAGACAGTAATGACAAAGAGCTAGTTATTGTATGTAGTTAAAAACATTGCATTACTAGATGTTTGCTTGTTTTTTTCTCCCCCCTCCGTACATGTTTCTCCTTACAATGGTAACAAATCAAAGAATTTCAGGTATTCATATTATATCTCCTATTGTTCAAAGCTACAGTGTCTATAATGTTAACTCTTTTAATCCTTATCAGATCAAATGTACCCTAATCCAAAACTATACATCTTAAAGCTTTATAAAAAAAGAAAAAAGAAAATCAAAATGCCTGAGTAAATGTCAGTAAGGTACAATAAATTCTTCATCTCAATACAACTAGAATTTGCTAAGCCTCTCTTTAAACATTACCATGTTATGTCCAGTTGAGGGAACTGTTGTACACAGACTGGGAATGGAGGTCTAATGGGTAGGTACATGTTTTATAGTCTGCATAATTGTTGTTTTGACCATGTTTCAGCACAAATTATTTTAATTATATTTTTCTGTATATTTAAAAAAAAAAAAAAGGGGAAAAAAAGTTTGTAACAACTATCTGTGTCATACTTGAATTTAAAAAGTTCTGTCAGTGTTGTGACATTTTTCCCCACAGCCGATTTACCCACTGACAACTTTGAGTTTCATTACATCGTCTAGATGGTATCTTCATGCTGTATAACACTATACACGTAGCACAAACTGCAGTCCACAGTTGAGCCATTAGCTCAAATGGACAATAGTTTTGGTTTATAATACCACCACCAAAATTAAAAGCAACATAATTTACACTAAGCTCAAGGTTACCAGTTCAATATTTATACATTTGTTCACGGTAACAGTCATGAATAGTCTTCTATGATGACCAATCAGTTTATCCTCTGCAATTTATCTTACACCTACTTTAAATAAATTATGTTACCTAAAAGTACAGAAACAGTCATCAGTTAATATATTGCACATACTGCCTTTTGCTCAATTGTTTGTCCTAATACTAAAAGTAAGCCCATGCACAGAGGTATGTGTCCATCAGATTAGAGTAACTAAATAATGATACCATTACAAGACTGTTCACCAGATTTTTTAAGCAACGCATCATGCCCTGTGGATCAAATCTGCTGTGTGTTTTTGTTGAACATTTACATAGTGAAGTCCTAAAAGCAACTATGTGCCTTGATAGTAGTGCCTGAATGAGGAGTTCTATAAAATATCCAATTGAAGTTAATTTTTCAGCCCTGGGTAATGGTCTTTAAGATTTAGAAAGCACAACACGCTGTTTAATGCAACTCCAGGTTCTACGGATACACTGATGTAACTGAATGTCTCATAGAAATAGTCCATACACAAATGTTCTGTACTTCAGATAAAGTTTAAAAACATGAAACCAAATTAGTCATGAAATGACTGCAAAGGCACAACACTAAACTTCATTACCAAGTAGAATTTCTGCACTGTTTAAAAAAAAAAAAAAAAAGACATGTTTCAGTTAGGACAGATTAAATGTTTTCTTGACATCAGTCTTTGAGCTATAAAGTTTGCTTTATCCAAGAAAAAGCCTTCCAAACAATTTATAAACGTGATTAGAAATGTGTATCTGTGCTTTCTTATTTTTTTATTATTTTTTTTTTAAGCTGTGATTGGAAACTACTTGGTCACTACTTTTTACTAGTGGTGGGCAAATATCTGAAAATTTGATCTCCCTCTCAAACAATGCAGAATGCAAATAGCATTTGTTACCTAAATTCCAATCAATTACTTTAAATGCTTAATTATACTTTAGTGTGTGATGTGTCTTTGCTTACGAGGCTGACAATGATAGGCTTGTATAGAGTTTATTGTATCTCAATATAAAATAAGCTTGATTACAGAGCGTTAGTATTTTAGCAGTATTATTGATAAAGTCTCTACAAGCTTTCCGTACATCTCTCTGTAGAGTGTGTGGCGGCTGATATTTCTGGTTTCGCTATGCTGAAAAATGTATCTTCCACTTAAAAATAAACCCATTACAGCACAGCAAACTGATATTATTGTTAAAACTTCAAGAAAACAGATTTTTAGCTTGGTAGTTTGATACACCATGTTTACTTCACCAAAAGCTCACAAGTTTATCAAAAAAGTCATTGATGAAGCAAACATTTTAAAATCCCACGATATGGAAATTATCGATATTGAGCAATATCATATCAAAATATCGATAATGACGCCTATCACTACTTTACATTATAGTCACCATTTACATCACAAACAAGTCGTATTTTGGCATCCTCTGATTTGTTGCTAGTAAAGAGTCAGGTAAATAGACATATGTTGCATATATACATTTATAATAGGTGATGTATGATGGATTACAGCATAACTATATTCTAGACAACAAAAAATGTCTTTCTCTGAACAATTTATGGAGAGCATACAATCTTTGAGCAGGTACATTTTAGACTAGAAACAAATAAGGTATGTCACTGTTAGCATCAACAAATAAAGGATTAAAGCAATATAATTAAAACCATCAATTAAATAGTGTGTCAAACCTGGATATAAATACAGTCGGTGATGCAATTACAATAAAACATGAGAAAATCGGCAGGTATAAAGACTAGGCCTTTTTAGTGTTAAAAGACATTTTGTTTCCAAATTCCCTTTGTTCCTTTATAAAAAATGAATACATTACTTTATAAGTTACAGCAACCATTAAGGATTTTTCATATTTCATTCTGATGGCATGACACGAAAAGTCTATAAAACTAAGCAATAATAAAATCTAAAAAGGCTAATTAGGTCTATATAAAACTGCAGTATGGAGTTCCACATACAAAAATTGTTGTGCAAGAGAGTACAAGATAAACCGGTATATATTTTACTATAAATCTGGATTACTTTAATGTTTACCCAATTAAACATCATTTTGCAGACTATATTCTAAAACAAAATGGCAGATTTAACAAATAACTATTAGAAAAAAAAAAAATAATAAGTTTTTAAAGTCACTACTACATTTTGCTTTAAACAGTTATTACTGTTAACCACCATTTATTTTGATTCCAAATCATTAAAACCTGGAATCTCCAACATCCTAACAGTAACAGTGCAGACCATGCCACTAAACAATTTATACCTGGTACTGATACACACAGTTTATAAAGAACAGTCTTTTCACTTGTTTTTCATTAGCTATGGACTTTACTAATGGAGTTTAAAAGACAACTGTGTGAAAACTACGTAGAACCTCAAGCAATAAAATGCTAAAAACTCAGATTATACTTATTTTTACATATACAGACTTGTCATAAGTATTAAAGATGAGGTGTCTACTTATGACAAGACTATGCGTACATGATTAAAAAAAAACACATTACCTTCTAAAAGGAATTAGATTAAGTGAATGCCTTGCTTAAAACAAAGGGAGCAGGATTCCTTACTTTTAAACCTTCGAAGAAATGAAAGCTAAGTGTTAGAGGGTTCCTTAGTGAATACTATACTGGTTTTTGTGGAGCCGACATATATCTAAGGGTACCAGGAAAGCACACTTACACACACAGCAATTACCAAGTTTCTGAATGAATGTCCCCCAAAAAAATTCGATATATCACTGCAGGTTTTCTACCTCCAAGGGCCGACGGGATCTTCTGCCAGCAAATCTAAATGTAATTTATATATGTATATTTTTTTTTTTAAAAAACACTCCACAAAACCAGTCTCATAACACAACAGACCACTAAACTGTAAACTACAGAGGTTTTTGTCTTTGATGGGGACTGATGAGTTTGTTGAAGATCGTCACAGTACCTTCTTCACAACAGGAAAGGGTTAGTCGTACTAGTTGCCTGGGCAGAGGATGAAGGAATCCCTGTACTGATAAGTGGCTGGGGCACTGATCTCCCCATGCCTACTCCAGGAACCATTCTGCCCATTGGTGCGATGGCTGCCATGCCCGGCACTGGGACCATGCTCGTTGATACAGGCGGTGCCATGGCAGAGATGGGCATGGGCTCCATGCTCAGAGAGGGCATGGTGCTGAAGCCTTGAGGAATGATGCCCATCATGGGGCTTGCTCGCATCTGGTTTAATGTCGGAGGCTGCGGTTGGTTTATCTGGAAAGGGTTGATTGGAGCTGGGGCTAGAGTTGGAGCTGGAGCCGTACCTCCTATTAAAATAAATTTATAAAAAAGCTATAAAAGAAACACACACACACACTTTTTTTTTTTTTCACTCACATACCAAGTTATATTAGAGGACAATAAGATGACATATGTTTAGTATAAAAATACCTCTAAGATATTAAACTAAAATGGGATTCTACCTCAGCGGAACCTCTTTGATGGTAATGTACCATTCAGAGATTACTACTTTGTCTTAATTATTAAGGCTATAGACTTCTGTAGAAAATTAGTGCTTCATTATGCGTGTTTGGCCAACCAACCTCAAGATCCCACCCCCCACCCCCCCGAACAAAAGTTAACAAAAAAGAAATGCACTTCTGAGCACAGAAACTTATATTTAGAAAAAAGCAATTTTTTAACATTAAATCTTCATATAGATCAAGTATAGATCAAAATGTAAATCACATGTCAAGCAGGACAACATTTGTACATGGAAGAGAAGGGGTCTTTTATAAGGAAAAAATAAGTTAATGCTGCCTAACCAGGCCTTTTAACACATACCTGGAGCTAAGAAAGGGTTCGAGACAGTTGCCTGCTGCAGTGGCTTGGATATGAGCGAGTCCAGGTTGACCAGGGCTGCATTAGGACCAAGGAAAGTCTCAGGGGTTTTTCGAGCAGTGCTGCTCTGATTAAGAGAAGCATAACTGTTCTGCTGGGAATCGAACAAGTCTGGACTGCCGGAACCTCTGGGTCTTGAGGGCAGTGTAGAACTTCCACCAGAATTACCTTAAAAGCAAAAAAAAAAAAAAAAAAAAAAAAAACTTGCACTGTAATCTTCACTGAACGATCACCAGGCTCCATAAGAAAATAATGCTGGGTATATTGGTTACAAAAAAAAAAAAAAACATTTTGGTTCAATGCAAGAAATGTTTACATTTTCCAATTTTTCCAGTGAGGGGACCCAAAAATGTACACATTTTTAAAAACTCTAATCCTAAACATATCCAATGCAAAAAAAGTACTGTACAGGCTGTCCTCGCACTTACGACACAATTGGTTCCTGAAAGTCAAAGCACATTTTCCCATAGGAACAATGTTATAAATTGGGATTACGTTCCTGACTCTTCAGCCAGATAATATAGTTTTACAAAAAAATGACCAGTTATATTGTACTCATGCAAATAACTCTTTACACTCAGCCTGGTGATTACGTGCATATTACTCAGGCACATACCTGGCTTGTTTAAAAGTACAGACTCAGGGCTTTCCAACAATGTGTTCAGTGTGTGTACGTGGTACTCCAAGCAGGAAATAAGCCCCTCATCATGTGACAGAGCTCACAGCTTAGGTTTCGTTTTGAGTCGATTGCTCTTATCAGACATTGTTAATGGCAAATAAATTTAAAAAAAAGTTACATGCATTAAAAAAAAAAAAAAAACCTGCTAGACTAAGTCAGGGCGACCACGGCAGGTACCGCAGTTCGGACACTGAGCGTGCGCACATGACGCACGGCTCAGGTCTCGCCGTGTCGTAAATGCCGGATCGATGTTGTGAAGTCGAAGCAGGGTAATAATGTAAAAACAGTCGCAAGAGCAGTGTGTCGTAAGTCGAGGATCGTCTGTAATCTGTATAAACTTACAACTGTATTTTATGCTTAGAAATAATGGTACGCCAAATCTTCACGAAATCCATACCAGAACTATTCCCTACAAAGCCACAGTATCTAAGAATCAACTCCAAATTCTCTCTTGATAAAAATAAAAAGGCCACTTGTAAGATGACCCTACACTCTCCCAAGCACCCAAATTATCAGCAGCAGCTGGAGGTGGGAGTGGGGTTGGCTTTTTAATTATTCTTATTTTTATATTTTGCTGCTCTTTAGGTTATGGTTAATACATTTTTCCAGTCTGTTCAGGCGACTTGAAACGCATGTGTGAGCAAGGATGCATGCAGTCCCAATTTGCCATCTGTAAATGAGCGAGTAAGAAGTGGAATGGCATGGGTAAGACCTTTTTCCTCAAATGCAGCAATTGACCAGAAAGTACACCTATTGCCTGCATAAGAGGTTGCCTTTGTTGTACAATACAGATATTTGCTAGATGGAATAACCTAGAAACATCGTCTGGTGACCAATTAAATAAGTTAGTTTAGTAAAACATCAGCCACTGGCAACGTCAATATAATTTCCAGTGTAACGAGGAACAACTTCTCAATTATTTGCTTTTGAATAAAAAAAAGTTTAACAGTAGAACTAATGTAGAATTGATCACTATAGCGTTGCCTACATTTTTTATTAAATCTAGTACGGTAGCAGAGTTGGTTTTGCACGGAAGCTACCGTATTTCACTCTGCCACAACCTCATATTTGTTCATTTATATTTGGATGAGTTACTGTTTAATTTTAAATGGTATGTATAAATATTTGGACTGTAACACACACACTTACTTTGCTTTGAGGAAGAAGTCCGAAGGCTGTCAAAATCAGAAAAGTCATCTGTTGCGGTACCATTCAGTGTGCTGAAAGGATCAAAGTTGGCATTGCCTGCATCAAAATAAGAATGGTCATTATTAAAGTAATATTATACGCTGAAGTATTTAAATAAGTGAGTGTAGACAGGAATAAAATCATGTAGAGCTGTAAAATAAGCTTCAGTAATGGCCAATTTTGCACTAATACAAATAATTGCAGTGATATTAGTGTCAAATAAATGTTCATATTTACCGATTGCAAAATAAAGAGAAAGCTTACTTCATGTAATTACTATAATTGTAGCTTCACTGTATACGGCATACCCTGCAATGTGAAAATAGCTTCAGAATGCAATAAAGAACAATAAGCAACGCCACCACTTACATAGTAGTGTCTGTGCTGTGTAACATTTTAAAGTACATACTGTAATTCAGTAGATTCTATTACCCATCTGGGAACTGTAGATTAGTTACAAGCAAAATGAAACAATGAAGCACCTATGAGTGCTTTTTGTTTTTTTTTCTTTTTTTATATATATACACACACACACAAGTCCCAAATTGACCAGATATTTTGTATGGAAACATTCTGAATGGTGTAAAACAGGCAATACCCCAGCCCCACATACCACAAATAATGTAGTAATGTTGTAACCAAGTTTTATCCCAATTGGTTAGTTATCTAGATAAATATGTTTAAAGTGCGACGTACAGGTGGCTCCATTTATCTGGAATATTTATTTGGGCTTTTTATTAGTAGTCCTTTGAAACCCAAGACTGAACTGAAAGGCTTTTGAATTTGTATTTGTTGTTCTTCAGTAAACAAGGAAAGATAGGAGTCAGAGGCTGCTGCAAAACCATTAACATTATTTCACATTGTTCAAGTCAACAGGTATTTAACTCACCTGCAGATGAAGCAGTACGTCTGCTACCTGGCCCAGAAGCCCAGGGATCTCCAGAAGACTTGGGTGCTGAGCTCTGAGCCCAAGGATCAACACTTTTAAGAGGAGATGCTGTGTTTGATGTTGCACCCCATGGATCAGCAGATGGTGCTTTAGAACCTGTAACATAAAAAATATATCCAATATTAAAAAAAAAAAACATGTAAAAAGAAATTCCTAGATCAACTGCATGCCATATTTCCACTGCAACAAGGTCAAATACAGTTCACTCCATGACTTTAGACCCATTTGCCACTACGCTGTCAGTACATCATACTTCCAGCATAAGGAATGCTGTTTGTGCAGCTGATGCTGTACCTCACTGCACAGGACCTCATACAAGCAAGGGTCTTCAATTACTCCAAAATAGGAAGCAGAGCCACAAAGTGCAGCATCACTGCCCATCGGAGAAGACACTGCAGGACCGGCCTGTAGCAGGATTAATCACAGCAGAACTTTAATGAGGTGAGGAAGAATGATACAAAAAAAAATAAAAAATACTCCCAAAATGTTTTTTTGCATCTACACCAATAATAATAAAAAGCAGTATGCCATTCTATCATGTGGTTAAAAAAAAACACATTAAAAGTCCAGTTTATTAAATATATTTAATAGGCATTCAAATGTGCAGTTGATGCTTTTTTGTTAGTGTAACTGCAGAGACGCATGTGTTTCCAGCTGCTGGTAAAAAACATTGAAATAGGTAAGTGAATTACAGTTAATTTAACAGTTTAAATCGTTGATTGCTAAGGTAAACCAGACTGCAGTTAAAAACAATAATTTTGATTTCCTTTGTGTGCTGGGTTGTGTTGCATTGTGAGGCCGATTAGAAACATGTGTAAAGTATACGGCTCCAGGCCTACAGGTTAGTATAAATTGACAATCAGTGTCTTAGAACGGCAGCTGTTCTAAGCGCCAGCCGCCTAAGGGCCACAGGTCCAAGGGCAGTCTGAGCGAGGACAGGTACAGCGAGGACCTTTTCCAAATCCCTCCCAATGGCTCCCCTCTCCAATGTCCCTCACCCTTCTTATCTACTGTCCACCTAAGAGCAACTCTGCTTTTATTGCAGTTTTCAGAATTCCTCTCCCTCATCCGCACTCCTCCTGACAAAACCCTACTCCTAGGTGACTTCAACATTCATGTTGACTTGCCTTCCTCCCCACTAGTGACCAACTTCAACATGATTGTAGACTGTCTTGGACTCTCGCAATCTGTCAACGTCTCCACTCTCACGTTGGATCTGCTCATCACCCCTCTACAACGCCACCCTTACTCATATCATCGACACTGTTGCCCCGCTTACAACCAAACCGTCAAGAAAGATCAAAACTGCCCATGGTACACCCTCGACCTTCGAGTGCTTAAGTTTGCCTGCGGCAAGCTTGAGCTCAAGTGGAGGTCGTCTGGACTAACGGTTCACAGAGATCTGGACCGACCATCTCGCGAGCTACAGGCATGCACTTGCCACGGCCAGAGTGAAATACTTCTCTGAAATTATAACTATGGGACACGGTAAACCCAATGCTCTCTTTAAGACCATTGACCAAATTTTACATCCAGCCACTGACAGATCCATCTCCTGTTCATCCTGCTCTCTTACCGGTCATGATTTCACCTCTTTCTTTCAGAACAAAATCTATTCTACGCTCTCCCACCACAAACCCAGTTTATTACTTGACCACCATCTCTCCATTGCTGATGTGTCCGGCTTACTGTCGAAATCAACTACTGTCACGTGTCCCCTGGACCCCTGGCCAACTAACCTTGTCAGTCTCTGTGGTTCTGATCTTGCTCATTCCATTATGCACACTCTCAACCTGTCCCTAGACTTGGTTCCTGTTGCCCTTAAGCTTGCCGGAGTTACGCCAGTACTCAAAAAATCCTCCCTCGACCTGGCTGACTTATCTAATTTCCGTCCCTTTTCTTTCAAAAACTCTTGAAAGGGCTGTAGCCAGTCAGCTGATGAAACATCTCACGAATAAAAATCTGCTTGAATCTCTAGTCTGGTTTCCGGCCGCATCACAGTACTGAAACTGCTCTGCTCCTCTCCGGATTGCGAATGATCTCCTGCTCAATGCTGATGCTCCCTCTGTGCTTGTCCTCCTTGAACTAACAGCCACTTTTGACACCACAGATCATGGCATTCTTCTTGTCCACCTTCAGAAGTATGCTGGAATCTCAAACCTGTCTCTCATGGATGTCCTCTTACCTATCCAGACGCATGCAATCTGTTTTCTATGCTGGACGCAGTGGCGCTGCAAACCTAGTCACGTGCGGTGTCCCCCAAGGATCTGTTCTTGAGCCTCTTCTCTTCAATATTTACATGCTTCCCTTGGGTCACCTCATCCACCAACATAGCCTCATGATTCATTCCTATGCTGACAACACACAGATCTACTTAAAACTCGACCCTGGAAGCCCCTCTGTCATGGTCTGTCTCAGCTTGAATTCAAGACATCGAGGCCTGGATGTCTGCAAATTTTCTTCAGATGAACACTAGCAAATCTGCACACCTTCTAGTAGGATCTAAAACTCAACTTAAGAATCTCAATATAGCTGCCCTGAACCTTAGAAAACTGTCTGCTGCTGCCTTCCCCCGCAATATGAAGCCTTGGTGTACTTCTTGACCGCAACTTCTGCTTTGATGCCCACATCTCCTCCATGGTCAAATCTTCCTTCTACCATCTTCGAAACATCTCTAAAGTCCGTCCCTACCTTACCCTCCCTGACGAGGAGATATTTTCTCATGCATTTGTCTCCTCTTGACTCGAATACTGCAACTCTCTATATGGTGGTCTCCCAGCACGCACCATAAACCGACTGCAGCTAGTTCAGAATGTCACTGCCAGGATCCTTACCAAATGTAAAAAACGTGATCAAATCAACATCCATCTTGCCCAGGTACACTGGCTACCTGTAAAGTTCAGGATTATTTTCTCTTCCTCACCTACAATGCCCTTCATCACACAGGTCTGGAGTACCTCCTCAACCTGCTGACCCGCAAGCTGAGGTCCTCCAACTCTGGCCTGCTTGTTATCCCCAAACAAAAGTGCACCACACTTGGAGAACGCTCGTTTCGCTTCATAGCTAAATCAACCCTCAAGACCCACCTGTTCTCTCTTGCTTTCCGTGCTCTTTAAGCCTGCTATCTGCTGTTAGATGCTGTGTTACTGCTACTATTTCAAGTATTATGTAATTTCCACTGTATTTAATGTACTATTTCATGTATTATGCTACTATCAAGTATTAAGCACTTTCCACTGTATTTAATGTATTTTTTTTACTGTACAGCATGTACTATGCATTTCTCTCTATTGTAAGTATTAAAAGTATTACAGATTTTCTTGTTACTGCATCTTGTAAAACGCTTTGTGATGGTGGTCCACTATGAAACGCGCAGTATAAAATAAAGAATGATTGATTGATAAATGTTGATTGTGCTATATGAAGTACTGTATTAAACCTTTGCGGTCCATTTATTCAGCGCTTGTCAGGTGCGTCAGGTCCAATTTATTTTCACACACTCTGTTTATATTTTCTTTCAGAGTAAAACAGGTTTAAAAGGCATTGAATTGCAAAAAGGACAATCAGTACTGTATCTCCAGCCAAGCCCCACCCCTTGTTCATTGCATTTTTCACATACCTCTTTATAGACATGCATACTGATAAATCCTCTCCTGATCACTCGTTTTATGACCAAGCTCCTCAATAATGCGATCCAAGTCATTATTTTATTACTATAACATCTCAAAAAGCTCTGCAAATGTCTGTGATATTGAAGCATGCAGAATCTGCTTCTGCTCGATGCAGATGCAGCTATATCCTTTGTTTATGGCCGTGTTATCTCTGTGGTGTAAGGGGCTATCAGATACGCACTTTTTTTTCGGTCTTACTCAGCCATTGAAAGGTTTTCTCCAAGGGAAAAAACGATTAGTGACCTGTGCTTTACGTTTTTTTGCTGATGCTGGCCAGGGAAAAGGAAAGGGAAAATTGTAAATGTCAGACCTGGTCCGACATAGGACCGCAAAGGGTTAATCCAAGTAACCAAATTGTGATTTCTTATACCAAATTAGCTTACAATTGAATAAGAAAAGCTTATCACATATTTCAATAAACGGATTACTTTTTTTTTTTTTTTTTTAAAACACACAATAAAAGGGCACCCCCGCCCCCCATCATCTGCTTTAAATATTAATGGAATAATTGTTTCTAACTGTACTTTAATAAACCAAAGTCCTGTGTAATCCCTCCCCTCCAAAGTACTGGTACACCACTAACCATCAAGTGGAGGCATTTGTTTTAATTATACACAAGGGTTAACTCCCAAAACACATCTAAATAAACCTGAGCAACCTGTTCTTTGTTTCTTTTCTTTCCTTTTCTGAGAAACCTGGAACGATGCTGTTGATTGCCTACCTGTACAAGCTCTGTGGTTTACATAGAAATGCAGCACTCCCAGTTTTCCAACATATCTCTGCAGAACTTAAAAGACCAGACCAGGACTCTTCCCTGAATTTGTTGAGCCAGTAGATGTATATATTTAGATATCACAGATGTTCACCTTGGAAAATGTACTGCTCTGTCTAAACAGAGCAGTGAAGTGAAAAAGTATTCCTACAGCAGACTTTGCAGATTTACAGGAAACAAACTATATAATATACCATGAAAAATAAAAGCTACTGCATTTTTGAACACCACATTCTATAAAAAACTGTGAGATAACCTCTGGATCACTTCTGCGCAGTTATTATCCACGCTAATTATTTTGTAAAACCTGCTATCAAAAATTACACAGGCTTCCAAACTCTGGGACGGAGATTTAAAGTCAATCTACCATAAAAATAAATCAGCACAGGGGCTGCTAGGAAATATGGTAAACAGACGCTGGGTCTCTTTTAACGCTGGGTTATGAATAATAATATAATGCTCGTCATACTGAATGTTCCGGTCAATACACACACGGCTGTTTTTGTTGTTTTTCAACAGCGATGAAGAGACCTTGAGGCTCAGGATGAATGATAAGAAAACTGAATTTAATTTATTTTAAAATGTACACATAATGCATATAGTTTTACAAATACAAACTTGTTTTCTGATATTAACAGGGTTGCCTTTTAGCATATGTGCACGTGCTTGCTTTGTTTTTTTTTTTGTATTAACAGTATTTCATGCATTTGAGTCTTGCAATGAATGTTCGCATTTTGCTCCTTTTCCAGCGTTCTTATTTATCAATGTACACATTATAAAAACAAATTAGTCACTTTTGCTTTGATTTTGTGATAAAACTGGTACTTGTATTGATTTTACTGTTAATCTTAAAAACAGTCTGGAGCACTGAGCGTGTTGTGGGCCCACAATATGAACTTATTTTTCAATATTTACAGGGTTGCATTTTTTTTTGTATTAACACAGTATTTCACGCAGTTGTTTTGCAATGAAGATTCATTGCTGGTTAATTTTCCATCGATTGTCCATGCTTACCAATGTACACTTTTTGAAGGTAAAAAATAAATCTGTTAATAAAGATAATACTTAATGCTTTTATTAATATTTTCTAAATGTATTATATTTTATTTATTTTAAAACCAAGATTACTACTTCTACTTGTTCATTTTCCAATGTTTTGCATATCCTTGTTTACCAATATATACAAATGATAGCTAGAGAGATAGCTAGATACTTTATACTTGGGGGTATACAATACAAACTGTTATTACCCAGTAACACAACTTCTAATGACTTGCTGGAATGCTGTCATTTATTTATGTCGTTTTTATAAGGTTGTGTGCAGGCAGCCTTTTCATGATTGGATCTGTAGTATTTGCAGATGCTAGTGACCTTACATAACAAAATGCAGAGTCTCAAATAGGCGCCAGGGCTACTGGCAAATACTGAAAATAAACACCGGGGTGTTTATTTAAAGTTTTACGGGATGTACAGATAGCTCTTCATACGCAAACTCTTCACTGATGTTTTGCCAAAATGGTTGAGCATAAATTGGATATTAAACACATCTATAATTTGATTGGCGTGTACCTTGAGCTTTGAAATGGAGTCGGTCTCCCTGTAAAAGCAGAAGAAATGGGTTTTGTAACAGAATCACCACTCACGAATCTCACCACAGGACTGCCAGGGGTCAGGGGCAGCCGCTGCAGCTCCTCCTCCCCAGGGGTCCGGCTTCTCTGCTGCAACAGGAGCACCCCAGGGCTCAGACTTTGGGGTGGCAGGGGTCGTGGGCAAGGCATCCATCAGGTTCATCAACGGAGGCTGTGGGGATGAGAAGCAGCATTTTTAAAATACTCCTGCTACACAAATGCGTTTTATTAAAAATATATAATATATATATATAAATATAAATATATATATATATATATATATATATATATATATATATATATATATATATTAATATATAGGTATGCTTACATTGCAGTAAATTGAGTTTTCAATGTAACATTAACCATAAGGAAGAATATTAGGTTGTAAGAAAATATATCGGCGCCTATTTGAATTGGTTTCACAATGCATTAACTGACACACAGCAGGCAGTGAATCTGTTGATTTGGCTGTGCATGACATTTTACTAATGAGATGAGTTTCAAACCTGGCTGTGTTACAAGATTTTTTGGCCAAAAACAACACATTCAAATGAACTCCCCCAAGAAATAGAAATTCGGGATAGAAAAGCAGAGAGCAGAGGTTGAGCCAAAAATAACCAAGCTATATATTTCTATGGGAAAAATGTCCAGTCTGCTTTACAAGGGAACATGTAGTACCTTGGCACCTCCAGGCTTCCAAATAATTTATAAAAAGGTTATCAGCATGTAAAATTAAAAAACTCAGACCACAGCGTTGCTTACTTTGTTGATCTACTTGAGTGAAGGTTACTCAAAACAGTTAGTGTAGAAATTCAAGGTTCATATTCTCAAATATACTGGTCATTTAGACTGGTTAAACTGTTGCTACGTATTTTAAATGTATAACCATACCCTCTGTTGGTAACAGGGCGTTCCTGTAAAGAAGATGCTGAATCTCGATGCCATGTATAAATAATTACACTCCCACAGAGGCAGAACAAGTCAGATGTTGACATGTACCTCTTTCTTCTTCTTGGACGTTTTCAGGCTGTTTCTGCGACTCTCCTCGAGAGCCATCTGCAGCCTCAAATCATCCCCTCGACGCACCCGGTCTTCCTAAAACATCAACAGCGATACTGTATCAGAACGATGCTCTGCACTGGCCACTGTCATACTCAAACTACATAACTCTTCAGGTCTAACTAACAGTATCTCTAAGTTGTCATATTAGTAAGGGGGGGGGGGGCACATAAGGGTGTGAAGAAAAATTTACTGGATAGGGTTACATTTCACAGGTAAATACAACTTTTGCATCTATTGTTCAAGGAGACGACAAAGGGTTCTTGTAAAGGGTAAAGGCAGGAATATAAAGGGTTTTGGAAAAATATTATTTACACTAAGTGTAATACCCTTTGGCTGTACCAAGATAATGTACAGCATGTCATTTAATTGGTCATATACATGGCTACTAGTTGGACATTATTATATATTTTTTTCAATATCGCCACATATAATCAACACATCTTTATGTAGGGTAAAAACATATCTCATTTTGAAGGTGGTTTGTTCACCTATTAATACCATAAGCAATACCTACTGTACAAAATACCTTAAAACCAAAACTCCTAGAGTTAGTTTTGCAGCAACGGACAAGGAAAAGCTAGTGATTCACATAAGCATTCCCTCATTGGGGAGGCTTAACAAGTGTAACCGTTGATACTTCTACCTGTTCTGCTGCTTCTCTGCTCATTGCCAAGGCCAGCTGTAACTGGAGCTCCTCCTCCCCGCTGGTCTGTGGCCGGGCCTGCTCCAGCTCAGAGGACGCATGTGGCGATGTAGCTGAAAAAACAATTTGGATAAAATGACTTGAGGTCCTTGTGTAATTTGTCACGGTGGTCATGTGTTGTCAGGGATGCTTGTGCCTCTGCGTTGGATTGGGTGGAATCAAGTTCCAGCATGGTCTTTGGCTGAAGAGCAGTTAAAGGCCTGATCATCTTGGGTTTTGAGGAAGACAGTCTGGACAGTGAGAAGATCAGCACTTAGGAAGTGGTCTAAACTACAAATAAGGCGGCATAAGGCCATTCACAACTTTTTAGTGAAAAGCTAAATTTTTAGAATCAACCTAACTTATACTTTACTGGCAAAGAGTCCATCTTAAAACAAGACATACCGAGTGCCGATTACTTTAGATTCAGAAGCTGCAGCCTAGAGAGACTCTCAAACAGACCATTACACACAGTAGAGACTAGAAACTGAGAATCAAAGTTCAGAGATTAGAACTGGCACAATCAACAAACAGAAAGCTTTTTACAGTTCAACAACATGCTTATCAGTAGAACAGTGAATGACATTACATTGTTAGTACAGTTATTGTAGACCAGCAGAATCACGTGAGGAAATACCAGCATTACCATCACCACCTCTGTGCACTGAATACATACCGTCAATGGACTACTCTCAGTACCAAGGTATATCATCTGTTTTTAATAAAGTTAAAAATACTGTAGGCTATAGCAGAAACTATACAACATCTGGAAAATGTGTGCCTATTTATGTATTTCTTAAAGTGACAAATAGCATTGAAATCTGAGTTGGTTGAGCAAGCTCATTTTGATATCTTCGGCCATCCGATGAGGAATGGCTAAACTGCAGAAGGAGACTTGCTATGCAGGACACTGTTGATTACTATCCCTCGTCCATGCCCTTTCCTCTGAAGGCCACCAATATGCCAGTCATGCTCTACAACAGTGTTACCCACTGCAGTTAAAGTACCTAAGGTTCTGAACAGTAATGGAACACCCTGCATAAAGGCAATGTGCTGAACAAGCCAAACACCTGCAGGCTGCACTTTGCTTCACTAGGATTATTCCTACTCCACAAAAACAGCTGTCTGGTGTATTTGCAGTCCTCATGATATATGCACTGCCATGTTCTCACAGACAAGCTAACTACAGTGCAAAGAAATCAGCCACAAACCAGTTCCTCATTCAAGCAGGACCTCTTTCTTGCCGTGTGTAAAACCAAGGGCCAAGCCCCAAGGGTTCAGTTACACATCACAGGAATTTATTTTTTTGCTTTACATTTAAAATACACCTCATCTGAGGGATTATTGCGGCAGTATCAGGAATAAAATAACACATCAAGACGGCTAAATGGTACAATACAGGCAATCCAGATCACTGTAATCGTGATCCTAACAGAGTGAAGACAAAATTCCCCATTTACATTTTCCTTAGAGGAGACAAACAATTCTTTCATTAAAACAGATTAATAATGCCACTCATTAGGGCTGCTACAATGAAATTGAAAATCGATTATTCCATTCCTCATTACATACATCGATATAAATACTGGATAATCAATTCAATAATTACATTTTGAAACATCCATAGTTAATAACATTATTTAAGTTTATCAACTAAACTGCACCGAACGCCTTGCTTTGCTATTTACTGTATTTCTGCTAAAGACAAGTAGTGGGCGTGTTCTTCTTTTCCAACTCGCGTTAACTAGCATCTGATTTGCTGGTCCCATCCTACTAGCGAATCAGTTTTGAAAATGCTTTGTAAGTACACCCCTCCGTGTATTCGATGTATAATAAATAAATAAATAATTTTTTTTAAAAAGCGTGTCGCCTTGGATCCTTAGAGGGACAACAGGCTTGTATTCCTGGCAAACAGCCTGTAAATTTGTGCACATTGAAAAAATATGACTGTATATAGTCTGCGCTTCCTTGGAGTTTCAAAATAAACTGTTACATAATGAATATTTAACAATATTCAATAATGTTAACAAATTAAAGAAACGATCAATGATGATAAAAGCAACTTCGGAGTAACGATCAGCTTGACCTATAGCGGGGTCTTCATGTTTTTTTTATTCTCCTGACGCTACCAAGGCGTAGTTATCCCTCGCATCAATTGTTGTGCACAAGCTTTTACTTAACAGCAATCATACTAAAATAATCACGTCCAGGGTGGGATGGATGAAAGAAATATGTATGTGGGCAGTACAATCATCGATATTTAGCAGCAGCTGTAGTTGTTGATGCATAGTTCACACACCCAAGACTCTGCAAGTCTTCTTGGATAAAGGCGTCTGCTAAATTAACAAATAAGAAGTGTGTATCTAAAGTAATACGTAGATCTCAGATTTACTGTAGTTCTAAATCAGTAATAAAAACAGATACCTCTACACTAATCTATAGTACACCTCAGCCTCAATCCTCTAGAAGCCTGCTGCTGTGTGTGTCCACTTCCTTGTCCTATCAGTGAACTCTGTATTTCCAACATGTTCTAACAGCAGTAGCAGGAGTAAGAACATAAAGTACATTTCTTCAGCAAGTACACAAAAAAGGTAAAAAAGAATCCATTAACGCCACATATTTTTTATAAACAAAATCACATTATTGAGGAAATATTATTGATGCCTCTTATATTGTATCTCAAGTAATGTAGGTTAACTGGGTTCAGATTACTCTAATCACTGAATAGTCTTTGCTTTGATATCTGGCCTGTAGGGGTCATAGTGCTCCATATGGATATCCAGTGAAGACTGGAAACTCGACACTGCTGGGATTTGAACCACAAGCTTCTGATCATATTACTCACCCCATACTCCATGTACCACTGTCAGCAATGACTTTAATGGGCAATTCGTTGGGTACCTCCAACCCTATCCACTCTTAACTGCAAGTATGTGCTATTTCACAAAGGAAACCCAGCCAACTGCAGCATCACATGATACTGGCTGATCATGAAAGAGCTACATACCTAAACAGAACTGCTGAAGAGATCAAGGGAAATAGACCCCATTTATGATCAGGTACAAACCTGAATGTATTCAAAACATATGTAGATATTGTGAATCATTAAATTTGCAGTTGAGGTGGGGGAATACAGGATGCTATTTGTATTACAAAATTCTAAAAAGCAGTAGTCAGTCATTAGGCTGAAATAACTTCTTAGTCATGCACCACATTTCACAAGCAACTGTACAGAATACAAAAGGGTCTTGGCTTCCTGACAGTTGACAGTGGGCTAGGGATCTGATCACAGATTAGTGAAGGGCTTCCTGCCACACAGCTGCAGTACAAAAACCAGAATTACCCCCCCCTCTCCATGTCGCTACTTCTAATTCTGTACAATTGTAACCAAACAGTGAAATTATTTCATTCATTTTATTTTTTCATTATAATATATATATATATATATATATATATATATATATATCTATATATATATATATATATTATATATATATATTTTTTTTTTTTTTTTTTTTTTTTTTTTATTTAAATCATATTTTAATGTTAATATGTTATCTCTGAAGTTTTGCATGATTGTATCTTTGACTACCAGCTTCAGGTCTCACTTGTAAAACATTCCATTCTTAATGGGGACTTCCTGGATAAACAAAAGGTTAATAAAGCAAAACAACCACTTTAGATTTTTGCAAATGTCTATCCACTTCTCGTCAGCTTCACAATACATCCCCCCAAAGCACTGCAGAGACATATACTAATTGAAACACCCATAGTTAATAACATTATTTAAGTTTATCAACTAAACTGCACCGAACGCCTTGCTTTGCTATTTACTGTATTTCTGCTAAAGACAAGTAGTGGGCGTGGTGTTCTTTTCCAACTCGCGTTAACTAGCATCTGATTTGCTGGTCCCATCCTACTAGCGAATCAGTTTTGAAAATCCTTTGTAAGTACACCCCTCCGTGTATTCGATGTATAATAAATAAATAAATACATTTTTTTAAAAAGCGTGTCGCCTTGGATCCTTAGAGGGACAACAGGCTTGTATTCCTGGCAAACAGCCTGTTAATAATTTTACATTCTGATGTCACTGAAGACACAAAAGACGACAGCAAAAAACATTTGTTTCAAGGTTTGATTTGTTTGTTTTAAAAACACATTTAAAAACGGCTGGTAATACAGGCTTTATTGTCTATTCTGGTAATGCTTTGCTGCTAGGGTATCAGACTGAGAAGAATCACAAATTCAGCTTCCAATACATTTTAAAATAAAGTGATCTGCCCAGCCAATTGCACCAAGGTCTTAACGAGCATACAGACCACAAGGAAAGTATTAGAAGACACATTTATTATTGTGCACAAAGGGAGGATGTGGTCAGTAAACATCAGCCTTTTACCTTCCCATACACTGTAGACAGCTGTTCAAGCTACAGTATATCCACTAGACACTACCTACCCCCCCCCCCCAAAACACCACAACCACCCTGTGTTGAAAATGATGAGCATTATTTATTCTCTGAAACTCTTGTGTTTTACTTACAGCCATGATATGAAGCAGGCGAGCCTCCAGACTTGCCATACTCCTGTTCGGAGTAGCTTGTGGAGAGGTTGGGCTGACTAGACCCACGCCCGAATGACAACTGGTTGTTACTGCCAACGGCAGTGGTCACCTGAGCCATGCGCTCCTTCGTCTTCAGTGCTTGAGACCTCTCCCCTTTCAGCCGCTCGTCATCTTTCAGCAGAGACACCAGCTGCTTGGACTTCTCCCGCACATTGATGCCCTGGTCCTTGCCATCGCGGTCAATGTACTGAAAGTCCTTGAGTGTCTGTATGGCAAAGATGTTCTCCTTGCACTGCTGAGCCACCCTCTCCGAGCCCGTCTTGATCAGGTAGTCCAGAAGAGTCAGAGCTTTGTACACATGTCTCCAGTTCTTGCCGTGATCGTTGAGTCGCTTCCAGATCATGCTCATAATCTCCGAGAAGGCCACCACGTTGTATGTAAGGTCAGCGATTGCCGTCATGAGCGAACTGGATGGCCCCCAGGGGTCATTGGAAGTGGCCTCCCGCACTCTGATCTCCGCCTCAGAGTAATTTTTCACAACATTTTTCATCTGTCGCCGAATTGACTGATGACTGCATTTTGGGGGGGGTGGGGTGGGGGGGGGGGGTGTGTTGTATTTTTTTTTTTTTTTTTTTTTTATGGGTAAATAGTAGTGTACAACTTATTTTTCTTAATTGCTTACAAGTGTTCAAGGGTATTTTTTTAAAAAGGTAATCCAGCTGAAATCTGTACTTCCAAGCTCTCTTGACTGTCTTCTGTTAAAACCATTTCCACCCAGCCAGGGGATCCTACACAGTAGGGTCGACCATTATCTGAAACAGAAACAAAGAACATTTAGCTTGTTTTTGCATGACACTGTACAACACTTAGCAGCTGACCTTAATCCATGTACTGTAAGGAATCAACTCTTCCCAAATACCATAAATTAATGTTTTTATAACACACATAGATATATGTAAAGATGAAAAACATTTCTCGACATGAACAGTAAATACAGTACTGAACACATCAAAAGGTGCTGCAATAAAATAAATACAGTAGCCTAATAAGCGCAATCCTGTCAGCAATACCTCATACCTGTAACAACAGACACAAAAAACACATAGACTACTAGGGGTTAGTCAAAACCAATTAAACCCAGTAAAAATGCTTAAGATTACGCCCATTCCTTACATAAATAATGATAATGGTAGTGCTTTCTGCTGATTCACAATGTGTGCTCTTTTTGTTCTTTCAATGAATGTGTTAAGTGTAACAGAGATGTGTGGGTGTGGGGGGTACTTCAAGAAGGTTTCTTGACATCCCCCTCTGGTCAAAGTGCTTTAGTAATTACAACTGGCTGGAGCCAGTTTCTAAGAACTGTATATAAGGGCTTACACTTAAATCAGGTAGCAGCCAATATAGCTTTGTCCATAGCTGAAACTTAAAACTTTAGCTTTTTACCCATTTGGGTGTATATCTTCACATTTAGGGCAAGAAATCAATAATGTAAACAGAGAGCAAAAGTATTTTAATGTTGTATGAATACTAAAATTACATTCCAGCGTACTGTAGCTTCTGCTGAGTCTTCCTATTCAGACAAGTAAAATAAGAAGTGGCAGACACAGAATGATATGTCTGTATGTATATATGGTTATTGTTAAACATTATAAACATTTAAGCCAGCTCAGTAGTGTTCAGGAGTCTGTAAACAGTTTTGCATAGTTTTCTATGTTTACTTAATCTAGAGCACTGTATTGTACATTGCCTTCTCAACCTTGCAGGTTATCTATGGAGCAAAACTGAAACAAAGCCCGGAAGGAGGACTGTATTCACATTTTACATTTAACTGGCAAATACAATAAAACCATTTACATCCATCAGCAAACTCAATGCTGTATTGGGTTACAGACAAAAGTGCAATTTATTGTAACAGCCTGCAAAACATTCTGAATCTGTCACTTTTTTTTAATCAACTGTAATAAAACCCTATTTAATGAGAAATGTTTCAGTATAAATTAGATCCACTGAATTATTATTTTTTAAACACCATCGTTTGAAGCTTATCTATAGTGTCGCTGTATTCTGGATTACATACAAAACCCTTTTCTGAAACCAGGTTTCATCACAAAAAGAAGTAATAATTCTAGTATTAATTCCTGTAAAAGTACTCAACCTACTTACAGTAAAAAAAATTTAATGTAACAAAACTGTAGAAACATAGGATGTATTGGAAAGTTACCACTGGACTCCACAAAGGGTTTGTCATACAAGTACAGTATATATGTAGGCACAGTGGAAGATCATTTGACCACCTAATCTTTGTGGCCATATGATGTGTGAAGAGGTTTTTAACACCTAGATCAACCTTAAAAATACTTCATGCTTTTGGGTTTGCTGGCCTCGGCACAAAACCAGCTTAAAAACTGCAGGAAACCCTTTTATTTAAGGCAGCAGTTTCTAATTCCATTAAAATTCCGTGGATACATCCTGGCAGCACGGTTCAATTGAGTAGTCAAAATAAATTTTTATTTTTAAAAAGGATACATTTGATTTGTTTATTCAATTAATTTATAATGTCCTAAAACACTAAAAGCCCAGATACTGTATTTCAGTTCCAATGATTTTTTATTTATATATATATATATCGTAGATATATATATATATATATATATTATACTATATATATATTATAGTTGCCCATGCCTGCTGTGGCTTACATATCTTTAAGAAAGAATCAACAAATGTTGTTATAACCAACACTGATTGGTTATGTCTACCAATAGTCCAGACCGGTTGGGAGGTGCCATCACAAGTCTTCGACTTCCTGTTCCATCAGTGTGAATAGAATTACAGACAGAGTTGGGGGGGGGGGGGGCCTAACAAAGACAGCGAGTTGGCACACCCCATACATTCATTAAAAAGGCATTGAAATGTGACTCTACTTGTCCTACAGAGTTGCTACAGTTGTTAGCACTCACCCAGAGCCTGTGTACACATGAATATAGCAAGGACTAATGAAACATCTGCTGTTTTAATCACCTATTCAATCCCACCAGGCCATGAGAGGAACTGTATCATGCTTGTAACAAAGCCCTACTCATCTCAAGCATTACACATAAGTTCAGCGGAAACCAGTACAGTAACTTTACAGTACAAATCTATTCAGACAGCAGCTGTTTTTTTGTTTTATTTCTATTAAATCTATACTGCATTTATACTGACACTGCATATTACAAATGAGCAACGTGAAGACTAACCTCATTTTACAGGTACACCAAAAACATGACATGAACTTTTAAAACAGTAATACAGTTACTTGTCATGTACTTCTTTACTGTATACAAGTTCTCAGAAAAATAACTTATAATACAAGTATTAGAAAATAGACAAGTTCCAATGTAAAGCTACAGTGTCACTAAATGCCAAAATGTAAGAAATCTGTAACATGTGCTATCAGCAGCAATACAAAAGACCAGAGGTCCTAGAATAAACTTAACCTATTTATCAAAGTCCATCTGTTCAGGGCAGAGGGTGACAAGATAGACTTTCCTCTCAGCTGTTTTCCCATCCCTTAATGGGGTAGTGATCTCCCAAACTGGTATTATGTACAGTCACAGCCCATAGACTACAGTATGTATTTGATGCCCGTTTGCGTCATTTATTCTTTTTGTTTATGACTGACTTATCTTAGCAATATACAGTCCAAAATACACAAATTAAATGTATGTATATTGTATGGTTTAATTAAAGCATAGCCAGGAAATTCACTGTACAAATTGTCAGATGACATACGAGGTGTACCACCGTGACAGTCTATACAGTAAAAAGTTAATCTTAAAACTATAACTGAGAACTAAGTGGAAAACTATTAACCTGAGGGGCAGTGTTACAGCAGGCCATATACAGTCTGAACTCAAAGGACAGGTAATTTTGTAATGGAGATTTTTCTGCTTGTTATGAAAATGGAAGAGCAGACAAAAGGGAGTTTTTTTTTTCCAATACAGCCCTGCCAGGTTGACCTTTAAGGTGATCAAAGGTCAACGGAAAAACTTTGCTTAGCTGTTAAAATTGTCAGCTGATTTACCTCAATACTAAGAAGTACACCCGGATCAGTGTCAGTAACGACTGACCCCAGAAATATTGAAGGGAAAGTTTGAATTACTGCCATCATACATTTCAGCAGCAATACAAAATGTAAACTTGAAAATGAAGAATGAAAATACAAACAGTACTTTTTACTACAATGCAAATGTAATATTACTCGAAATCTGATTATACAGACCTTATTTTCTGGACGTAATTCCATCGTTGTTCAAGTTGATGCAAACTAATTTTAATAGAATGAGGCGTACTTTCTTCATCTTACTTGACCTGCTTAATCTCCAGATACAAAGGTTGTTGAACATCTACAGACAGCTGCCAAAAAAACCTTTCTTTAATGGTGATATTCATTCAGGAGTGGCCATGCATCACTCCAGAACAGCCAACTCACATTCCAAAGACGTTATTTTCATTAAACAACAAAATATTTGCAGCTCGAAAATAGGAGTATTAATTTAATTTGCTACGCTATTTTTACTATTGTCTGTCTAAAAAGTAGTCCATTTGAAAGCAGTTTTATAGGGCTAGTGTTATGAGCTTGGTGTGTGTGTGTTTTTTTTTTTTTTTTTTTTTTTTTTAATTGAAACTAGAGTATGGAAACACTTTTTCTTCCACTGCAGAATCACACATAATGGTGTGTGTAAACATTAACATTCAAGAAGCTACACAGATGGTGTAGAATTCATGAATCTGGTCGATAAGGCAAGCAGGAACAGGCCATCAATACGCCAGGCTCTCTTTGCTTGGGTGTGTTTAGACAGATGGAATTTGTTTGCCAGTGGAACGTACTGCTCAGCAGAAGTCACTGCAAAGGGTTTTGCTGTCGATTGTTTTATTTTAATTACATACTGAATTTAGTGGAAATCAGCCAATTTATAATTTATAGGTTGCAGGACAACATATAGGTAGTGTTCCGCGTTTTTGGTTTTTAGCTTTAAAAATAAATTCCAGTATATTTTACATATATTAAAATAGGGATAAAATTGGTTAAATTGATTTTAATTGAAAAATTGGTAAAAATCAGGAGGGGAAAAATCTCAGTAAACACACTTTATATGTGGAATATGATGCGTAGCAGTTCTGGTTTCTGATTAATTTTAATGTCCCCCCTGGCATGTATGATGAAGCAGAATCTGTACGTCGAAGCCCCATCCCTAGTTAGCTGGTACTTTGCGAACCATTGTGCAATCACTGTGCTGACAGACATAGTAAGATATGAACATGACATCAGTACAAAACAAGCCAGTTTATTCATCTTAATCATAAAAAGAAAAGAAAATACACAGAACATCGGGAGATGCGTCAAAAATCACACTGGACATTTCCATCAATGCGTTCCATGAATTTACCAACTAAAGCATCACCATCTTCTGTCAAATATTTACAATTAAGATTGTGGGCGTTAGGCACTGTTTCAGCTCATTTTTAACACCTAGGGAATGGATCAATCAGAGAACAGCTTCAACACAATCTCCACCAGGGTGAAGCGGTATCCAAAATGACAGAGGAAAAACTAATACCGTGGAAAAATACCCAGAGCTTTATTTCAAAAACGATAGCAATTATAAAGACAGAGACAAAAGATAATGGGAGTCAACTGCGAAGGAACTGGATAAACCTGGTATGTGTATGATTTATTGCCATTTGTGTTGAAATACAGTCGGAGAAGACCCTCAATTTCCACATCACTACCAGTCTTGATCATAGTTTTGTCAATAGCAAAGGTTAAAAGTTTTATAATCTAAGCAGTTTTCGAAGCGTCCGTGTCACTTCAGATGCATATGGTCACATCACTGTAAAAGTATCTTGTCGCCCGATGAAAAATCGCATCTGGTGTGTAGCTGCTTTTACTCTCAACTGCAGGAAGGTCAGTGATGCAAATTAGCATAGCATGACTTTCTAATTGAGTCCCAAAAAAAGCATAACATTTAAAAAAGGTTTCCAAACCCTTTCAAAAGAATTTCCACAATCTGGTTTGACAAGCTGATGCTAACGAGTTGTTAAACGAGTAAATGCATCCAGTACAAGTGGGAGTGCTTTTTATCACTTTCAAAAACAAGTGAGTAATCAGAGAATCAAGTAGGCACTGGACAGCGATGGAAAATGTAAATAGGACCGCACCAATACAAATAACCAAGTCAACACACAGCACAGCAGTCATGGAAACATAATTTAACCCAATTCATACAACCAACCATGCAGTTTAATATTCCAGTAATCTGATTGTTTAATTTATTATTTAATTAGAAAACACTAACTTTCCTAGCTTTTTATGTGAATGACAACCATGTATCTTTGTCAAATACTACAAAAAACAAAGTTGACAGTAAGCCACTTATTTTAACACACAATTTCTCATGTCAAATTAAAATGCAACACTTTTACAATAGACAGTAAACACACACACACACACACATATATATATTGCTGCACTAAAGTTTTGCATATTGTTGTGTGGCCCCTTTAATGACCCAAAGTCATTGTACACATTCACAAGTTAGTTAAATGGCATTCCATTGGGGTATGTGTTACTGTATTTAATGTATGTGATCAGATACCATGCATGCCTTCAGTTTTACAGATACTGGGTTTGCAATACAATAGTCTCCACTTACAGGAACACCTCCTAAGAGAACAAGCTTGTGGTGAAACAGATTTTTCCCCCATTGCAAATGCTCTGCCTAAAGGGAATAGGAACTTCGCTTAAAAAGACACTTTTTTTGGTACCGCTAACGATTCATTCACAACTGATACAGTACTGTTTTGTAACCTGATAACTCATCCTCATCATCAAACTTAAATTAAAACAGCTTATCAATCTTTTTCAAATGTGAGTTGTCATCGCAAGAGTGTCTTGAGGCACACCGACTGGCCGTCAAGGGGCACCGTTTCAGATTTCAGTAGGGGGGTGCAACTTTACGCAGGGATCCAGGGCCACTCAGGCCCCTGGAAGCTCTTGGGTTTTTTTTTTGTTTTTTTTTGCATATTACTGATATTACTGATCTACAGTCTTGAATTCTTTGCAAATATGCGAGTATTGGAACATGCCCGCTACACATTTGCTGAACTAGTCACAACATGTACAGGTCTCTGCATATGCAACTTTCTTCATCTCTGTTTTTTTTCTTTGGCAATGAGAGATGTTATTGAAGTGCTGGTTTACACGTGCCCCACTGTTAAAATCAGTCCTGCAATCAGAAAGTAAGTATTTTTTTCAACTTTGTTTAGGATATTGTGAGAATATGTTGTAGACCAAGAAATTTGAAATGTGCATATGCATATGCACCATCCATCCCTCCCCACTCCAGCTCGTGTTAACCAGAGGCAAATTTCTTCATTCCCCATCTCGACAGCAAAACTCTAAATTGAAAGAAATGTCTCGAAACCCCACTGCTGTTTGGGATTTTTTTGTTAAATGCCCAGACGACCACAAAAGAAAAAACTGAATGCAAACTGTGCAAGCATTTCTTGATGTATCAAGAAGGCACATCCAACCTCTGGGGTCACTTTACAAATGTAAGTTCACATTATTATCATTATTAGTAGTAGTAGTATTAGTAAAATGTGACACTGACTGATAAACTGCTTGGAACAGAGACTGTTAAATTAAGTTTGTTTTGCCTCAGTCCGCTGCAGTTAGTGCTGCTGCAATGCAATTTGACTCACAAGCAGCATCAATTACATGTAAATAAGCAACATTTATAATTTAAATAAAAATACAACATGACTGCTGATCCATGTAATGTATTTTTAAACTACATATGAATGTTTTATTCCATGTATATGGCTTACCTGTAAAATAGGATTTTCAATCAAATATAAACATGTAGCTATGGTGACATCACCAGTAAATTATGCAAATTAGTACCACTGAAGGTTCGAACCTTCCTTCAGTAATGTGCTCCAAACCTTTGAAGATCAAAATGTACCCTTTGTTGCAGCCCTAACATCCCTTCTTTTCCTGTTTCCTGTACATATTTCGTCAATTTCTTTTCTATCCCCCTTCTTTCCCTTTTCCCAGCAAGCTTGTTATATTTAATTCATAAACCTGCACTTCCCTCAACCTCCTCCCCCACATTTCTTGCATTTTAATAGATAATGTTCCACTGTTTCTGATACTTTACATTTTTCACATAATCCGTTGTCATGTTTACCCAGTCTAAATAAAGGCTCATTCACAGAACCAAGTCCAATCCTAACCTATCTAATGTTCTTTCCTTCCCAATTTCTTATTCACCTCTTTCTGAACACTGATAAAACCTACCCATCTGTCCTGCCATTCTTTTACTATCATTCTTTTAACATAGCTTCCTATTCCCTGTAATCCCAGGGGAATCACCATATCTATCTCCTCCCTTTTAAACCCAGTTTTAGCTACAAGATCTATCATTTCATTACCCATAATGCCAGTAACTAGGAATCGAAACAAAACTTACTTCAATCCCCATTATTGTACATTCCTTGTATCTTTGTATTATTTCGAATGTGATATATTTTCTATCAGTAAAATCTCCATTCAATGCAATAAAAACACTTAAAGAATCTGTGAATTTGACCACTTATGGTTTTCCAATTTCACCTAATGAAAATGCTGCCATAACAAAGCGAATGAGACAAGCTAGGGTAACCTAACAGTCAATCATTAAACAAGTGAAGTGTGACATTAGGGACTTATCGAGCACTATATTCTGCAATTTTGAATACTGACTTTGGATACTCTTAATTCTGGAAACTTGTTTATGTTTTGGTTTTGCTAAATTCCATTGCCTTTTATGTTTTACGCAGTTCTGTGCATGGATAACATTTAGATTTAATTTTGCTGTTAGGTCATTAATGGGAAATTTTACATACTGCTACAATACGTACTGTTAACGTGTCACCTCTCTAGTTTTGGCAAGTAATGTTTTCAGAATCATATAGTTCTGAATTAAAATACTACTTCTGTTATATAGTACTGTACCAACAAAAACAATACTGTACATCTAAATAGAAGCCTACTTTTGTTAAGAAAACACAGTCCTTTCAGGAGAGATACACATAAACATATATATATATACATATATATATAATATATATATATATATATATATATATATATATATATATATATATATATATATATATATATATATATATATATATATATATATATATATATATATATATATATATATATATATATATATATATATATATATATATATATATATATATATATATATATATATATATATATATATATATATATATATATATATATATATATATATATATATATATATATATATATATATATATATATATATATATATATATATATATATACACATATATATATATATATATATATATATATATATATATATATATATATATATATATATATATATATATATATATATATATATATATATATATATCTATATATATATATATATATATATATATATATATATATATATATATATATATATATATATATATATATAATATATATATATATATATATATATATATATATATTTGACATTGTCTGTTTTTCAGGGAACACAAAAAAGATAGAAGGGTTGGAAAGGACCAAAATGAACTAATCAGATATGCGTCAAACGCGTTTAAAATTTTATATAGCCGGATATGCGAGTGCTGACTGTATGTGAGCTTGCCTCACACTCTGGATCCCTCCCCTGGATCCTAAACCCTGCTATGTACACATCTGGACTGCAGTAACCACAGACCGCATAAGCCTTTTGCAGAAATTAAAGGTTTCCTGACATAAATTGGTTTAACAGTAGAGTTGTCTGGAAGAGGTATCCAGAAAACAGAAGAGGCCTGACAAATACAGGGGGGGACAGGTCTGTATTAATGTGCATTTTTCCTAAAATTAACAAGTGGTATGACACACAGCGGGGGGCGCCTGGCGCATTCATATCATTGAATCAGCCTCGTTTTGTATTCTGATTTCCACAAGTGCACCTTTGCTACAAAATGGCATGTAAACAAACTGCGAAACGAGCCACTGTCTCTCTTCCTACAAAAAGTTGTAAATTGTTCGAGCTCCTAAAAAAATACCTTAAATCAGAGACAAGTTTCCGAGAAATTTTGTGTTTTCAGTTCTGGTGAGTTGCTTCACCATTCTGTTAAATAATGTTGTGCATGTCTTGAATATTGCATAGGTGTTCACAATTAATCCACAGCTACTGCATTTTTAGGGGTGTTGGGTAAATTTAGTTTGACGGTTTATTAACGTTAGTTTGTCTTACTTTATTATAGTTTATGAACATACACTTGATTGTGGCTTTTCTTATTCTGTTCATTTCATATGTTGATCCATTTACCGTATAATGTGTGATGCTCTCTTAAACGTCTTCGACGTAACCCAATACTGTTGCTCATTAACTGTGTCCTTTCGAAGTCTAACAAAGCTGAACAGGGGGCATTTGGAAGACACATCTGTCACACGCTGCCCTGAAAACAATGGGCAAGGAAATCTCTGGAAGGATCTGATGCAACTACATCGAGAAAAAACGCCATCTTCACGGTTATATTGAAAATATTAACGTACTTTCTACATACTGCACTCCCAATGTTTAAAAAGCACCCACATTTTCAGAGATTAAAGCATCGGTTATAACTAAGCAATTAAACCCTGTACAGAACTAATTTCAGAATTAGTTTCTTTGGTTGGATGACATCTCTAAAATTATTCGCATTGTTTCATTCTAATTAAATTTAACTTTTAAAAAAAAAAAAAGTTTTTTTTTTTTACAAAGTATTATTTGACAGACCTTACTAAACAGCTTATTAAATACTAATTGGAATTCATAGGCCAGCAGTAAACAAGCTATAGAAATGTGTTGATAGCATCGTCAATATTTATAAGATTAGAAACTAAATCAATGTGTTTGTGTGTGTAATCACATATATACACACACTATATATATATATATATTATATATATTCAATATCTATATATTAATATATATATATATCTAAAGTGTATGAGGGGTGGGTACCCATGCAAACCATGTAATTTACAACTTTTGGTTTTCTTACAAAACTTAGCGAGTAGACGTATTAGGTGAGCAACATATTGCCCTCGTTGAACATCTCAGTTTGTAATTTTCAAATTTACGTTGCGTTCGGTAGAGCTTTATTGTTCGTTAGGCGAAAATCGGACCTATTTATTCGGATTTAATTTAATTTATTCTATCTGAGAACAATACGTTCTCTTATTGCACGTTTAAGGTACACTCCCGCTTTGAGAAATGTATCTGCTGCCGCCCGGTACGTTTTATGAATCAAACCAAGAAAACAGTCACTGAATCGGTCTTGCTCCCCCGCCAGGCAGGGGCTCCACAGGCCGCTGCTGCGATGTATCTCACTATGATGGGAGACACAGTACCACTATGTTGAATTTAAATACCGTAAAAAAAAAATGTTTAAAAAAAAAAAAAAAAAAAAAACTCACAGAACTTACCACTCGTTGTATTTTGTGGTGGGGCTTATTCGTCGTTCCGGCGGTATAAATGGTTTCAGTTCTCGGTGTTAAGGAACGAGGGTAGCCGGCTGTGGGGTTTATTTTGAGTTTTCGGCGTGTTTCTCGGTGTTTTGTTTTTGAGTCCCTCTCGTTGCACTAGTCTGTGACTGTGACACCCACACAATCCAACATGGCGGGCAGGCAGACACTGACAGGGAGGGACCCGAGGAGGGGGGCAGAGGGAGTAGGGTGTGACTGACTTGACTGGCTGGGGAAGAACACTTTCCCTGCGTTGTTGTGCAATGTGTTTTAAAAAGCCCTTGACAATGACGGGGGAAGTAATCTGACTGTGGACAACACTTTAATTCCACCCCACACGCCGTTAATATGTATTTTTCCACGATCTGTTACAAACTGCCGTTGCTGTCTCATCCTTTCCTTTCCTACGTCATGGTGATGACGTTTTTTCCACAAAACGTAGCTTTAATTATTGTATCAGTCTATGTCCATGTCACCAGTTAACTTGTTAGAAACGATAACATCCTGGGATCCTAGATTCCTCCCGACCAGTAATCCGGGTAAATCAGGTTCACTGATTAAATCTATTCAAACTAAACAGTAAAGCGATATTTATGCAGGATCGCCCAGTGCCGGTTATTTGAGATTAAATTTGATGGCAACAGCAATACACTTGAGTCATATGTTTAACCCAAAACATGCCACAGGAATTAATCTGCTGGTAGGACATTGCGACTCATCAGTTGCTTTGTTTTGTTTTGTTTTTCTGTTAACACTAGACTCCAGTTTTCCCAAAGCTACTTTCTGACTGCTGCCAATTACTTTTATTGTAGTCTCTGTAGATGTTCTCACTAAGAACAAACCACTGTGTTTGTATTGTCTCCACCTCGCTGTTTGGAATTATTTTGAACTGGTGCACATGCACGATGATTGTTTAAATAATTCTACAGTGTTATTTGTACTATCTGTATAAAACCTCTTTCCCCTGCCAATCTCGTACTGTAACCGTTTATAGAAAGCTTCAGAAACAACTTAATTGGCGCTGGCGTCATACTGAATTCTTCTGACGTAGGCATGAATGCACCGAACATTCCCTTAGTACATTCCATTAAACACACATTAGTAACCGTTTAAAATAAACGTGTGTTAGAAGTTCCTGGTGTAATGTGAACACCAGGAATGTATGTACTGCGCATTGTCTGTTTTTTATAAGTGATAAGTGGAACATTGCAGTACATTGTTCTATAGTTTTGACAAAAAACAGTAATTCAGACAAAAACACTACTGTAGTAGCTGTAATTAAATAAAATAAAATAATAAAATAAAACTGTGAAATGCAATTCATCTATACAGTTGGTGCAGATGATTCTGTTTAAAGAGCCCACATTGTATAATGTGGTCACAAATACCAGATTAAAAATTTATGGTTTGGATTTATAATATACTCCCCCTGGTGGTTGATGTATGTCATGACCGATAACTATGTTTTAAACAATACAATTAGGGCTGCTAGTTTGGGGTTTTTATTTTCCATCTGTCTCCCTCCATTTAAACCTTAATTAATAGTTGTTAAGCCGCAACTGAATACCAGATTGTTTAAATTAGCAACTCACTACTGGAAACTAACACAGTGGAAATTAATAAACTGAATTCGGCGAGTACAGCTAGAATGAAATGCAGGTTCAAACAAAATCGCGTGAGATCAATGCACGTCGTTTGTTAACTCAAGATATGAGGGTAAAAAGAAAAGACTTAATTTGGTAATTAGTGTTTGATTAAGAAAGCAAATTGGCTCAAAATATGTTTAAAGGGACATAACGTGATTAAAAAAAAATAAAAATAAAACCAGAAAATTGACTTTGGGATTTATGTACAAAACTATATATATATATATATATATATATATATATATATATATATATATATATATATATATATATATCGCAGAAAAAGTATTGTCTCAAATAGTGTTTCGCGACTTGAACATACAAAGTATATAAACTGGTTTGGAACTGTAATATTTTAAGTAGTCCAAGATTGGTGCTCACCACAGTCTGGTAAACCTGCCATCATATATTAATTATTTAGCTTTTCTGCACAACTGTAAATTCGTTTTTACTTAAGCACCGAGTGATGAAAAGCTGCCCCTTCCTGTTTACACATCATCAGCCCTGTCCCTGCACGCATGTTGAGTAAGCTAGGGGCTGGGATGCAAGAGGGTGTTTATCGTCGGCCTGGATGGAAATGACACTTACCACAATCACGCCAGAAGCTGAATCACTCATCTGGGCTGATGGGAAGTCAGGAAATCTAGAAACAGGGCTATACACAGAAGCGACATTCTACGGCGGTCAAACTTAGGTTTCAAACTATAGCTGGCAGTATTTATACTTGGTATTTACTGTTCAACCTCCAAGTCTATGTTACATGTAAAACCAACAGAGAAAACTAAGGAGTCTTTTGTACTTTACCAGAATTTGTACATGAGCATCAGCATTTATGATGCAAAAAAAAAAAAAAAAAAAAAAACTGGTTGTCCTCATGAAAGTATCCAAGCACTAAAAATGACAAATAAAAAGGAGGAAGAATCTTAACACTGTGATACTAAATCACTATCTAATAAAACAGACAAAACAGTTTGTTTTGTTTTTTTAAAACATTAAATTTTATTATACTATAATGGTACAGTTTGTATAATTCCATTTTATATTCACTGTGTAAAGTCTGAAATGATAGGCACTAGGAGGGTGAGACACAAGCCCCACCAAGCCATTCGCTGACTAAAGATTAACAAACTCAATTCATTCAAAAGACATGGCGTGTCTATAAAGGGGAGTGCTGACTGCTGTCATCTTATTCTACTGTCCTGTGATTTTAAGGAAAGGAGTTTTCTCTAGGCGGATGCATGTGAAATCTGCTGTTTGGTCTGTAACAGATTATGACATCTCACCTTGCTTAACAACGTGCAGATGCAAATACACCAGAAAGAATTTAAAAATCTAGTAGCTGTATGTTGCAAGTATTTAACTGCAATCAAATTGTTTGTGTCCTGGAATATGCAGGAAATACCTTTTGAATCTGCGTGCATTTGATATTCCTTTAAGAGACACAAGAAACATAGTCATACCTTTAACCTGAGGAGATAAAAAGAACAATTTCTATGCCTGTAAATACACTTTTTTTGTTCTTTTTCTTTTACACTAGTCACCGTTTACAGCACAATGAATGGCAGGGTGCGTTTGTTTCCGCCTGGCTTCGTCGTGAGTCTGCAGCTGCTCGTGGGGCAGGCTGGGTTCAGACTGCTCTGACAGATCCGCTGTGTGCCGCCACGAGGTGTTTAAACATAGCAATTGCCCCTCAGCACTGTTAAGCTTAGAGTCACCCCAGTGTCAGGAGTGTGAGAGGAGGAGCCAGATGGTACAGTGTGAATTCTGATTTAGCGTTGGCTTTACACCTCCTTCTGGTCAGACCGACATCAAGCCCAATCCATCACATTAGGTTTGATGTAGGTCTCACCAGATACAATACAGTAGTGTGCAAATGTGTTATAACACCTCAAGATTTGTCATTTATATGCCTAATTCTATGAACAAGTGTGAAAATGTTAGGCCACTTTGTGCTTTAAATTAGGCATCTTAAACAAGTTCTAAAATGTCTCATACATTTTAGCATATCTGGCTATGTGTTCATTTTTTCTTACTATTATAAATGATTTGCATGTGTGGTCTATTAAAGTAATCAATTAAATTAGACAAGTATTAATTTGCCTATTTTGACAATTTTCCAAGATTTCCAGTTACAGTGGTTTTGATTTCATATGCACAACAAATCAAAACTACAGAAGCAATGGGGTTTTCGAATGCATTTGCACACTACTGAATATGTATCACACAGGAACATGCCACCTAATGGCTATTGCAAGTCTTTACAAGAAACTCTAAAGAAATGAGGTTCAAAGGAAGCCTCTCTGAATAAAATTCTGTGCTAAAATATTGAAACTGCTACATGCTGTAGGACCCAAAACCGGATGAAGCAGAGGTCAAGAACACATTCTCTGTGACTGCTTCAGTACGTTAGTGGGTCTTGAGCACTGACATAGAGAGAAAAGCAGTGGAGCCTCAAAGTCAACCACTTGTATGTGTCACACTAAACTAAACTGAAAAACAGATTATTTGTCTCTGGAAATCATCCAATCTCTCTATTCATTGACTCCAAGAACAACTTTTTACACTGAAACCCAGAGTAAGAAATAGAGAAGACAAAAGCTGTCAATCAAACCCCTTGACATCACAGAAGAGACCAAACTGTCACAAAAGTAAAAAAGAATCTTAAACAAAACGAGCATACATTGTCTCAAACACAAATCATGAATTCATATTTAGAAGCATGTGTATTTCCTTCATTGAATCTTTACCTTTATCTGGTAGGGAATACAAATTAAAAGCAATACAAAGACAATAAACTAACACATGTTTCATGTTTCAATAATTGGACACACACAGATAATAAGAAGTATCGGGGATCCCAAAAGCAGCTTGCCTCAGAAAGGGGAATTCATTCCCAGCTTGGTGTCAAACTGCAGCTTCTGTTTCTTCAGGTACCGCACTCTCGTTCTACAACATGGAGAACAGAAACCACATGGATGCATTCAGAACAGTTCCATTCTGTAAAATGACTAAAATAATTAGGTGTTCACATCAACAAGTTACTTTAATGAAGTTCAATATCATCTGTTTACTTAAATTCAATAACATATACAATTGCACTTAAATCACTACACCTTCATTATACTGATTGATACTTTTAAACACTCAATCATTCATTCTAAGGTAAAACGTTCAAACAATGCATACCAGCCAATACACTCACCTGATCTCATGGAGTTTAATAAATTCGTTAACAAACAGGAGAGGGAGCAGCCAGAAGAAACCTAGAAGCCAGGTGGCTGTTGGGACATCGGACAGGTCAGAGGTGAGTTGGCTGATGGGATCACGCCACAGAAGGTAGGCCACATAGGCCATGAGGATTTGAAGAGATGGCCTGAGGGCAAAACAAGACATTCAAGAAACAAGAAACAGAAACTGCATCCGGTAAAAATGATATCACAAGACGAGGAACTATTGGATTTCCATGGATTCGGCGACCTACTAGCACCAAGAACTGCAAAGACCAGGAATTTTATTAGTTACTTATTTTAGTGTTTTTTCTGGAAGTCGTGGCATCGACCATGGTGAGGATGATGGTTGTCATGACGATGATGGAGATACCTACGCAATGATAACAGCTGCACACCACCAGCGGTTAGTCAGCGGACTTTGTCTCCACAATGGGCTGGAACGATGGACATGGCTCAAAGAGGTGCACACTGCAAAATGACAATTTAACAAAACTAGACTCAAGAGAATATTTCTACAAAAATTAACATCATAGGGAATTGATTAAGATTTGTTAAATAGAACTCTAAATAGGGTTCTAAGAAAATATAGGTCTAAATTCTCAAAGTTATTTACTTCAATTCGTCATTAGCACAATTGTTTCAGAAAGGTGGAACACACCCGATAAAGTTACCAACACTATGAAGTATTACGTTGTTTCTCATTTGTTTTCTCTGGTGTATTTTCCATTTGCCAAAATAAAATATGCCAAGGACAATTTGGAGTAAATAGCTTTGTGAATATAGCCCATAATGCATAATTGTAAAACATTAATAACGTACCACAGGTCAAAATGTGAGGCTGGGTGTTTACTTGAATCAAGCTGTTGTACTATCCCTTTGAAACAAGACACCCAGCAACTTACACTTGATTAACACCTTAAAGTCCACAGCTACTTAAAATAAAAATGTGAATTTTAGATTTCGGTGGAGGGTCCAACAGTAAAGCTGTTTGCTTACATCCATTAAGAAGCATAAAGAATGCTATTATCTTCTGTGCCAGCAGGAGAGCATTGTAGTATTCCCCAAACCAAGCAGGAGAGGTCTCATTTGAGTTTCTGGGTTTGAATACAAAATAAAGAAAAGCCACAAAAGCACAAGTGACCGATCAATGCTTTGAACTATTTACTGCTGCTCCTAATTCAATTAACAGTTTCAGCTGGAGAGAAAAGTTAATTTCATGCATTTAACTGAATCCCATTATCTTGAGGAATAACTTCCCTAAATGCTTCTCTCAGGCTAACGTGTTAATTGAACTGGGCACCTTTTCTAATTTAATTATGCAAAATTATGCAAAATAAATAAGTCGTTGTGGCCCCCTTAAATAATATGCAATCAACATGGTTGTGCAATGGTGGAAGGATTTGCTAACATCTCCTCTGCGAGGTCAGGTTATCTGCAGTGATGATATACAAATGATAACCCAAACTTTTTATTAGAAATATTCGTCACCACAGTCATGCTTCTGTTTTACTCACATTAAAAGCGCGTAAGGATGGCAACGAGGGCCATTCTCAGGGTGGGTTTTCATGCAGAATGCGTGTAGCATGAAGCCAAAACACGCTAAATAAGAGCACATGGTCAATCCAAACTTTAAGAGGAAAGAGAAGACGAAGAACTGCTGTGTCTGAAACACAAGCATGGTAATTCCTTTAGTACTCAACTTATCCGAAAATATACATAAGCATTTCACAGGTACAAACACAGATAACTTATTCGTTTTCGCATTTCATGGCCAATTTTTTTTTTTTTTTTTTTTATGCATCCAGCTACCTTCTTAGGTAAAAATGTTAGGTTCTTCCCAGTAGCCACTTCCATGATGGTTTTGTCTGGAGACTTTCCTAGAAGGGAAATGCTGTAAAAAAAAAATATATATATATATATATATATGACTCTCCCTTGAAAGTAGCAGGCAGAGTCTCTCATTCTCTATTCCGTATGTAATGTAAGCTACAGCAGGGGTCTCACCCTAGGATGGGGAAAGAGATACAGGACAGCCAGAGTACATCAACTGTTCCGAGGGGAGGGGGTAGTTGAGACAGGCAAGCCAGAACCTGCACAGGAATAAAACACAACAACTATGAGAAAATACTGTATAGAACATATTGAAGTGAATGAGATATGTTTACAACCGATTTCAAAAATCACCTGAATGAGTACGAGGGAGAGTTGGCACTGCAGGAGGAAGAGAAAACACTTCCTGATCCCAGAAGATGAATGCCTTGCCTGTGTAAGACATGTCACTGTGGTAGAACACTTCAGAATGTTAATTCAGTGCAAGAGTAATTAGAAATGAGTTCCTTCAGTGGCAGTACTGCTCCTCTGTACTACTGCTGGCTTGGTGGTTCAGTTCTGACCACAACTTGCACGCAGTTAGGGGGCATGATCCTGTTGGAGAGGAATCTTTTTGAACAATACTGTCAAGAGCTACTTATTTTAGGTTTGGTCAAGCAGAGGGACTGTCTGAAAGATAGTAAAATAAAGATTTCTGCACCTGTTTGATGAGGCGTATGATTGTGGTGTTGTCGTGCTGCCCAAGATGAATAGCGCAGGGCAGACCACAGAGGGCGCTTGAGAGTTGGACTGAGAAGAGCTGTGGGGCACGTGAGGTCACCAAGGGGGCGGATCTGCCAGGGCTACTCCAGCAACAATAGGGGAAGAGAGGATCCAGCGCAATACTGCAGAGCAATTAGAAGCATTCCTTAAAAGCTCCCAACATCCTCTGCAACCGGTCACTGGGATCATTCGATATTCAGTGGCACTAATCATCCTGTTGAGTCCTATAATGATCACTAATGCTTATAACTGACTTCAGGGCTATAAACAGTGAAAGGCTTGCAAGAGGAAGCTTCTTTTCATTGAAATTCATTGATAGTTAACTACCAAAATTCTGCAGTGCTCTCCAGGTAAGATAGATTGCTTGTATGGTAGGCAATTAGACTGGTACAGAGTTGTTATGAAATTCCTACCTGATGTCACTCTGCAGGAAGACTGCATTGTTTTTAGAGTTGAGGACGCTTCCCAGACAGCACACTACCTCCCCATACTCCTGCATGATCTCCACCATCTCACGCATGGCTTAAAAAAGACACAGCCTTCGAGTTCATACAATCAAGTAGTACAGCTTAGCACAATGTATTCTGCTGTGCTAGCCCTAGCATTGCTGCTGTATACCTTAGTAAAAGCATTACACAGTGGAGCATAGTACATGTATATTGAAAGGATGGGAAAGTAAGGTAAACTGCTGAATTGTTAATGTGCCAATTTACAATGGTAAATGTATAAGTGAGAATTTCTTCAGATGTTTTCTAGTAATAATTTCATAGCAGCTTCCTAGCTGTGCTTCTAAATGTATGTAACTGCAAAGATCCCAATATTTGAATCAAAGGCAGCCAATAACACTTCCAAGGGGAGGTGATATCTTACTCTCCGGCGTGCAGTCGGTGAAGAGAGGCACCAGAAGCGGCACGTTGTCAATGTTCTCGAGATGGGGACGCACATTCTCGATACCCTTGGGAAGCTTTGCCTGAAATAGGACCAACAGAACAGGTAACAACAGCATGGTAAGAATGTCAGTAATAGCGTCCAGCCGCATCAGGGCCATCGTGCAGTGTTTGTTCCAAATCTGTTATGCTATTTATTTTTTGTTGTGCTTTACTGACTTCCCTGTGATTTACCTTGCTTTGTGCTTTACTGCAGTTTTTTTCATTTGCTGTGGTAAGCACTAGTAATATGGGGAATCCTAACTCACCCTGTTCCGGTCTTCAATAAAGCAGACCCCTTCACCGTCCAGGAAGCCATTCCTCTCACCCTGCCACTTCCCTTCACTGAGCAGACGACCTCCTTCTGAATCTACTGAAAACAATCATATTTTAGAACTACACAAATCAGGTCGGAATCAGACCGCCACACTCAAGGGCTCTACTGGCACTGTAATGGAAAATAGTTTGCTGCCCTCTTCTGGTAAAATTGAAGAAACGCACACCTAGGCATGGAAATGTTTGGGAAAGGAACAGTAATAGTATTGGCTACCTAATATTTTAGCTTGTAGATTTTCAGTTTGGGGACCATTAAAAGATTTATTATCCTAAGGTGATAAAGGCTCTAGCTGAAATCTCTGTTTAATGTATGTTTCTTTGGTTACGCTGTACATGAAGTGTCTCTAATTACTGTGTATTTACACACTGTAGTAGTTACTTAGTAAATACATGTCTACGTAAACATATTTACACATTAAATACATCGTAACTATGTATAATAACATTGTAATTAAGTGTATGCACACACATATTTACTAAGTAACTACAATGTAAATACACAGTAATTAGAGGCACAATGTAGTGTTACCATTTCTTCTACGTTTTAATGTATTTTTGTTAACCCATTCCTCCAGAGGTGAGAGTGTAATGTACTAACCTCACCCTCTCTCTCTGTCTCTGCACAGTGTCACTGCTCACCCTCTCTCTCTGCACAGTGTCACTGCTCACCCTCTCTCTGCACAGTACAGTCACTGCTCACCCTCTCCTCTGCACAGCATCACTGCTCACCCTCTCTCTCTGCTCACTGCACAGCATCACTGCTCACCCTCTCTCTCTGCACAGTGTCACTGCTCACCCTCTCTCTCTGCACAGTGTCACTGCTCACCCTCTCTCTCTCTCGCTGCACAGCATCACTGCTCACCCTCTCTCTCTGCACAGTGTCACTGCTCACCCTCTCTCTGCACAGTGTCACTGCTCACCCTCCCTCTGCACAGCATCACTGCTCACCCTCTCTCTCTCTCACTGCACAGCATCACTGCTCACCCTCTCTCTCTGCACAGTGTCACTGCTCACCCTCTCTCTCTGCACAGTGTCACTGCTCACCCTCTCTCTCTGCAGTGTCACTGCTCACCCTCTCTCTCTGCACAGCATCACTGCTCACCCTCTCTCTCTGCACAGTGTCACTGCTCACCCTCTCTCTGCACAGTGTCACTGCTCACCCTCTCTCTGCACAGCATCACTGCTCACCCTCTCTCTGCACAGCGTCACTGCTCACCCTCCCTCTGCACAGTATCACTGCTCACCCTCTCTCTCTGCACAGTGTCACTGCTCACCCTCTCTCTCGCTGCACAGCATCACTGCTCACCCTCTCTCTCTGCACAGTGTCACTGCTCACCCTCTCTCTCTGTACAGTGTCACTGCTCACCCTCTCTCTCTGCACAGCATCACTGCTCACCCTCTCTCTCTGCACAGTGTCACTGCTCACCCTCTCTCTCTGCACAGCACAGTCACTGCTCACCCTCTCTCTCTGCACAGTGTCACTGCTCACCCTCTCTCTCTCTCACTGCACAGCATCACTGCTCACCCTCTCTCTGCACAGTATCACTGCTCACCCTCTCTCTCTGCACAGTGTCACTGCTCACCCTCTCTCTCTGCACAGCATCACTGCTCACCCTCTCTCTCTGCACAGTGTCACTGCTCACCCTCTCTCTCTGCAGTGTCACTGCTCACCCTCTCTCTCTGCTACAGTGTCACTGCTCACCCTCTCTCTGCACAGTGTGACTGCTCACCCTCTCTCTCTGCACAGTCACTGCTCACACTCTCTCTCTGCACAGTGTCACTGCTCACCCTCTCCCTCTCTCGCTGCACAGCATCACTGCTCACCCTCTCTCTCTGCACAGTGTCACTGCTCACCCTCTCTCTCTCTCTCTCTCTCTCTCTCTCTCTCTCTCTCTCTCTCTCTCTCTCTCTCTCTCTCTGCACTCTCTGTCACTGCCTCACGCTCTTTCTCTCACCCTGCACATTGTCACTGCGCACAGACGATCTCACAGCTCTCTCGGCTCACCCGCTCTTTCTCTCACTGCACAGCTTCACTGCTCACCCTCTCTCTCTCCCCCCCCCCCTCTCTCTCACTCTCTCTCTCTCTCTCTCCTCTCTCTCTCTCTCTCTCTCTCTCTCTCTCTCTCTCTCTCTCACTGCACAGTTTCACTGCTCACCCTCTCGCTCTCATTGAATGGCGTCACTCCTCACCCTCTCTCTCGCTGCACAGAGTCACGGTGTCTTGGAAGTCCTCGGGATCCAGTGGAAAGCGATCAGACTGCAATGAGATGTGGCAGTTCCAGCCCGTCTCCAGACCCATCTTCTCTGCAAACACCTGCAACAGGGAAAGAGAGATTTGGACTAATAGGATGTAACTTTTAAAGTAAATATTATTTGGTTTGTTTATTTGTTTCCATTTTACATTTGTGTGTGTGTGTGTGTTTGTGTCTGTGTGTGTTTTAGTTTTGATATTATTGTTTGAAATGCAGTACATACATTGTGTTTATTGATGTGGGAAATTGAAAATCCAGGCAGATACTTTACTGTTTTTTATTTTTTTATTTTGTGGGGTTGTTTTCTATCCTGTATGACTTGAATTTACCAGTTGGGGGCAGTGAAAAATTAAATATTATGAATATTGAAGACTGGTACATTTTTTACCTGTTTTTCCCAATTGCTTATATACAGTAATTTAGGAAATTATAAATAATTTAAAAAAAGGTTCCTTCCGGTTTCTTTTTAAAGAAAAGTACCTGCAATCAGATCCAATTGAAAAGTGACATATAAAATTTATGTTGCCTTTTTTTTTTTTTTTACTATTTATTCAAGCATGTTTTAAACAGTATATCTTTTTTTGTTTGTTTTTTAATCTCTTAAATTCCCAGTTTACCTTGCTCTTCACCTCCTCCTCCAGGGAGAAGTAGACAAAGCGAATACAGGCGCTGTCCAGCCCTGCAATCAGATGCACCATCTCTGGCCTAGCCTGATACTGTGTTGAAACCAAACCCAGGAAAACCTGCTCGTCGAGAGAAAGTAGAGGGTCTTCCTCACCAGCACTGCGTTCAAACTCTGTCCCTGGAGAAGCAAAACACTAAATCAGCAATGGAAAAAAAGGGACTGACCCTTACTTTTAACCTTAGCTAACATTAACCATCTGAATACTTCTAATTTGGAGTTATCTTTGTGTGCGGCCTGCTAAGTTATAAAACACAGTAAATAATGAAAAGGTACAGCAAATGTCCTATGACTGTAGAAGATGATCACAGAGGAGACGTGTTAATTGGGCAGCTGAGCCAATGTCAATGCAGACAAGACTTTTCCCAGAACTTGATGCTTAACCTGCACAGCTGCCAAATACAGAACCTACAATAATTACTGTAAACTAGGCTTACCATCCTGATCTCTGTAATTCTGGCACATGCCGCGAGGTAGCTGAATACACTTCCCATTGATCTCTGGTTCCAGGGCATGGAACATGGGTTTAAATGAAAGGGCTAAGCATTGACCGGCCATGCAAGCTCGCTGGTAAAAATCCAGAACTTTCTTCCTGTAAGTAGTTGTTACATACTGTGGATTAGCAAAAACACGCATCGCAGTCTGGACAAGGAAGCCAATGCAGCAACGTCACATTTGGCGTAATTCTTTTGTTTAAAGTTTTAATGGATTAAATGTGGTTTCATAGATTGAATTTGAAGGCGCTAAAACACAAAAGTCTGAGAGGGTGTGTGAGTATTAAATAAAGACCTGTCGGAACTTGATAGTGGTTGAATGTCAGTCCCATCCCAGCACTCGCTGCAGGCTTCAAGAACTGCATCTGCTGAGCCATACGAGAAGAGCTGTAGCTTTCCTGAAGAATATAGGAGATACAAGGGTCTCAGTGCCCATCCTGCAGGGGGTGAAGCACCTACATTGTTTCAAATAGTTTGGGTTTGTCAACAAAATACTGTAGATTTCATATACTGTAAATATTGCGGGAAAATTATCATTATCATAATGTTAAACCGATGTAGCAATTATTATGTGTACTTGTAATCGCTGTAAAAAAAACTAAAACATAATCAAATATATAGTATGTGAATATGTTTGTTGTTAATTCACAACACACTGAGCTGAGTCCTTATCTGCAGTATTAACTGTGATGAACTATCTTTTTCCATTGTTAACGTTCTCAAGTTGCGTTTCTTTCCCTTAAATATTTCCACTGAAACACCTACAGCTTCCTGCAGATTCTAACACACCTCCTTCACAATTGGTGCAAATGGTCATAATGACACACACACACACACACACACACACACACGCTAGCTTGTATTACTGGTAAAAATGATATCTACCTCGTTGATATTGAGCTGTTCAAGGTAAGGATGCACTGTGGTGCATCTAGAAAGCTTCAACGTCAAACCATTTTGGTGAAGTTTCTTGTTATGTAAAAAGCTTTGTTAATCTTGCCTAATCAACAGGAGCTATTAACACAGCTAATAGAATGCTATTTTTTTATGAATGAAATACAGTTTGACATTGTTGAAATTAATTATAACAATCCAGAACAGTTTCAGAAATATAAAACAAACGTCATTTCGATTGAAACACTTTAAATAAACATTATTTAAAGAGTAAAGCATTGCGAAAAGGGCACAATAATTGAAAAGTTTGCGCAAAAAAAAAAGAAAACAAACGAAGATAGTTTTGCTGAAATTGTGAAATGTAGCAGAGTTCCCACTTCCTTGACAATGCTGCGAAAAGGAGTCACGAGAAATTGCCTGGGTATACAGTATAGTTCAAAGGATTTTGTTTTTTTCTCAAAGAGCTTCCTGTTAGTTGATTATTTCTGAGTAACTGTACAGTGAGTTTCACTAGCCGGGTGTGAGTAATTCTTATGAAAACCTTAATTTTTCATCCAAGCAGGGACAGGAGGAAAGGGTAAAAAAAATCCACAGCCATTGTCTCTGAATCCAGGCCCTCTCCTCTGGGCTGGCTTTAAACAGTAGCATGAATCATAAAGAAAGGCTAACTGCTGCACTTCAAATCAGTTCCTGATACTAGAGCTTGCATTCCCAGTATGAAATATACTCACCAAAAAAGTACATTTCCAAACATGTTTTTTTTTTAAATGTTGGTACTAGTATATTAGTTAGTTACAAATTTGAATTTGTTAGAAAAAAAAAAAAAAATGCAGTCCATACTGTATGTGTCATTTTTAGCATCAGAAAGACTTCTTTCTGGTTAAAAATATACACTGTTAATAAGAAACAATCCCATGCTTCTAAGCTGCACGAACCTGTGTTGCTGTCATGGATCAGCAAGCTGATAATGTGAGTGAGAGGAAGCTTCCTCATGGTGACAGGCTGTGGTTGCCACGGAGACCCTTCCTGTGCACTGGTCAGTGTGTAGGCGGCTGAGCTCATCTGCTGCTGGAAGGGATCCTTCGCAGAGGGAGAGAAACCTGACCCAGACAGGTCAGCAAAACACTGCATAACTCAGAATATAACACATTAATACAATCCAATTGTGGGAAACCAACCAAGCAGGGTCTTCGTATCAATATTGTGATTACAATAACCACTGCGTTGTTTTATAAGATATAAATCATATTATAGGTATTGTAGGTTGCTGCGGGTTTATTATTGGGTTCCAATTCACTCTCTAACATTAGACCAAGTTTACATGTAGGTGTTTCGTTGGTACCTATGACCCTGGCAAGCTCACACATTCCCCAGGGCATCTGGACGGGCAGGCAGCTGGGCCGGCTCTTCAGCAGAGCCACGTTGGTCAGGTGGTCAGCAAGCTGCCAGAGTGTGGCTACAGAGACGGGATCACACAGCCCAAGGACGGTGCAGAGGCCTAGTGGTCTGAGTGAAGTGGCATAGCGCTGCCAGCATGAGTCATCAAACTGCATGCACGTTGGGGCCTGTCTGTCCAATGAAAGACTCAGCACCTCCACCATACTGCCACTGTAGGAGCAGTTCGTCTGTGGGCCCATTAATGAGGGGTTCTGAAGGAAGCAGAAAACAGTTGTAACATTGGAAATGCTTCTGTAGTTAGGTGAGGTATGTCAGTTATAGAGTTTAATCATTCCATGGCAAGGCCACAGCTATAACAATAATAAAAAAAATATATATATATATATATACATATAAAATGTATGTATTATTTATATTTATTTATTTATTTATTAGTCGCCAATTGATTTTACCCCGTTTGTAATCCCAATTTCAGCTAACGCAGAGCTACACCGTCAGAGGACAACACAGCTCTGGGTAGTTTACAGGCGTCCTGCTAGTCTATAAGGGTCGCTGCTGCGTGGTGAGCCAAGGACACCCTTGCCGACCTAAGCCCCCCCCCCCCCCTCCCCCGGGCACCGCTTGGCCAATTGTGCACTGCCCCCTAGGAACTCCCATCCACAGTCGGCAGTGGAATAGCCTGGACTCCTACTGGCAACCTCCAGGCTATAGGACGCATCCTGCACTCCACGCGGACTGCATTTACCAGATGCGCCACTCGGGAGCCACTAATAACAGATTTTTAAGAGAAATGAACCTTACTTACAGGTGTATGGCTTCGATCAGACGTTTTAACATGTTTCTTGCTGTTCCATCCACCTGGTTTTAGAGGCTGGGGGTTTCTGGTGAAGAAGAGGACTTTCTCTGTGTTGGGGTTGGGCCAAGACAGAATTCCTTGCTTATCCACACAGCACAGCACCTACTCAAACAACACATTGCAACATTACTTAAGCACAAGGATTGCTGTATGGGGCTAGACTGTTTCTGAGTTGGAAAGGCACTTATCGATCAGAGAAGGCTGGGAATGGTGAACTTTAAATTACTCATTAGATAGTTCCAGTGGTCAGCTACGTTAATGCCTTTCCAGTGGGTGGATTATGAGACAGGGACAATTCTTCTGGTAGCTCATTGGTCTAGCTCACATAACCAAACCATGTAAGACATGGAACCATTTCTATCTGATTTTATTAAGCTTGAAGCTTACTGTAATGGAGCCAAGACTGTGCAGGAGGCTGGTGGTGTGGCATAGTGCTGGGGACCGGCCACAAAGAACTCCGAAATACGTTCTCCAAGTTTCCAGACATCTTTCCTTAAAATAAAAAATATGACTATCCCTTTTCTTTTAAAAAAATTGACACTGGAGATGCATTGCATTGTAAAACAATTTTTATATCCAATTTTATTGAATTTAAACAGCGGCAGACCTTAATACAGCCACTGAGATCATATAAATATGTGCTATGCTATTGTGAAAATATAAGAACTATTAGTGCTTATCAGATTATGAGCTGCAAACATACAGAAAAATGCAAGGGGTATTTAAAGAATTTTCTTTTTGTGATGCAAATGTTTAGATTTGCTACTTTTCACCAATGGATCTGGTATGTTATACACCTACCAGACGACTGGACGAGAAGGTCTTGAGGTAAGTTAACACTTGAGCTTCTCCAAAGGCACTGACTTGCATCCACAGCATGGGGAAGGTGAGAGGGAGCAAGGGTAGCACACCATTCACCTGCAAAGAGCAGGAGGCTTGACCACAATGCTGATTAACACCTCCACATTTCCAGACAGCATCACAGTAAAAGCATTCAAGCCTGATTCTGCATTAGTAATACCCAGAGTTTCCATTAAAGAAATTAAGTGTGAAACCGTCGTGGGTGATGATTCGACAGAGAAGGTTGTTTCGTAAAGTTCTTACAAATGGGGGGATTGTACATTCTGCAAAGGTTATTGTGAACCTGTGAATAATAGTGAAGAAGTAAGGAAATAAGTGTGGTTTATCATAACTGGTAACTTATCTGGATGACCTCACATAGGGATTTTTGATACTGAAGCTGCACGGTTTTGTCTATCATGCCTGTGCCTGTTTATTAAATGCATACTTTAGCTCACTTAGCAAAAAAAAACGGATGTTCTTCCCACGTGATGTTTTTGTTCTAACAATTTACAGGAAATACCTGCATTCATATTTAAACAATTAGCTCATTCGGATATATTTCGTATCAGATGAAACATACCATATTATTGAAAGAAATACCTTTAAAATTAGAATAGTTTTTTGCCCAGCAGCAATTTACTGCAGCTCTTCAAACCTCACCTACTTGTAACTGTAGCAGCGTAACCTGCCAGGGGCCTATTCCAGGAGCACCAAGGATATAGCGAGTGCAGTTAACAATCAGCAACACTGCCTGAAATGGAACAAGAAAAGAACACACATCTCTGTATTTAGCACTTCAAAGATTTTAGCTTCAGCAATATGAGACCCTTGCAATGCATGTGAACAGAAGTATAGAAGTAAAAGAGACTTTTACTCAACATTATATTTGGTTACTATGTTGAAAGTGTTAGTTAAAACAGTAGTGGGTTTTTGTATCTTCTTTCTCATACCAGAACCAAGGGAGTAACAACTTCCTCTAACAAAGTCTGGGCAGTGAAGCGCTCGTTATCCAGCACAGTTATTGGCCTCTGACTTCCCATTTCCAGGCATTTCCTGATGTTGAAACAGATACAATGTGTTTTAGTTCTGTAATAATGTTATTCATGCAGATTTCTGAAGAAGAAGAAGAAGAAGAAGAAGAAGAAGAAGAAGAAGAAGAAGAAGAAGAAGAAGAAGAAGAAAATTAAAAGAATGTGGCTCAAACGTACAAGACTTTTATTCCAGAATGGCAAACAAAATAGGCACTGTTGTAAAATCCGTTGTAAAAGAACACAGTTTCTTTTTATTCCTTTTATTTAAAAAAAACAAAACAAAAAAAAACAATTAGCTTAATGTTGATGTATTCACACTCACTGGACGCTGGCAATGGCCGGTGTGCTGGTCACTCTGAAGAGATGTGGGCACAGCAGGCTGTGGGGGCGTGGCCTTTCTCTGCCCAATGGAGAGGGAGGAGAGGAGAAGTGACAGAAGACATCACCCCTGTCCAGGATGACATGTTCCTCTTCCTGTGGAAAAAACACAAAGGAGACAAACAGAGCCTGTCTGACTGAATGAACGGCCTTTCAAATGGTGGAACAATGTCGTCATATTTACTAACACTTTCCTAACACAAATTATAAGGACAATTAGTGAATCTGATCACCAATAAATTCCTTCAAAGTACAATGCTTTAAAAGACAACATGAACTTCTGTCATAGTCTTACCTGGATGCCTCTCAGAGATGCTGGAGCCTCTTGGCCTGGTCTCAGAGCAATGATGTCACCCTCGACCAGCAAACTGACTGGTAAATTAACCAAGCGTCCATCCCTGTAGGTCCACTGGACAGAGATAGACTGGGAGGGAGGAGTGAATAGATGCAGGTAGCAGTCTTTCAATTCAGGCTCTGGCTGGCTGAGAAAAACTGGTACAATGAAGGGTACTGTCAATGTTGGTTTGCATTCATTCTTTGAATCTACTGAACACTCAGGACTTTGATGATGAAAGTACACTCTGAACCACAGGAATCAGAGAGGTAGCCATACCTAAAGGACTGTGTTCAAGGAATGGTTCTTATGGTGCTATCCCAAAGAATATCTATATGTATATGCATATGTTTTGTGTTTATTTATACACTTTCTACCATAAGATTTGTAATGGGATTTGATATGCCTGCAAAATAACAGCCATTATTGTAAGAGTGGATTGTTTACGATCTGCAAAATGTATGGATAGCGCCTTTGTATCACTCTGATATGTATTGAGTTTGAAGATCTCCACTATGTTACCATAGTGTCAGCTTGGCAGAAATTGTCTTCTTTGTTGGTTCTCAGACACAACTTGGAATGGGTGACCTCCTAGCACAAGCTTTATGTGAGTGTGTCTGCGGCTCTGTGGAACTGTGATAGAGGGGTTGAGGAGCATCTTACATATGTGGTCTTCAAATCCTACAAAATAGGTCAAAATCATCTGGCCTGGTATCAATAAAGCCATAATGGTAACACTTTTGAAAGCCAGGTCCATGGTTGATCCACAGAACTCTATGCATCTTTCCTGTCTGTTCGGATTAGCCTTTCTAAAGAAGTGTTAATTTCCTCAACCCCCAATGTGCCAGGTGTGGGTTCTGGTATCTCACCACTGAGTGTGTTGATCACAGACTGAACTCTGCAGGGGATCTCCTCATCCTTTAACTTTTGCTGTAGGCTGGTCACAGCCAGGTCCAGGAGCAGGAAGAGCAGCAAGGCCGAGGCATTCAGCAACTCCATTTTGTGACTGAAAACATATTAGAATTGTAATAATATGGCTGTCTTGCTGATTTAAAAAAAAAAAAAAAAACGTAATCAAAAAATAAATCTCTGACAAATGTATTTTTTTTTAGATAAGCATACTTGTATTTGTAGTATATTGTTCTAATTACATAGTTTATTGTCCTTTGCGTTTATACCTGTATGAACTATTTGCTGCTCAAACAATAATTAAATCATCATGGTATATTCCAAAAGCTGCCATATTGGATAGTCAATGCCAATATCGCTCAAAATATTTCCCAATGGTGGTGGTTATATTATACTTTCTGAGTTTCAATACAGAATAGCAATAAACAATGTCTTACTCATCAGTCTGTGCATTTTCCTCTGATATTTAAATAATCTATTGTATTTATAGGTTTATACATTTAAGTTTCTCGATGTTATTCTGCTAATTCCATCTATTTATAAAATAAACTATTCACAGTAGAAAACACACACTGCAGTTTAACACCTGTGTTAACTGGTATTTATATGTATTATTGTCGCTCACTGAGTACAGGATATCCTATTTATTTTATCTTTCAATTTTGTTTTTACCTAGCTCAATATCATCATGACAGCTGCAGATAATATATTTGAATATTTAGGTAAACATTTTAATTTACCAGAATTCCAACAGCCACAGTGTCTAGCGCTGTAGCTTTCATTTTTGTTACTGCTTTAGACATTTTTACCTTGCATTTGCATGACTAAACTTAATAGAATCTACTTTGCATATTCCACTGTAGGCATGTGTTGAAAGCCTTAAGCCTGAAAATAACCACATGAGGGGATGCATTGAGCCCAAACATCATAGATGTATCTGGTGGACATTAAAAATATTTAACTGAAAACATCCAACGTAACCTGATGCCATGTAGCAGTTATAATACATGAACAAGATGCATTACTGCAGTGTAAATACTACAGAAGTAGGCTTCAGGTTTGACTAGCAGGACAGAGTGCTGCAGGGACATCTCCTTTGGTCTGTTCACTTTACCTCTCAAGGCAGCCAATGGTTGTACTTTACCTCTCAAGGCAGCCAATCAGAGCGAGAGCAGCCAGCAACATGAGCAGTGCTCCTGGCCAGTGCAGGCTGGACCAGCGGGTTGAGCGAAGTAGGAAATCCAATCTCCACAGAGCCTGGGGTGAAGAAAACAAAGGGCACGTTGAGCCACACTCTCAAAGCATTTTACTCCAAATGGGCATTTAGAAAAGGAAAACACACCCAAAAGGCAGAAATAAACAGCTCAGGGACTTGCAAGCAGCCTTAAATAGTTTCCTAATTGGCTCCTAATTTTAATAGGGAGAGTGATGGCTTTGAGATGATAGTTTGTCACATTCATCTGGAAATGTATAGGGCAGACACTTTTCTAAATAAAAGAAGACAGTGGCCAGAAGACTGACACCATTCCTCCCTAAGCTCTTCTCACTAATAGTTATTTGATTTCATTTAAAATTTGAATACACCAAAAAAAAAGGATATTAAATGCCAAACACTGCCTTCCATGTTCGTTCAGCCCTTTTCCGATTTCTGAAGTCTGACAGAACCGCAGCCAGCTGTCCTTGCAGGGCTGTGAGCGCCTCCATGGTTGAGAGGCCATGCTGATCTGGTACAGCTTCCTGAGGAACAAAATAGAACCATGTGAACCAGCAGCTCCCCTGAATCGATAGGAAACTACATTAGTGTTGGGCACTCATCTTTCCTGTGTAAGACTACCAAGATGCAGGGTGTATTTATCCATTTCCATTGTATCTGAAGCAGTAGGTGCTGTGGTCTGATTGTTCACTTTTCATATCGTTCCAGTTATAGTGTGCAGATATATGGAAGGATCAATATAAAAACATGCCTACCAAACAGTACTAAACTTCAAGTTCAAATCATTCTCTATGAGTGTGATTCTAAAGATCGTCCCCTCCCTTTACTCTGCACACAAGTTAACTCACATAAAATTCTAAAACATTTTCTTTATCTCTATCTCTCGTAAAAGCCTCTCTTATTTGTTCTCAAAATGTCTGTTTTATTCTGTTGCTTCCTTTTTAAAAAAAAAAGGTGTTGTGTGGTCTGTGCTGCTCTCCCTGCATGCACATATGCATCTCCCAAACCACAAGAACCGCAAGTTTAGCACCTCTCCTGCTGAAAATTCTACCAAAACCTAACGCTTCTGGCTGCTGGCAGGCCACAGGGTGAGAATTAAGCAGGTTTGTTTTGGCATATTTTTAAATAGAGAGCTGTGTCAAACAGAGAGGCAACGTTTTTTATATACACAGAAATGCCAATAGGCAGCAGTCCAGTGAACTTGTGACAGTTCTTTGGAATTAAACATGTTTTAAGCGGTACCAGAAAGTGGGTGTTGGCAGCACTTTCTTCAAAGATCAAATTTATTTCCGGTTTTGAAATTCATTTTTAAGGACAGGACGGCGGCTGGACGCACAGTTGCGACCCCGTATACCATAAGCGAGCATCTTGACCACAATGCGAGTCTGCAGCGTGAAAGAAAGATTTCAACGCGGGGGTGGTAGCGATGAGCTGAGCTTAAAAGTAATTGGATATGTCAAATTGGGAGAAAATAATAAAATAATTGGCGATTACTAAATTAAATAAAAAAAAAAAAATACCTGTTCACAACTGTAAATGGAGTGTTGAATTATATTAGTCATTTCCATCATGTGAATTGTTTTTTTTTTTTTAGTTCCCATCAAGGTTAGTTACAGATAATAATATATGACAGTCCTTTCAGTAGGAGATTTCCCAAGCACTCAAAAGAGACTATAAAAATAAAGGTTAAAATATGTAACCCAATACGGGGTCATTGAAACAACGGAACAAAGAAACAATACAATGCATAGAATTATTAGCTCAATGTAAGCTTTTTGTTTGTCTGGCATGTCGACATTTTTAATTTTCTTAGACTTTTTTCTTTACAAAAAGTGCTGCAGAAAGACACATACACATGTAGCCATGCATTAAACTATTTTCTTTTATTTAAATAAATAAAAAACAAAACACTTGTTACAGAAGATGTTGGGTTTGACCAATTATAAAACATGCCTTCCCTGTGGTTTTAAAATGCAAGGCATGTGGTGGGTTTATGCAGTTAAAAATATATAAGATTACTTGTAAAGCAAACATGAGTTACATTTGTTTTCCTTTAATTTTTTGCTACTTAATATCTTTGTATGATGGATATTTAAATTAGTAAAATGCAGCTTGGTCTGTTTACTTCTTGTCTACATACAGACTTGTCATGCTATCACATGACATTGTATTTGATGACAAAGCTTTTTTTTTCCTCTTTCCCCAGTATTTTGACCGTCTAGTCAAAAAATAAAAACATTCACTGACTATAATAACTCCCCTTTTCACTGTTGGGTGCAACAATTACCATTCCACTCTGTAACCTTTCATTAATCTCCATTAGCAGTGAATTAGTTCTGTATTGTATAGTATCTCTCACGTTTTATGAAACCTACAATTACAAACTGAAAGGGAAGGGCGACAAAAAACTACAATAGCTAGTAACCAGGTGGGACGATGTGCAGATTGAATTTCACATTGAAGGTCAACGCGCTTTAAGAACAGCCTAGGCATTTCGCTGAGCCCAACCAGTTATATTTAAGACCAACTTCAAGAAAAAGATTAAAATATTTTTTTGGAAAAACAGAACTAATTAAAGTATTAGATGTATACAGCTAAAATAAAACTGTAGCCAGTACTGTTTACAAGAATACTTACCACATCTTCAAAGGATGTGTCCCATATGACTTTCATTTGGAGTAATTTACCCTCACAGCCAGGAACCTCTTGCCCAAAATACGGTATGAATCTTAGAGAAATGCTTATTAAAAATCTTTAAGCAGCACAATATACGTCTGTCTCTGTAGTGGAAAACCAGTGATGCCTCCTAAAAATGTCACAACCAAATGTTCTTACGAGATGTGCAGTTAGCAAAGCCCTTAAATGTGTCATAGACAGGTGATTCTAGTACATTCGGACATTGATTAGGCTGTGGGGGATCTGGTTCTTGTAATCTGTTAAAGATGACCAAAATAAATGGTTTCTTTATTAAATTTAATGTTCTCTAAGCTACACTGGCAACACTTAAGTTTAGGGATCTGTTAAAAGGGGTTATATAAGTGAAATGTGTATTAAATACACATAACAGTCTTTTATTTTTTTTTAGCAAAAACTGATTTTAAAAGTGTAATATAACTGCTAATAGTTTAATTGATAACATGCACATTGTATAAACTATTATCTATCCCTACTATTATCGATCCCTAAACTAGTGTTACTGCTACATGGTATTCCTAAATTCAACATGAGGTGTCTCCTTAGAAATGTATTCCATTTACAAAACATTTTCTTTACTTGTAGTTTCAGAAAGGAAGTCAGTAAAGCACACAAAAGCACAGATTACACAATCTAATTCTCAGATTCAGAAAGGATTTGGCCCGTGACACTTATTTTTTAAGCTAGTTTGTGTTTTTTGCTGTTTCCTGTGTGCTTTCTGCTTCTCACACTAAACCTCAGTGTGAGGGTCCCTGACTGCGTGCGGCTGAATCTGACAGGAAGTGCAGGTCAGCTGGGCTCACTTCTCTGCCGAGGTAGATGGCATTGGTATCTTGATTGCGATGCAGTGTGGGCTTGAGAAAAGGAGAGTCAGGGAACCTACTCAGCGCTGTGGGGCACTGCATTTAGAACCTATCTGTTCCTGGAAACTTTAACTGAGATATATTATCTCTAGAGATCAACTTTGCTCCCCAGCCTCTCTGTACATAGTCAATCTGGTGTATTGAAGGATGGAAGCGGTAGCTTTATATTTCTTTCAAGCTTCAGAGAATGATGAACTCAGTTTTAAAAAAGGGGATATACTTAAGGTAAGTTCAGTACATTTACAACAATATAAAAGAACATTCTAATTATTATTATTATTATTATTATTATTATTATTATTATTATTATTATTATTAATGTATATATCATCCTTCCACCAACCTATACGTTCTTTTTTTTCTGTTAACAAAAAGCATCTGCAATCTGATATTTTCCCCATGGGCTAGATTATAAACATGATACGCATTTGATTAACCTAAATGTTCGCTTGCTTCTTTGAAGACTTCTTTGCAAACACAGAGTTTGTTTTTGGTTTGTCTTATTTGCTATCCACAGGACTGAGGAAAAGGGCAAAAATGTAACCGACTCACAGACACATTACTTCCCAAACAGTCACATTGGCCCCAGCTACTCCAATTGCCAAAGATAGGCAGATAATTCAAATCTTCACATTCATTTTATATCAAACTAATTTTACACAGACACATAAACCCGAATTAACAGTACTGGTGGTTAAATTTGTCCTATTAGAAGTTTAAAACAAAAAAAATTATGATAACATTAACATTCTGAAAATCTGGCCTAATTATTTTTGTTATTCCAGATCACAAACATGGAAGATGACCAGAACTGGTTCATGGCAGAGCTGAGAGGGTTAAATGGCTTCATTCCAAAGAATTATATTAAAGTAAAACCACACCCGTAAGTGTCTCTGAGAACTGGCAATGCATTGTGTTGACTGATCCCATCTCAAATTAACAGGACTCAAATACCATGCAATGTGACATAGCCTGTTCATCTAATTTACAACATTCCTTTAACTAATTATTAATAATAATAATAATAATAATAATAATAATAATAATAATAATAATAACAACATAAGGTGAAGAATACAGTTTGAAGCAGATACTGTAACATCTTATTTTACATTTTTCAACACTCAGAAAGAAAACCTCTCAGAACTACAGAGTTCTCTAGTAGTACAGAAAGCGCTAATCTGATTTACTAATAATTATGTCCATTTCTATATTTATTTTTCAGTATATGACACTGAAACTGTCTAATTATTTATTCCCTGTAACTTTTGCTTAGTGCTGAAACAGTTACGGTGATTATATTTATGTGTAAGGGTGTGTTTTGCCAGGTGGTTTGCTGGACGCATCTCCAGGCATCTTGCTGAAGAGAGGTTGTCCCGGCAACGAGAATGCGGTGTGTTCCTGGTTAGGGAGAGTGAGAGCTCCCCAGGGGAATTCTCTGTGTCCGTCAGGTAGGTTTGCACTTTAAAGCTTTCCTGCCAGTGGAAGGCTATATTTTAATTACATGCACCCGCAAAGGCTGGCTTTTAATAAACTGTGTTGTATTCATTCAAATAAGACTAGAAAATTAAAAACATTTTTTGGTGTATTCTTGAATGAATCATTATAGTCATATGTGTCTTTGACTTTGGTAAAAGTATACCAGAATGTCCTGGTAGAGGCGTTAGATGGTGTCTAGAAGGATTTGCATGAGGTATCAGAAATCCAGGCTAGACTGAGCTTCTAAAAGGGCAAATGAGGGTGATTATGTGTGATTCATGACTTCCTTTGATAAATTAAAAAAAAAAAAAAAAAAAAAAAAAAAAACACCCACACTACTTTGGATTGATTACTCAGCTGGCACCATGCATCAACTGGCACAATATTTGAAATTCAGTTTGTTTTATGTGGTTCAGAATTGTCAGGCATAGTGTTCAAGGTGCAAGCTTTTAAAATGTGTTTTACAACAGAAGCATGACTGGACCTGCTGAAAAGGGAACCGCAAGAGGTCAGCTTTCCACAAACCGTTTGATATTACTTTGTTTCCCAACTGTAAAGTAGGCCTATTTATTGTCAAACATATTAGTTACATGCTTTCAAAATCCCCAAAGCAAGTAAAAATTCCAGTTCAACAGGGGGATGCAATAAACCCTGTGATTTCTGGGTAACTGCTTGCCAAGTCGCTTATTTAACAGATCCAAGCAGGATGTCAGGATGGGAAAGGTACATCCTGAAGCTGTTTCCCCTAGAAGACATTTTTAATTAGATTTTAGCATTGCACAGTTCAGTTGATAAGCTACAGTTGTTATTGAGCATGTAAGAACACACTTTCACAAGAATTAATCAATAAACAATTAAACTAGATGTTAAAACTGAGGGGTGTAATGAACTCAACATCAATTGTGGTCTATTGTTTGTAATATAGTGATAATAAGGTGAGTAGTAAATCACAGGGAGAGGTAAATTAAACTGAATGTTCCCTGGTGATTCATGTAAGCCTAAATCATTACTCACTTCAGTCATGCATAATAGCGTTAAACAAATATTATAATACTTTATAGAAGACGCCTAGTCACGCCCTTTATACCTGACTGCACTTCACATTTCAAGTGATCCAGTCTAAAACAGGTTTTCTTCAAACACAACAAATGACAAGTAAGTAAAATGTTTGCCAGACTCTTCTCACAGTATGTTTAATTCACCCCAAGTAGCAGTATTTAGAGTCAAAATACATTTTATGAGTAGATTTTCCCAAATTGCTCACAGCTCTTTTCTTAGGTTTCACTGTTAATATATTGGAGATGTTTTCCTGTGGAAGGATTAGGCTTGAATCAGAGAGCTGTGTGAAGGCCAGACTGCTTGTTTGGGTCTCAGTCTGTCCAATCAGCATGTTGCGGATTTGACATTTCCTATTTTTACTTGACGGATGGCGGCACCAGGTGTTGCAATCTACGTCTTGAATCTTTTGAATGAACAAGTCTTACCCAAGAATTGTATCAGCAGGCTAGAGCAAACTTTAAACAGAAAATGAATCACTGTGGTGCAACCTTCTGAAACATCAAATAAATGTAAGCAAAGTGCAGTCTTTTTCTCTGAGGCTATGCATTAGTCTTTCCCAGTCACATACCGAACATGTCGAAGCATACTTTACTGATGTTATCAGAGAACCACATTATCAGAATGGGTTCAAACTATTTATTTTGTGTTATTATTGATAGCATTTTAATAGTTATTGGTCTGACACCTGAAAATCATTCCCTAAAAGGGAAAACACAATGTAGCATCATTAATGAAATTGCCTTTATATATATATATATTATAGATATATCTACTATATATATATATATATATTTATTTTTTTTTATAATGTTGATGAGCTCAATACTGTCTTTCTAAAAATAATAAAGCAATTTTAAGATGATGAAACTTGCAGGTTAAGAACTCAATACAATCATGTACCTGCTCTTACCAGCTGTTTCAGGCTAGCGATACATTAACAGTAGTTGAAGTCATAGTGTTATCTTCAATCCAAATCCCTTTGATTAGTTCAACTTGCTCTTTATGTGGTCTATTAGGTAACATCCTAATTCCTGATGAGTGATGATTGCTGGGTGGCAGTAGACAACGCTATCGGTTTAATTTGCTTAGTGGTTAGTGCACTCAGGCCCTGGCATGGGCACTCATTAAAAGCTTACTAGTTGAACAGATACCTAAATGTAGTACAGTAGTCTCTGGCTAAGAAAACACCCCTCCGGAGGCAAGCAAAGTGTTCTTATAGCCAATGTGTTCTCTTTGTTAGCCACCAGACACATAATGAATCAATCAATCAATAAATAAATAAATATGTATTACTTGTCAGGCCACACGTGTATAAGAACTATCAAACTAAATTAACACAGCACCCCTAGATATGAACTTTATTTAACAGAATGGTGAAGCAAGTCTCCACAACGGGAAACATCACATTTTTCGGTGCACTCGTGGAAATCAGACTAGAAAACAAGTCAATGATATGACAGATTGACTAAACGAACCAGTGTGCTTCAAGACACTCTTGCGATAACAAGTCGCTTTTGAAAAGACTGAATAAACCATTTAAATTTAAGTTTGATGTTGATGAGCTATCAGGTTACAAAAATCTGTTTCACCACAAGGGTGTTCCCTTAGGCAAACTGTTCTCTTAGGGGGTGTTCCTATAAGTGGAGACTTCGTACTGTAATATATGATTATAACCATAGGGCATTCACAGTATAAAAACATGGAACATCACAGCACTCTTGAAAAATGAAATGAACAGTTCTGAATAGGTGCAAATTACATAGCAAATTCACCACGGGAAAGGGCATTGTAAAAAAAAAAAATCCACTTTAATCGTGTTTTTTGCAACAGGTTATGAGTTATTCGAAATGCCTGTCTGAGATGCTTCCTAGGGATTACTGGAGAAATCCTTGCATTACTATCTGCCTGTTTAGCTTAAAATGACCCGAATACTGCAGTTCCTTTTGTTTTTAAAGATTTGTTATGTCTACTTATTGTTCAGTAGTTTAACTGTAGCGGTCTGTCTAGAAGAGCAATTTTTTTTGTTTGTTTACTATTTTAGTATCCCCCTTTTTGTGTTACTGGGTATCTACTTGTTCTTATTGCATATTAGGATATGCACATATTTTAAATGCAGCTTTGGTAATCATTTTGCTTGCTGCGAGACCATTGGAGTGAGTATAACGACAACACTTGAAGTGACTTAGCTCCAAGGTACAGCATGAAAGTGTGGCTTTTAAAATATGTGCATATTTCAAACTGAAAAATGAAGAGAAAAGGTGGACAGTGATAATACAGCTAGTACAGAATTCTGCGTTTCTACTGCTGCTGATTTAAGATGAATAAAAAGCCAATTAGCACAGTTATTAGTATTATTAATTAGTCATTTAGCAAACCCTTACAGAGACCATGGTGTGAACTATGCATCAACAACTATTGCTGCTGTAGAGTCACTTACAACAGGACCTTGGTTTTATGTCTCATCCAAAGGACCAAGCACAGGGAGGTTAAGTGACTTGCTCAGGGTCACACACAATGAGTTAGTGGCTGAACCAGGATTTGAACTAGGAACCTCCTGATATCAAGCCTTTTTCCTTTAACCACTGGACTACCAAGCCTGAGAAATATTTAAACAATTCACCTTTTAGGTGAAAATGACACCACAGAGTATTTTTTTTTTTTTTTAATGTATGTACTCTCAAATTTCTTTTTGACAGGGATTTAAAGGCAACTTTACTGTTAATTCTTTCATAATCAGACACCAGTTTCTGTCACCTGATTTTTTTTAACAGAATAATCATAATTTTGTAATATTTTTCTAGCTTATTAAAATAAAGTTTATTTAAGTACATTTTTGTTATAATATGCTTATCTGAAGCTCAAGATGAAGACGATGACTGATGATGAGCTGTATTGTGAACAACAGTAGATATTTAATGTGTAAAGTTGTTTTGTGCTGACGTGTAAATCCCGACTCCATGGAGTTTAAAGACCACCTTCCTTGCCATTGTTAGTTCACTTAATGAGAACAAATATGTTACTCTTTTAGAGCTCTGCTCTGTCCTTACCATCACAAAGACGCCTATTGCCTGGGGTGCTACATGCAAAAGCAACCTCCACCTATGAGGGAAATATCCAGGTGTGGCAGCCACAGCCTTGTGACGGGGGAGTCTGCTGTTATACATTTCAGAGAGACATAAACATAACATACACTGGAGCAGGAAAACAGTAAAGAGGCAAATGGCATGGGTCATATGTATTCCCCTTTACATTGGATTTTAATGGGATTTGTGCATAGCAAACAGTGCCACTGGTGGTCACATGTTGTAACTGCAGTTTCTTTAAAGAGGATCTTAATGCCGCACAAGCTGCCATTAAATAGTGAAATATTATTATAAAAAGCAGCTGACATCTTAAAGTGAAAGTATTTAGAAGCTCCCTGATGCTCGTATATGCTAGAGTTCAATTAAATTACAAACACCCACACTAAGCACGAAACACAAACACAAGACGGTGAGTGAATTTAAGTTCTAGTGGTGATTACACTAGAATGCTGGGTCCAAGTTAATGCGAGCTTCTACTCCTGCTCTGGATCGTGTTACTGATAGTCTAAATAGACAAACAACAGCTACAGCCGACACTTTACAAATACAAAGCATTCACGGTTCTCAGCAATATGTTTACTAATATGTTTACTGCTTTTAGGTTAACGCAAACCATTTACAAAGGAACAGATTACTTTGCCACGTCCCTATTTTATACCCTTGCTCATGACCCCTTGGTTAACGAGGGCATCTGCTTCTCCAATCCGCGGATGCCATGCCGTTTCCTGTTTGGGTCATTGAGTTTGGGTACCGTAGCTCAGTCCCGGCTGACTTCCACCTACCCATGGGAATAAAGTGTCATGCCTTTTAGTCCAGGGTACTCTGCTCCCTTTATCTAGTACTCTGTCAGGTCAGGAGGGAGATCTAACACCAAACGTCATTCGATCTCTGTCACAGTGCAAAGCTAACAATGGGGACTCTAGCCAGTTTGGGAAAGTTGCTACACAAAATGTACTTCTCTCTCAGGTCAGGTGATTTTATAAGAAGGAATTTTAATAATAAACACTGAGCCAGAAATTTATTATTAATACAATATTAACATATTTTAAGAAAAAAAAAGATGTGTGCATTACAAAAACAAAGGTTTGATTTGGGATTAGAAAGGATTTGCGAATAAAATAAATATGGAAGTATCCCTCAGCTGAACTGAAAAGAGGTCTTTGAATGCAGGTTTCTCCTCTTCACAAAAGTAGAAATTATTTTATATGATACAGTATGTGTGAGCCCAGCAGGGGACCAAGAGTTTCTATATATAACTCGCTGAATTCCCAAGATTCCTTTTTTGGTGCATCATCATTACCCTTTGCAGAATTCAGCAATATTGTACTTTACAGCTATTAAGTTATAATGAAAATTTTCATTTGCAACAATTATAAAAAATACTGTAACTTCTGAAATAGCACTGTCACAAAAGTACACCGTTCAAAAGGTGTGTAAATAGGTTATTCTATAGCAAAGCAAACTCAGAAATCAGAATGCTTATATTATTCAGATAAGCTAAAAGCTCTTAATTGAGTGGAGCTTTTCTGTAGTTATAAAACACCATGTTAAAAAATAACTGTAACTTTGTAGCAGACTTCAAAACCATTAATATATTAAATATGCCTTCTGCTTGACCCAGATAGCTGTGTGTGCTAAATACTGTAAGTCATATGTAATTATGAATACACCTGAATCTGAAAACAAGTAAATAAATTGGCCAAATACATAGTTGATCCTTTTACTAGAATATTGCATTACTTATCTCTCACCCAATTACACTGTGTAACAATTTATTTTTATTTATTTTTTGTTCCTGGGTAGTAAGTGTTATTTCCTAATTGCTTATGCCTCAAAAGTATAGAAAATGGCTATTATTCCCCACAAACTTTGCTTTTGTGACCAGGACAGTGATATTTCAAAATATCACTATTTCCAATGGGAAAACGGGCAAATGTGTGTCTTTTCGTTCACATAAACTCAGAAAAAAACAACATATGAATCCAAATTAACATGTATTTATACTAAAGTAATACAAAAATGACTACAAAAGATTTAGAAGTGAGTAGTTTTTCGTGATTTACGATTATACTGTAAAAGAGTGTGGAATACTTACTTATCTGTGTGGTTTACTGTCAACTAGGCTGTGTTTTGGGTATATTTTAGCTGCTAGTCAAATGAAAAACAAACCAAAAGATGAACTGAAGAGAAAACTGTTGCCCAGAACAGTTTCACCTTTCATGCAAGGTAGGCTACAGATTGGGGATAATAAACCATATGGAGAGTCAGCTTTGATTTCCAGTAAATCTGCTGTCATAAGCAAAACTCATTCACAATAAACCTTAATAAATCTGTATAAAGCTCTGAGTCAACAGTCTGCATTAAATAGAATACTCAAGGTGATGTCGTGTGTAATTATTGGACTTAAATAATAGCTGGTTTGAAATGCAAATAAATGAATCACCTTTTTCAGTTGGCATGGATATGCAAAGTGGATGAGAAAAAAAATTAGATAATGAGATTTCCTGTTGAAAAAAATGAGTTGCTAGTAGCACCCAATATGAAACACACACAGCTGTGATGACAGATCAACAGCATGGTTTGATTCTGTTTGAGGGGTGTTGTCCACAGTGGGATTGATTTTTTGCTATATCAGAAAGAAAGTTCGTCAAATGCTTTTTTTTTTTTTTTTTTAATATGTGACCATTACGTTTTGTGTAGGGCTGTGTTGTTTAAGTTTTTAATATTTTAATAGACTCCCTCAAACTCTTCAATAAAAGTAAGCAGATTTAGTCCTGTTTCTATCTTGCCTTTTTTTCACTTGCATTTCCTAATCCTACTTATGAAAGGTAATCTAATGCATTGTTTTCCCTTTCTCATCCTGGATCTGTGTTTGAAGTAGCTGGCACATATTGAGTAACCACTGCACACATCTGTACTTTTTCTACCCCATAAAAGCTTGCAATGTTCCCATGCTGTTAACCTGGTTATACTGTGCATTTACCATGTCATTTTTCATTATAGTTTACCATACCTCTTTGGTTTTGTTGGCAAAATTAAGCAAGTCGTACTGGGATGTCAAGAAAAAAAAAAGTTTTGATACTGCAAAGGCGATTGCAGAAGCATACACATGGTAACCACTTGTCATATAGTGCATTGTAACTCTGTCAGTACAGTGTAACTGTAGTGTTAATGTACTGATATTTATAAGCATAAAGTAATATTTTAAACCAAAACAAAATGTTGATTTCTAAAATGCTTGCAGTTACGGAGATCTTGTGCAGCACTTCAAGGTCATGAACGATGGGCAAGGCAGCTATTTTATCTGGGAAGAAAAGTTCCACTCCCTCAATGAGCTGGTGGACTATTATCGAACTACATCCATCGCTAAGGGGAAGACGGTTTTCCTGAGGGATGAAGAGCGCACGTTTGAGGTACAGAACACTTTTACAACCAGTTATACCCAGCTCTCAGTTAGGGCCAACTTTCTTTATGATAATTTTAGTCAGTCCCTGTGCTGGGCAGAAAAGAGTGATTCCAGATAGAGACAGGCCATAACTTTCTTATGAGTCTCAATGAATATTTTCCTGTTTACAAAATTGCAGCATGCTGGCTAGAACCCTAGAATTCCAAGCTTCCAATAGCCTGCAAACATAAACAGACTTTCAGGTAGCAAACAATAGTTGGATGAGATATTACAGCAAGTTGATTAAAACATAGGTTGCAGATAAAATGAGTTAATATGATATTGCAACTGTGTGGCTGACCATTAATAATTTACAGCCTTAAGGGGGCTCCCAAGTGGTGCATCCAGTAAAGGCATTACACATGGAGTGCAGGATGCGCCCTATAGCCTGGAGATCACCAGTTCAAGTCCAGGATATTCCATTGCCAAGCATGGACACAATTGGCTGACCACCACCCAAGGAGGGGTGGGCTTAGGTCAGCCAGGGTGTCCTTGGCTCACCACACACCAGAGATCCCTGTAGTCTGCACATGTACCTGCAGGCTTGCCAGTAAGCTGCCCAGAGCTGCATTGTCCTCCAACACTGTAGCTCTGAGGTGGCTGCATGGTGAGTCTGCAGTGTGAAAAGAAGTGGTTGGCTGACAGCACATGCCTCAGAGGACAGCATGTGTTCATCTTCACCACTCCAGAGTCAACACAGGGGTGGTAGCAGTGAGCTGAGCCTAAATAATAATTGGAATTTTTAAATTGGGAGTATTAATAATAATAACAGGTTATAAAGTGGAAGATTTTTTTCAAACGATTAACCAGGAACTGATTGCCAGTCACCCTATGGCTTAATTCTTCAACAAGTCTGAACAAAACATATTTGTGATGTCAGCATGTATTCAGCCATGTATTTCAAAACACAAGTTTCAGAATTTCATCAGGCTTAATAAAGACCTTATATTTAATTGCCAATCAAATATTACAAAACAGACTTGCTACATCGGTACATGTCAGATGAAATCCTGCCCCTTTGGCTGTTTGGAGAGCAACACTGTCCTTGTTCAACTCATGCAATTCTTACTAGTGCCAACACAGAGACATATCATCATTGATGTTTTTGTTCAATCATGTATCCAAGTATATATTGCCTGACATTTACTCTGTTAATTTCATGAAGTTGTATTTTCACAGCTAAAAAGTAAAAAAGGATGATGGAATTAATATGAATGTGCGTCCATGCACACAAAAAACAAAGCAAAACATCATTTTAAGAATGAAAATTAATTATATCATTGTTTTCATATATATATATATATATATATATATATATATATATATATATATATATATATATATATATATATATATATTGATAAGATATGGTATACCATAGCTGGCTTGACATGAGTAAAGTGCAGTTTCACGAATACATTTCTGAACCATCATTAACACAAGCCCAGGGTGATCAGCACAACTTTGTTAAGGAAGTTGGCAAAGCTTTTAAAAACCGTTGGAGTATGACATCAAATAATTATTATACTCATTGTCTGACTGCTGACGATGACTTAACTGATAACACTATGTGAACACAATTTTTGTTCCTGGGTAGTAAGTGTTATTTCCTAATTGCTTATGCCTCAAAAGTATAGAACATGGCTATTATTCCCCACAAAATTTGCTTTTGTGACCAGGACAGCGATATTTCAAAATATCACTATTTCCAATGGGAAAACGGGCAAATGTGTGTCTTTTCGTTCACATAAAGTCAGAAAAAAACAACATATGAATCCAAATTAAACATGTATTTATACTAAAGTAATACAAAAATGACTACAAAAGATTTAGAAGTGAGTAGTTTTTCGAGATTTACGATTATACTGTATTTACAGTATAATCGTAAATCTCGAAAAACTACTCACTTCTAAATCTTTTGTAAATACAGTATAATCGTAAATCTCGAAAAACTACTCACTTCTAAATCTTTTGTAGTCATTTTTGTATTACTTTAGTATAAATACATGTTAATCTGGATTCATATGTTGTTTTTTTCTGACTTTATGTGAACGAAAAGACACACATTTGCCCGTTTTCCCATTGGAAATAGTGATATTTTGAAATATCACTGTCCTGGTCACAAAAGCAAAGTTTGTGGGGAATAATAGCCATTTTCTATACTTTTGAGACATAAGCAATTAGGAAATAACACTTACTACCCAGGAACAAAAAAAAAAAAAAAAAAAAATGTTACACGGTGTTATTATAATAATGCAACATTTAACAAGGTATAATTCAATTGAATAGAGCCCTGGGTCTTTAACCCCTTTAGTGCTAAAGGATGTGAGGCGCACGTCCGCCCATATTTTGCCCTGTTACCCTGGTGTATCGGTTACATCATTTAACTAGTGGATGATTGCTGTCTAAACTAGCCTATAGGATCTCTCTGTGTTTTTCAGTCTGGAATCCAGCAGGTCAAATCATCAAATTCAAGTCTGTATTACATTTTGGATTGTTCTTTAATCTGAGCACAGGATGGCTACAACTTTTAGCAACATTCAGTAAACCGTCAACGCTCTGTGGCAGGCCTGATTAATCAGCAACTGGCAGGTGACATTCAGTTTACCTGCAAGGTAAATATTTCTGTAGCAGGCCATCAAACTTCTGACAACCGTGAGCCAGCCCCCAACTATGTGACATTATAAAATCGGCCACTCTGTCAACGCCTTCCTAATTGGTGTCTTGTAAAAAGACATCTGGATAATTTAGTACCTGAGGAGCCGTAAAGGTTTTCCTTGGATCGCTTTTCTGTAAATTGAGTACTGCGTACAGAGGGGTTCTGTCCAATAAGAGGTGTTTGCTGTTGCCTGTCAACCCCCAAAACATACATAGATTCGATATTCTAGGCCATAAGGGGGGGTTCTTCATACATTTCTGGATTCCAGAATAATTTCATTAGATTATGAGCATTTAACAGTACCAATTCTCACAAGGTTAAAAAATATATATTGAAATTACATTTGAAGTTTTTTTGTTTTTTTTTTTCACAGAAGTAAATTGTAGGCCTAGGCTTATCGTAAAGAGCCTCTCGCCTGTTATTGATTTGGAATGTGAACAGCCATTCTGATGCATGTCAAAGAATGTACTGTATGTGCCCTATTGTAACGACAGCTGTGGTGAACGCATTTCAAAAACCTGACTGACAAGGAATCCTCTCAGCAGCAGATGGCTAATCATTATCTTCAGTGACTAGACATAAGAAATGCAAACCAGGTTCGGAAGCTGAAGGACTTCATGTTTGATTCCACATTAACTCGAGGGTCACATGGGCATTCAAGACAACCAGAATATTAAATTAAAAGCAACGTTTTAAAACAAAACAAATATTGATTATTAAATATGAATTCCAATTGAAAAGTATATTAATAATAATAACATACAAGTAGCTTATAAATTCTGTGTTAATTCCTAAGTTTACTGGTAATTTTACAATTGCAAATTGTAATTAATAACAACAGAATATCAGAAAAGCCAGGTGCAGTGTTTGACTATATCCTCTTTTTGTTGCTCACTTTTTCAGAAGCCAAAGCAGGCCAAGGCTCTTTTCAACTTTGCCCCACAGCACTTCTCAGAGCTGGGTTTCTACAGAGGGGACGTCATCGAGGTCCTGGACTGCTCCGACCCCAGCCGCTGGAAAGGGAAGTGCCGTGGCAAGGTGGGGGTATTCCCATCCAAATACGTCCAGCCAATCTACCACTAACCACGTCACACTGGAACTCAAAGCACACTTCCTAGAACCATGCAGACAAACTTCAGTACTTAAATCCGTTGTGAAATGTGCACAAAGCCATTCCTGATTCCCAAACCCTACTGAATTTGACGTGAGAGGTTGATGAACATTGGTACCTTCTCTGAGCAGCGGAACATGCATCCATCAACGTTAGAGGAAGCGTGTTGTACTGTGATACAGCGAGGGTTATCACATCTGCTCGGCCTAGAGACTGGGAGATCTGGGAGACACAGCTACAATGCATCAAACTCCTCACCTTTCAAATAATGAATGAATGTAATAAACCTTCATTGTTGTTTTTTTTCCTTATGTATAGACACTAAACAGCCCTTTCTGAACCTTATCCAAAGATGGTGAGACTATGTTTTTTCATTTGTATTGTAATGTGGTTTGCAAATAAGAATACCCCAAGCTGGGCAATTGCCATGGAAGCATTATTGCCTTGGATATTTTCTATACCTGGTTTATTATGGGATACACACAAAACGAGATATTCTAGATATCTTTCAAACAGTTCACTCATATTTGTGGTAAACATTCTGCTGAAACACAGCTATATTGAGAATGACTGAGAAATCTAAGTTGATACAATACTTAGGCATCCCACTAGCAATTCTTAGTGTGGCTCTTCACCTGTGAAAATGATGAGGAAAAGGAACTGGGGCTCAATTCATGTATAAAATGGTTTACTCCAGTGCAAAGCAACAAGCCCCTGTGAATGTTTGGAAAACTAGTAATAAAGAACTCAAAATATTAAAGTCCCTTGCGGGTATCTATATTTCTTCTTGCTAGTTTTGTTTTCTCCTTTTTGAACTTTGCTCTCAAGCATTCCTGTCTTTTCCCACTTAAACCCTTAACCCTTAACCACCCTTAACCACTGTGTAGGCAATAAACTATAAAATGTACAAATAATTAACAAGATATGATTGCTTTTATTTGTGTTATTTCCTATACATTCCAGTGTATATAAATGAATAAATGAAACACACAGTATTCAGCAGCTGTGAAGTTGTGTAAACTCAAAATTATTTCATTTTTCTGTAGTCTAGAACAGACTTTTGTACAGACCCGCCCCTCTAATGAGTGTTATGTTGGCCTCCCGGTTTCAACTTTTTTTTGTAAAACTCCTGCCAGTCTTTAATAATCTTTAATTTAATACACTGGTAGAAATCCAATAATTGTGAGATCTATGGCTGCTGAGAAGCTTTCCATTCTCTTTTTGTTGTTGTCACTGAGTCACAGGAGAACGTGTCACTGATTCAGGACTGTGGATTTTTCACCTTTCTGGAATCTGAACATTTTCTCTATTGAACAACTGTAAGGCACTACAAAAAAAAAAAAAAAAAAAAAAAAAAAAAAAAGAAATTTTATGCAAAATACGCATAGAAAAAGATATTAATACACATGAGTATGATAGCGTTGACGCAGCAGAACCGCGACCAGAATGGGTTCTCGTAGGTGCTGTGGATGGGTCTGGGTTTAGGAGTTTCTTTGGGTTGGGGCTGAATGTTGCAGAAGAGGCTGGTCAAGCAACATCGATCCTGGGCTTCTGGCTCTAAACCTGAGAGTCAATCGGAGCAAAGCCATTAACAGACAGACATGTATGTTTTTCACCTTGTGGGAATAGTATCAGCATGCAATCGAATATATAAATAATATAATTAACTCTAGTAAATAAAATAACAAAACGTACTGTTTTTCCTTCGCTCCGATGGCACGTTTGCTGACGACACTTTCTGCAGTTGGATTTCAGGAGTGGCTTTCTCTACAGACAGGGTCCACCAAGTTAAGTTTTTCATCTAAAATAAAGAAAACAGCTTACTACCAGGAGAGCTGGGTTATTCTGTGTTTAATGAGAAAGCTCAAATCAACATGAATAATCTTTGTGTTTCAGTTTGACAGGATCAACCTGCAAAATCAGGGACTGTGCGAATGAAGAACCTCATGCAATGACACTGTGGTGCAATATACACATTAAACAAGCGCTGTACTCGGTGTATGATTTTATAACAGATACAAAGACAGGCAGGTAATGTTAAAATAGGACACCCTTAGATTTGAGATCTAGGCAGTTGACATGTTTATAAATACTCCCAGTCACTTCACTTGCCTGCACTTGACATGCAATGGTCTACATTATCTTTCTGCTCCTATAACTCCCTCTGGACTGTCTCCCTTACCTGTGCTTCAGTGGGAGGCTCTGTCAGCAGACTGACCACCACAGCCACACCAGCGGTCAGCGAACAGAGGACGATAGCGAAGTGGAGGTAGTGGACACCCCTCAGGAGAGATGGCCGTGGGTCAAACACGCCACATCGCGGAGGAGAGTAGATGAACTCCAAGATCATCCTGGTCAGTCCGATCACCAGCCCCACCATCAGCCCCCAGAATGCACCCTGGCAAACCAGGAAGTCACGTCACGGCCTCACTGACAGAACTACAGATTCTGTTCATGAAACTCATTCTTTATTATTTGCAGAGGATGCTTCAAACAGGAGAGTTTTGTTTAGTAGCCTTTTTGTGTGTGTGTGTGTGTGTGTGTGTGTGTTTTGTTTCTCATTGTAAATACTAATGATGAAGTTAACATAAAACAAAACATATCAAAATGAGTTGAAATGTTATTGAACCACATGTTAAAAGTGAAGAATTGTAACAACCACAGCTTGACATCTGTCATCTCTGTCACCCTGAAAACTTTTCTGAACCTGTGTTTTTTAGACAGTAACATGGCACAACATTGCTGCATAGGCAGAGAGGTCTGACCTAAAAACAGGCAAGTCTATATCCTGTGTGAAAAGCATGCCTTTTATTTACCCCTGGTATGTAACTTTCATTCTCAGACATACCATTATTTTTCATTTGCTTAATATATACCTAGCTTCATGATGTAAAACAAACACAGCATTCAAAAAAAAGAAAATGGAACTCACACCGAAAAAATATTACTATACAAGATTATATTTTTAATGTTGCTTGTAAAAACTGTAAATGATACGCAATGCTAAACAGCATGCTTCCAGGTGTTGACTGAGTTGATTGGGTTATGGGAGTTCTGTCTGATTCTGCTAAGCCTCAATGCAAATTCAGGGGCAGCTTGCAACTTAGCCTCTACATGAAGCAATGACTCATAGCGTTTTGTTCAGAAAAAGGGGCTCAGTGAAATTACCTGGGGGGGGGGGGGTAACAGAGCAGAAAATCAAGTTACACAGTGTGTTTTGTGGCTGACGGCCATCTTGGTTCAGATGCAGAACAGTCAGGGACCAAGATGGCTGCCTTGCACAGCCACACAATGTAAATTGGTACTTGCTTAACTTAAATGTGACCAGGTGGTAATGTAATGATTAACTGTCAATTACCCCTGGCCACACCCTGTGAAAAAAAGAACAAAGGACATGTTTGTTTGATAAGAGATAGTTTGGTGAAGACACTTTTCCAAGCCCCAACAGAGGGAAAAAACAGTGAAAGGAAGAGAGAAGTTACTGAGATAGCCACAGCTTGGATCCTGTAGTGTTTTATTTGTGTTTTGTTTAAACCATTTATTATTTAACAGAACAAACACAAATAAAACACTACAGGACCCAAGATAAGGCCATTTCGGAAACATTTTCTTTGTTCTTTTTTTTCAAATTTTTTTTATAGGGTGTGGCCAGGAGCAATTGGCAACCAATCATTACATTATCACCTGGCCACATTCCACACTTTTCAATTAAACAATTACAAATGTACATTGTGTGGCTGTGCAAAGGCAGCCACCTTGGCTCCAGGCTGCTCCTCTGCACCTGAGCCAAGTGGCTGTCAGCCACAAAACCCACATTTCTCAGTGTGCGGGTCCACTGCCCTGTCATAAGGCACCAAACTGGATCCTTGTTGAATATTTAGTGTCATGTTGGAAGCAAGTACAAATTTTGCTACTTCAATCACAGCTTGGAATTGTGCCAACAACACACTGGCCAGAGTTATGTTAAACTCTAGATGGCACTTAGCACACCAATCTGGCATAGCTGTTTTTCTCCCATCTCTTTTTATTGTTAATCCAGGATGATTATATAGGCTGATGCATACCATTTTCTTTTTGTGACAAGTGCATTCTCTCTGTCATTCGCTGTCATTAACAGGACATGGTAGTTTCAATCAATAAACGACACAAAGACAAGAAGTCTGTATTTAACTGGCACTGCTGCTGAATGAGACCATCTTCAAGTGGAAGCAACACAACTTGATGTCATCTTCATTAATGAAAAAAAATAATGCAGTGAGTATTCAACATAACTACAATAACTTCCAGTATATTACATTATTGCACATAATGCAGTGTAACATTTGCAAAGTTATTGTGCCCATGGCACTATAGTATTACTGCATGTTTGCCATTTATATAAAAAAAAAATCTCTAAAAGGGCCTTACTGATTCATTCGTTCTCTTCCAGAAAATTGCAAGAACAAACACTGCAGTCACAGGAGGGGCGAGGTAGCTTGTCACAGACTGGATATAGACAAAGAGCTGGCCGCTGTTGGCGGACTGCAAGATTGGGATCCACACAACACTGACAACGACCAGGATCACTGTGACTATCCTACAAAAGAAATGGACAAGTCTCAGGCTATCAGACTACAGATAAATGGTTTTTTTGATGTCATGGGCCTGTCTGGAAAAACAAACTTTAAAAAACTGAAATACATTTTTTTCAGGGCCTGGCATTCGAGTGATGAACTGACCTCCCGACAAGCAACAGCTCCCGCTCGCTGGCGTTCTTGCGGTACTTCTTCCAGATGTCAATGGTGAAAAGTGTGCTGCTGCTGTTAAAGATGGAGGTGAGGGAGGACATGAGGGCTGCCATCATCACAGCGATCATGAGACCACGTAGGCCTGAACAGAGCAGAGGGAGTTAGTGAATAAGGGGGCCGACGGTGGGAGAGAGACATGCGGGGGTGCAAGAAAGGACCTTTAAGAGCGTGTGTGGAGAGAAGCACTTTACCTGAACATGATAAATAAGTCAGGTGATAAAAATTGGTCTTTTCCTCTTATGGGAAATTTACAGTGAGTGGAGAGGGGGTGGGGAGAGGGGTGTACATTAGGGTTGTCATTATTACTGTGATTATCATACAATGTTTTTACAGGGACAAAAATACTGGGGAAAAAAAAAAAAAAAAACTTTGTTTGTTTTTTTTACCACTAGGCATGAGTTCAATAACCAGTTTTGGGAAAGCAATGTTGGAGCATCCCACTTCTGCACCGCACACCTTAACACACTCCTCAGGATCAACACAAGCAACCGAATCTGCAAGTACAGAACAAAAAAATCTGCCTGTTAATAAATAAAAAAAAAATTAATAAAAGAATAAATAAATAAAAAACTTACAGCACTTTTACTGTGAGAGGAAATTATAGTATTTTACAGTTGTAAAGATTAAATATTGTACAAACAAATCTGATGAGCTATATAGTTAACTGTACTTCGTAAGATTCAACATTTATTTTATTTTTTTTCTTTTGGTTTGTTTTTAATTTTCAGACACGCTCCTGTGTGTTAGCACAGTGAGCAAGAGCGTGACTACTTGGCACCTAAAAGTGGAACAGTTTCTGAGGGGCAAAGTGCACGTTCCAGCCAGCTGCTTGAACATGATATAGCAGAGAGCTTGCTAAATCATGTTTATATTTTAGAAAACTTAAGTATGTATTGTATGTTAATCCATTTCTGATTTAACGTGTTTTCTGTGGTCTCGTAGTTTATTTATTCGTGGGAAAAGTTCATTTTTCTGACGTATGGACAGTGGAGCTCGGCGAATTCTCACTATCCCTGCCTGGGCCTTCAGATTTGTGAATGGAATCTGATTCAAACTCAACTTCGGGAAATTAAGGCATATAAACCTAACCGGCACTGTGAATTACATTTTCTTCCTTACAATAGAGGTTTTTTATTGTGTAATATAGTAATGCTTACCCAATGAGACAGTAGTTATTTACAACATTTTGAAAACATTTATTTATATCACATTCATGAAAGCCTGTGGTTCATTAACGGGTAATTAATTATGCGTGTTAACTTATGTTTATTACTTTATATTGGATTCCAGGTCGTGCTCCTGTATATCTATATTATACATTTAATTTTTTTTTTTTTTTTTTTTTTTTAATTAAAAAAAAAAAAAAAAAAAAAAACAATTTGGCTTGATTACGAATCAGCCTCTTGCGTTTGAATGCCCATAGGCTGAAAAAAGGGAATTTCTCCCCAGTCACATGATTAGGGTGCGGCAACAAGAGGGATCAGCGGGTCTGACGCTTTGTCTGCATACCTGTCCACATCATCAAGCCGGCTTACTGTAAGTGAGAAGCAAATTCAACTGAATCATAGTACAGGAAAGACCAACGATTTACATGCTCGAACTGGAACTGGGAATTTTTTTTTTAAAATACATCTATTTGAATTATAAAACAACAAGTTAAGGAGAAGCTCTAGTATTAGTTAAATATGAAATGTCTGCGTTAAAAGTAGATTCAATTTTTAATTAGGGAGAAAACGTGTATCTTCTTATATAACTACATTACTAAAAATATACCGGCACACGAAACCAGAGGTGCTTTTTGATTGCAATTGCAAGTGTACATAAAGGTGCATATATTTTAAATCTAGGATCTGTGGGTTTTACTAAGTAGGATTTTATTTATTTATTTATTATTTATACAACATTTAGTTTTCGTTACAGACTTTAAAAATGGCCTTGTCTCAGCTTCAGTGTTTGGATAATAACCATGTAAACTTGCGGTCCAACGAATCCAAACCCGAATTTTACTACAGCGAGGAACAAAGGCTAGCTCTCGAAGCTTTGTTGACGAGTGGACCGGACGCTTTCCACGAAGTTATTAAGAAGCACAATATTAGGGACTTTTTATCAGAACCAGAGCTTGAGCGGATTTGCAAGGCGGTGGAGACTTACCAGCCAGGCTCTGAAAAAGTCAAAACAGACAATGAAAGCGGCGATGAGGAGACCCGAGCCTTGTCTCTGCAGTACTGGCCGGACAAAACTGATATTTCGATCCCAAAACTGGATATTGGATGGCCGGACTGCGAGTCTTACCGTGGGGTGACCAGAGCAAATGTCTATATGCAGCCACCAATGGAGGGACAGACGCACATCAAAGAAGTTGTCAGGAAAATAATCGCCCAGGCACAGAAGGTTTGTTTTTTTTAAAACATATCATGGTCTATATTTGTTAGACCAACTTATCTAACTTTTATGAAAGTTGTATAGCCTAGCAGCCTATGCGTATTTGTATGAAACTGTTGATCAGAGCGATTCTAATTGTATTACTCTGACATAGTTTACTTTAGTTAAGTTAAATAGATCTGATTGATCATAAGAGACTTTGATTTACTGAGAGGTAGTATACACAGACAGGAATCCTTTTTTCTTTTTTTTTTTTTTTTAAAGCTGCTGTTCATTTTTCAATGTAACATCCGATCACTTATTGAAGCAGAATGCTTTCTGTAGTTTGTCTGGTATTGTCTTACAAAAAATAAAAGTATCGTACATAACAGAACTTTGCTGTGGTGTATGATTCTTACAGTACAACTGATTTTCTACAATATCATATCAATACTCGAGAATGAGTCATACGTCAAAATTGTATACTAGTACACAATCCTCAATCAATCGCATTTTGTTTGTTGTGCAAGTGTTGGTACTTGGATTAAAGCCTTTTAACCTCTTTTGTCAAGCCTACACAATGTTTTGATTTTCTTTTTTTTTTTTTTAAGCCCAACTTTTACTCACTTTAGTAAAACAAAAATACAGGTAAAGTCATGCCATATGCAAAGGAGACACAGGTGGCTCCTCACACAGTATTCAAATTCCAAATAGAGATGCATGCTGCATGTGTGTGTGTGTATAGATAGACAGATATAGAATGTAGAGTGGCAATACTGCATACCAGTAAAAACTAAAATATTCAATCCTGCAGATACAAAGTGCTATAATTAAAGTACTTGTAGTTTTGATCCTAAAAGCTGAATCTGTTGTTTATGCTTTCCGCAGGTTATAGCTTTAGTCATGGACCTGTTCACAGATGTGGATATTTTTAAAGACATGCTGGATGCAGGTTTTAAGAGAAAAGTTGCGGTCTACATCATACTGGAAGAGAGCAACATTCACCTTTTCCTGCAGATGTGTGAAAGGGCAGGGATCCACTCTGGTCACCTGAAGGTCAGTGACATGGAACATCCCTTATTCAGAATCTGCCACTTTCATGGCATCTGAATGAAGTGCAATACAATCAGGGATGCGAGTAAGACTCCCATTGCACAGCAGTTTGATCCATTCCTGGTTTTACTTCGTTTAATAAGACACACCTAAGCTTGTTAGCTAAATGCTGTGGCTAATCAAACTCGTAGTAACCTGGAGTGGGTGAAACTGCTATGCAATAGGAATCTTATTTCCATCCCTGAATATCCCCTACAATACACAGTTCTAACAGGCAGCTCAAACACCCCAAAAGCAGGGAAAACAAACTGCAAAAAAAAAACAAAGCTGGAAGCAATAACCTACTTGCACTGCAGTACATGTTAGACACATTTCCTGTGAATAAGTATTGTTCTTTAAATGGCAAAAAAAAAAAAAAGTGTAAAAGTGTAGGGCAAGCGTGCTGGAAAAGGACAGCATTTTCAAAGTGAGGTAGTGTTTGTGTTCCTATGAACAGAGAAGGAAAAGGCCATTTTTATACAAACACCTTTTGTTATTCAACGTTCTATGTTACAAAACAAGTCTCAGTATTACGCAGCTTTCTCACCTAGCCTCACACTTGAACAATCCACCCACTTCTTCCTTACTATCAATCACTATCACGACCACCATTTTTGCCTTTGCCTTTTTCTACTGCAAACATCACATTTTCTACTATAAACACGCATGCTTGTTTGCAGTATTAAAACTTTTTTAGTCAAGGAAACATCTCTTCTTGTAACCTTTGCAGTGGTTCAGGTGGCTAGGGGTCTGTCCCACCAATAATATCTGCCAATCTTCCTATTTAAACCCCAAGTCTTGCCCTTATTTTCTGCCTTGCTTTTTCGTTTCCACAATTCTCCCATCCTCCTCTACTATGCTGCTCTATCTCTGCAACGGTCTCCCTCTTTGGGGCAAGTGAACCTCACTTCCTAACCTCAGAGGCCCAGCTGCACTGGCCTTGTTCTTGGCCAGGAAGTCTCTCCATGAGCCAGACGGGACCCTTGGCCAAATCTGTCCTCTCTTTCATTTTCCTGTTCTGTCCCATTTAGATTTCACCTCCACAAGCCAAGTGGAAACAGTGTACTCTTTAAATCACAAAGCACCTTCTCTATTCCAATTCCTTGCTCCTTGCATCCCTTGCTCCTGTTCTGTAACTCTGCTCTTAAATAATAAATGTTTGTGTTTTTAGTAATAGGACTGATCATTTCCTAATTCTGTTTACCATCAGCAGATCATTTTATTTGTATTTTAGGATTTTTCTAACAAACTGCAGCTCCATGTTTGTTTTGAGCAAAGGACACATCTTAATAATACAATATAACATGACATTGTAGTATAACATATATTGTACAACTTTAGGGCCTTTTAAAGTTTTAAAATTCAGATTTATTTTTTTGATTTTTATTAACTTAAATTGCTATGCCTTTTTTCAGCTGTTTATTGTAGTAAAATATGAAATTGCCAAACTTTAAATCATTCCATGAAAGTGTGATTTGTTTCTGTGAATTAGTCATTTAAGTAATTTACAGTAGTATTTCTCAATTTTTAGTAAGCCTTCATATCATAACTTGCACGATGTACAAGTGTACCTTGATATTAAGATTACTCCAATGTTTATTTTTGTAATGAATGACCCCTGATGGCTGGAAAAGCACATTATATGTGTGCATAAAGACACTGACTACAAACCCGCTGCTGTGGATTCACCTTTAGCGAAACTGTAGTGTGTCTGGCTTTTGTGCAGAGGGTCGGCGGTTTGAATCAGGAAAATAACAATACTTAAAGCCTTACAATACCATGAACATTTTATACCAGCCGGTCCCTATTCCAGACATTCCTTACATGGTAAAAACATCGCTTATAAGAAACAATCTCGCTCCCTGAAAGTTCCCAGCAGTATAACTTTCATTATCTGGTTTTCCCATCAAGTCCCCACCCATTTCTTAGTACTTTATTAAGGAGTTAATTGCCTCTAACTGATAAACAACTGAAACTCTGTTGTCACTTGTAACCATTATATACCCTAGCCAGACTGCCGTGTCTAAATATTGTGAGATCAGTATGCATTGAAACTACATGATTGCCATTTACTGTCATTATCAAAATGTGATGATTACTAATGAATTTGGTAATGTGAACAGGTTACTAAATGTTAAGACATGAGCAAAAACTACTGAATATATAATTTTGGTAATGTTTTAAGCCTTGAAATATTTACAGTAAACAAGCCGTGCAGTGGCTCTAATAATTAATGAAAGATCTTCTGATTTTCCCCATTCCAGGATGTTCAATTTAATGTTGTTGGTACAATTGGGTATTAGCACAGCTGGTATGCATTAGGCTATACAAAAAGATACGGGCGGTTTTTGAGGCAGAAAATACACTGACAACATAACGTTTTTTAAAACAAAATTGACCTTTGCAGCTTTCACTCTTACTTGCCTCCTGGGGCCACCAACACAAATGGTTTATGAGAAGGGCAGTAGACTGTAGATTCCGCACTGTTGATGCTCTCAGTGATAAGCCATTACTGCTGGTATGTCTCTGCAGTGTAGCGTGTGACAACTGCAGCCGACCCTTTAATGCTGTGAGTGGGTGCTCTGGGCGTCAGCTCCTCCTGCCCTGGGGACAGATTGCCTGTCTCAGCTAGTCTGGTCTTAAAGCTGCTTACACAGGTCCTCACTGCAGCTGTGCCAGGAACATCTTTCTCGTGTTATCTTTTGCCCATCCCCCAAGGATGTTTCTTCCCAGATTGAACTGCAGAATGAAGAAGCTAAAGTAAAAGATGAATATGCCTAGGCCCAAAACATGAACCCAGCAGTGAATGGAAGTTTACTTTTAAGTCACACTTAAAAAAACAACAAACACCCTAACAGTAAATTTGATGTGCATTTGCTGAGGGCTGTTAAAGAAAAGCAAGATAGTTTCCATAGATTCTTGTTTTATTTCCTTATAAAAGGTAGATATTGAAAAACACATTCTCTGAAAACTTATTGTAGGTTTTAGAGAATGTCTAGCTAAATAGTTGGGGGCAACCAATGCAAATATAAATTTAAAGTTTTGCAGAAAATACTAAAAACCTTTGTAGAAATGAAAAAAAAAAAAACAGCATTTAAAGCTGTCATTCAACTTTTTACTTTAAACTCAATGAATATTAACGAAATTGCGTGCCCCATTCGATAGGATTTAACAGGTTTGCAATGAGAATTGCTTCTTTAGCAAAAGGCAGTCATTATCTCTCTCGAGTGCCAGCACATTAGTTTACTCTGAGGGAAGGGTGTGTCTGTGTGCCATGTGACAGACAAGGGGGAAAAGCCTGGTAAAACAAACATGTCACATACTGAACATAAAAGCTTGTAATTCCCCTGCTGGAATTTGAAACCGTTTCTCTGTATGTGCGGTTTAGTATGCATTATATACAGTACTTTGGTGAGCACAAGGCATGCATTGGTGAAGGTTTTCTTTAGAGTCCTTGTTATTAACAACAGTCGGCTGCAAAAACGAGATGGGGGAAGAGTTAAGGAGAAATACAAGGACTGGAATGTCTAGACAAGGAAAGGGCAATCCGAATCAGCCAAGGAGTCATCACAGTAGAAAAGCTTCACACACACGCACTGTTATTCAGTTCTTTGTTGCACAGAAGTTCACAAAGGTGAACTGTTGTCTGAGTACAGAGGTGGGCGTATCTGATGTGATCACATGAAGATGAGCCTAGGGCTAGGAATGCCATGGTTATGCAGGAGCAGCTCCACCAGTCCATTCACTTGTCTTGCAAATAAAGTCTCTCCCCATACACAATAGTATGAGCTAGTGTGTGTTTGCTTTTTTTAGAAGGTCTGTTTGACCTTCTCTAGCCACTTTGTATGCCAAAACATGTACAAAATGTTAGTTGTCAGAACAGAATGAAATCATTAGCAAAATGTATCATTTCATGGCCACCTGGTTGGACAGATGCCTCTACTGTAGACATAATGCACTGAAAGAGCTGGAAAAAGAAATACACTTTGTCAAAAAATGCCATTTGGGACTTTAGTTAAATACCCTGCCCAGCTGGACACAATGTCATTTTGGGTAGAGGTGTGATATGACGCTGACATCCATCTGCTTCCTGAACTAAATCAATGGTGCAGAGAATCTTGCCTGAGACAAATTATAAGAATCTGGAAGCTACTGTTCTATACTCCTGGTGAACTAGATGATTGTAGATCTTAATTAGCAAGACAATTTGATATGTGTGTCTGCCTTTGAAGTAAAAAGGATAGCCATGGTTGGATCTGGTACTGATAAAGCTTTGTTTATTTTGAATTCCATAGATTCTTTATTCTTGTATCATCTGAAATCAGTTTAAAGGAATGTATGGTAGGTTGTGAAACTAGGCCTACATTTACAGGGCCCTATATTTTGGATACCGTGGGAAATATATTTAAATAAATGTATGTTCCTAGACCATGGAATTGCATAGTTTTTACAGAATTGTATCATTGAGATTATTATTAAAAAGACCAAGTTGCTGGTAGTTCAGGACAACAGCGGTTTTATACTGGTCTTGCAAGTTCAAAAACTTTCACAGGACTCTTGAGTGTTTCATGACTGTATCTGTCTCTGTTTGTTTCTTAATCTCTTTTTTTTTTCATTAACAACCACAGTGCCGCCCTATGCTAACTTTCACCACTGTGCTACAAATCAAACACAATGCGATCAGTAAGAAATCACAGAGGCAGGCCTGTCATTTTCTTCTGATGATTTATGGTTTGTTTTATCTTTGCAATTGCAACATGAAACAAACACCATAATGAGCAATGCAAACAGACTTGCTGAGTCTCATAGCATGGTAAACTATGATTGTCGCAGTGTATAAATAATAAGAATTAGGCTATATAAATTATGTCAAGCCCTGAAAAATATGTTACATGGTACTGCTAAGTAATGAATCATTTGGTATTTGTTCATACTTTAGCACAGAATTTAGTCTGGCCACATTACTTTTTCACTGCACATGTTTTGGAATTTTAGTAAGTTTATGCCATGTAAAGAGTCTGCAAGAATGGAGTACTATTCCTATTATTTATTTCTTTTCATTTGCTTGAAATGGTCATCACCTTTTCATAAGATCTCAGGAGAGTATCTCATCTTTATGCCAATCTGTTTCCATTACTCCCTGTGGTGAGTGGAGTGTCAAACATCCGACAGAAGAGGATTATAAAGACGTTTGCTTAGACTTTAATCCCACAAATCTTACTCTACTGCATAAACTTAATTACAGATTTTACATCTAAAAAAGACCAGTTAGTACCAATGAACAAAAGGGGGGGGGGGGGGGGGGGGGAACAAAAAACTACATCTGGTCACCCCCCCCCCCCCCCCCCTGTGGTATATCAAAAACTTTCCATGCTTTCTGTATTGGCATTTTTTTTTTTTTTTTTTTTTTTTTTTTTTTTTTTTTTTTGGTAATACTACTACAGTGTTTAAACAAACAAAACTATCCTCAATCCATTATCGTCATATGATAAAGGTTTAACTAGATTAACCACTTTTGGGCATTAGTTTTAAACAAATGAAGGCACAGCCTTTTGAATAAAATGACAAACAAATGAAAGATGATGGGAGGGTACAGAAGTTATTCAGTATTTGCTTTAACATGTTCCATCATGATGCCACTGTATTCTGTGTCATTGTGATCAAGCAAGGAGAAGATATTTTTGGGAACCCAATTGGCACGTATTGTTATTTGTTCCTATTTCAACTTGGGCAACTGAGAAACAAATAATGTCAGAATCAAAACCAAAATTAATGGCCTTCAGGTAATTTACTACACAAAACTAAAGAGAAAACATCAGCTAGTCTTAAATATTACAGTATTCGCAAAAATACTTTGCACTTATTTACCGTGTCACCAGAAGTTGCATGACGACAGTTTTTTTAGTGATCTCTATAGGCGGCCATCTGGATCAAAAAAGCATTGTGCTGCTTTAGAGCGAGTCAATCTTATGGGACAGAAAAAAGGCGAGCGCGTCATTCTGAAATGCCTTGTTTAAACAGTGCCCTACTTGATGGAGATGATGCGTAGTGATTTTTATATAGATTGTATATATTATATGTATTTTTGTTGCGACTTTCTGTAGTAAACGAGAACCAAAACTAAACTAAGTTGTCCCCCCCCCCCCCCCCCCCCCCCCCCCCCCCCCAGTTTTATGCCATTTCCATGTTTGTTTTATTTGAAGTGTTTAAAGTTAAATTTCAGTTTTCGTTTGCTTGTTCAGCTACAAAAAGACACAAGTAAACCTCATTTTATTATTTTATGAAAACATGTCTATGGCCACTGTTTACTGTGAAGAAACGGAAATGGCAAAAAATGACAAAGTGAAGAAATAAATAAAATGCGACGTCAACGTTATGTTTCTGGAATAAACGTCTCACTTGAATTGCTATTTGGCCTCCTTTGTTGTGTAATTAATTCACTGGGGTAAAGTAAGGCCTACACAACGTTTTCTTTACTCCTGGGATATTTTACTTCAGCGTGTTACCTAGTGTCACATCTTGCTGTAAAATAAAGACCCACACACAATAAAGGGTCCCCCCTGCCCCTGCTGCTTTGCTGTCTCTGCCAGCGTTCTATGAAATATAATGGCTTTTATTACTTTACATCCAAGCACTATTAATAACTGGTCCTGCCAACCTGTTAAACTTGGCGTGCACATTTGTTTAAACCAATTATTCAGCAAGAAAAAAAGTAATGGTATAATTCAAATGGAGACTGACGTGCTTGTTTTGTTCATTTATTTTCCAGAACTTGAGAGTGCGCAGTATTGGCGGGACAGAGTTTTACACTCGTTCATCGCTGAAGGTTCGAGGCTTAATGAGCCAGAAGTTCCTGTTTGTCGATGGAGACCGGGCTGTGTCTGGCTCGTATAGGTAATGAATGCAGTCATGCTAATTTCGTTGTGTTTTAACATGCTTTGTCTATCTTGCTACAGTGGGAATAGCAGTAATAGCAACTTAAAAAAAACATCCATCTTTCCAAAATACAATTTAACATTGGCATGTTGCGATTGCTGTAAAGAGGAATACAAACATTTAGACAAAACTGTCTTAAATGTTCCAATATAGAAATTGACAAGTTTTTTTTTGTTTTTTTTTCTTCTATTTACAGATTCTTATGTATTGATTTTTGTTATTAAAAAAAAAAAAAAAAAAAAAAAAAAAAAACACAGCTAAATTAAACTAATTTGATCTCGTTTTATATTTTGTTTAGCTTTACGTGGACCGCATCCAGAATGGATAGAAACCTCATCACTGTCCTTACAGGACAGGCTGTGAACACTTTCGATAAGCAGTTCCGAGATCTCTACTTGAACTCCAAAGAAGTGAACTTCAATACTATTCATCTGGTGGGAGAACCAGAGCCTGAACCTGTCCCACAGGCAGCCCCGCCACCCGTCCAATCTGCCGAAGTAGCACGAAAGATGATAAGCCCCAAATATGCCTTTCTCATGGCCAGTAAGCAGGAGACCGCCTCCGAAACATCTTCCAAAAAGAACGACGACAAAGCCAAAGCAGTTCCAGAACCTGTCAAGGTCAAAGAGGAACCTCCGTCGATCCACCCGGGACTTCTCTATCTTGAACGAGCCTGCATGATTGATTATGTGCCAACATGGCCAGAGCCTGAACCTGCAAGCGACGTTATTGGCTTTATTAACATCAGAGACTCTAAGAAACCCAATCAGGCACACCTGATGAGATCAGAGCTCTTTGAAACGTCGCAAGCAATACGATTCAAAGAACCTTTCACTCCAGCGCTACACCCAGGCACACAGCATCAACCCACTCCTCAGAAAATGCATGCACCGAAAACTGAATCCAAACCTTTGACAAATGAACAACCAAAAAAACTAAACTACCAGGACAAGCCAACCCCACCGGTTCCAAAACCCAGAACTGTTCAATTAGTATTAAGCAGTAGTTCCCCTGATTCTCCAGAGATTGTCAGTATTGTCCCCAAACCTAACAAAGTGTTAGAAACTCCAACAGCTTCAAATGAAAATCTGGATATTGCAGGGATTTCTAACAAACCTCACAATGCAGCCAGTCCAAAAACAGAACAGAAAGAATCAAAAACTGAACGTGATCTGGCAGTCTGTACAGTGGACAGTATTGAAACTTGTGCAGAAGAGAAGGAGTGTGAGGTGGAAGAGAGCAGTGGTGGTGAAATTAAGTCCAGTGAATTTGTCAATGATGAATCAAATATTTCTTCCGCCTCTGACGAATGTTTTGAATACATTGACTCTGACAAGCATAAGCATACCCACAATGGTGTGAGTCACCATGAGCCAGAGGCTGCACACCAGATAGCCAGGTTCTCCCAGTCTTTGGAGGAGTTACGGCTTGATTCCCAAAAGAGGTTGGACAATCACCAGGAACGAGCCAGCAAAGCATTAGAAGATATTGGAAGAGTCTTGGAGAAAAGTCAGAAACAGGTTTTCAAACTCCCTCTAATTGATCGTCCGTATTATGGAGGCGGTAGGAGGGTAAGAATTGAATCTTTACGGGGTTTTTTTGTATTATTAAATCAATCAAGGTGCCTTTCATAGTGGACCACCATCACAAAGTGCTTTACAAGATGCGGTAACAACAAGAAAATCCATAATACTTTAAATACAGAGAAATGCATAATACATGATAGTAGCATAATACATTAAATTGGCAACATATTTAAGATAATGTCAATCATCTCTTTCTACATAAAGAAAACAGCTTTCAGAAGGCTTGCAAAGACATTGCAGCTGATCAAGCTCTACGAAATACGTGTAATTTGCACAATGCGTCATTTAATTCTCCAATGCGTCATCTCCTTAGCAACGAGCTTAACGACCACGAACCCATCCAAGCAAACCAGCAACATGGCGTTGCCAGTTAGTTTTTTGGCATTACAGTTTTATTCGTTGATGAACTGAAAAAGTTATTATAAATATAAAACTGCTGTACAGTTATGCTTCTACTAATGCTTGTGATTACTATTATGATTAACATTATTATTATAGAGTACCATAATGAATGTTTTATTGTAGGAAAAAATGTAAATAACTTCTTGTATGCTGAGATTACTACCGTTTGCTATAATCATACGGGGTGGAGAGAAAAAAAAAAAAATCAGCTCTGTCTGTAGTGTGATAGATACGCGAGCGGTAATGGGCGCAAAATAAAATCTGTTACTTCTCGCAATTCTCGGATTCAAAATGCATGCAGAGTTCTACGTTGCTGAATCCTAATTTGGACATCTTCACTTCAGCACTGTAAGTTTACATTTTTATATGTGTTCGTGAAACGTACATTCAATATACAGTAATCCGTCATGTATCCACCTGTCACATAACCGTTTATCCGCCATGATCAACCTCTTCAGCAATGTTACTTTTATTATTGAACAGAGAAGATTAGTTGAGGTATTGCCAAAGTTTTCGTACACTGTGTTGTATGTGCTCCATGCACTGCCACTGCTGGTAGTGTCACGTGAGCTGTTCAGTGTGTTGATATGTAAATAAATCTTGATTGCCTGCGGGGTGTATCAACTTCAACCTCCGTCTCGATCTCCTGCCTGTCACTCAACAGCAAATGCATGCACCCACACAACAGATGGCTATCCTGTCACAAGCATTAATACCCTGTATCTTTCTAAACAAGGGATTTAGGGGAGCTCCCTAATAAAAGCTCAATTTAAAAACATTAATTATGAGAATATAGTAATTGTTACAGCTGTGTATAATGGATCCGTCCTTCCTCTGGTCCAAAACACAGTCGGATATGCGACAGATTACTGTATTATAGAAACTGAAAATGTGCGTGTTTGAGGGTTGTTTTTTTTTTTTTTTATAACTGATTTTGCCGAATAATAATAACCACAACAACCCAACAAAAAATAAAAACTGAAAAGTTCAAGCCCTAATTTTATTACAAAACTTAGTTTAGTTAAATGGTAAAAAAATAAAATTAAAAAAATCCAGTATTCCAGTCCTGGGATTATATTAAAGTATTTTACCTGGATAGAGTGCTCGGCTTATCATCCCTGGCAGGATTATGAAGATCATGGGCAGCATCTTGAGATAACTGGCCAGGATAGATCCACCTTTTGCGTGACTCAGGTTTTTGGCTGATAGGGACCTTTGCACAATGACCTGCAAGCAAGAGAAAGAGCCTTGTTATCACAGACAGTGATCTAATGCTCAGACTATAAAGCACAGTGGTTTATGGATCTCAAAATCAAGTAATGCTGACACAGCACAGGGAAATACAGAATGTCAACATCACAGCACTTTCCACTGTGTTGTAAAGACATGACTTATTTAATTTAGTAAGATCAAAAAATAAGTTTGTGGAAATACACAATTCTTTTTACGTTTTTATTTTTTTTGCATGATCCTTAACATTGATTACTTAACCTACATTAAGGCGATTTTTAATGTAACTTGATAAGAGACATTGGAAAACCCATTCCCGATATTACTGAATATTTATTACTGAATATTTAACTGAGGAATACAATTTCATGCAGCAAAATGCAGTATATAAGCTTGTTTTTCCAAACCACAATGTAGTGTGATCACAAAAGTTGCACTGAACTGTATATAAAGGCAGCAGCAGAAGGAACGGTTGGTAGTGTTGATTGAAGACTTAAAAGTGGTTGAATTGTGTTTGTAATGAAATGTTTGCACAGCGTGAATGACTGCCCATTTCTTTATTTCAAATTGTTATGACAATGCGGGTGTATGATTTTGAAACTTGCAGTACATTAAGTTTGTTGCAGATTGCTTTCTAACATCTCCCATTGCACACAGAGACGACGTAGATTTGTAGCCTGGCTGGACTGTTACCAGAAAATATTTCAGATAATTTACTTCGTTCCCTCTGCTCTCAGATTACTATAGGGGATAGTTTGCGTGACAACACGCCACAATAGTGAGACAAATAGTTTGACCTATATTTACCTATGCCTTCTGTTAGAAAATAATTAAAACAAAAATATTAAAAATAGTGTATACTGTATGTGTGTGGGGTGATGGAAATAAGGCTCTTTTTGCATAGCAGTTTCAGTTAGTCTTACTACACGCTCAATTAGCCATATTGTATAGGGAACAAGCTCAGGTGTGTCATATTAACCTCATAATAAAACCAGGAATGGATCCAACTGCTATGCAGTGGGAGCCTAATATCCATCCCTGGTGTAGCTAGCTAAATTAAGGCTAATGAATACATTCTGTTTTGCAGCAGAAGCAGATGTATCAGATGTCAGATGGTGAAAACCGGCTGGCAAGAGGCCCGGTAAAGGTGGTGATCGCAAAACCTGGCAGCCACCACCGGCCCACCAAGAGAGCAGCTCCAGTCATCGGAGGGCACAAGTACTGGCAGGGCAAAGCGTACAATTCAAGCAAGATGGGGCCCGGCTTCTCTGTTTCCCATGTCAAATCAACCAGTGGGCGCAGCTCTCCCAACGGACTAACCCAGCACAAGGTGCCAGTAGATAGCTCCAGGATACCCTTCGGAATCGCCTTTTCCAAACTGTCCCAGTTCAAACATCTGAGGAACAAAATCCCACAAAAGAGGATGCCCCTGGACCCCTGACGCAAACCATTTATTAACTAGAACGGTTTTAAAAGCATCGTCTGATGTGTTTTTCTAATACATATTTAAGGTATTTAAACAGGGTAGATACACTAATAAGCAACATCTCTTTTTTTAGGGATGTTCTTGTGTTCCCTTTTTTTTTTTTTTTTTTAGTGGCTAGGGGAAATCGAATGGTTGTTTAATTGTGGTAAGGCTCAGAATTGAAGGTGTTGTGAATGCTGGAGAATATAGGGCTAATTGTCAATGAACTGTACACTTGCCTGGTCAGTGCACCAATACCATGTTGCAAGGATGGTGAGGCCAAAGGTCATGCCGGTCCAGGGAAGGTCGCCTGCCACCGGGTCTCTGAACAGGTGCATGGCGTCGGCTCGCGGCAGGTGGCATGTTGTGTTCGGGATGATCTTTGACGGTATTGCATTCAAGTAAACTTTCTCTAGATTGTGATAGCCTTCGATTTTGTTAAACGCTGCCGGAGAGAGACATAGATTTTTAACATGGCTGCCTGAGAATAGTTAACTGATATGCAGAATGTGTTCTTATGATGAGACCTACAATGGCAGAAGACTTTCTGGTGATAATTAAGCTACAAAGGGAAATTCCTATGAAGCGTACCATAAAAAAAAAAAAAAAAAAAAAAAAAAAAATTTGGATTATCAGGCAATAATATGCGTTTACATGAAAAACTGGTACGTGTTCGGGTATAATTGTATCGATTTTCTGCCTGTCATCTCTCTGAATTAAACTATTTGTATTTTAAGTTAAGCAGTGATTTTGCTTTTGTACTGCTTTACACTCCTCTTTGGCTCTCAATGGTAGTTTTGAAAGCTTGATTGCCTATATACCAAGAGATCATGCCAGGTACTGAAACTGATCAGATTCTGGATACAAATATCCTTCTCTGATAAGGCTGAGCATTTCTTCAAACAGTGGTATCTGCGGAGCTGTGCTTTTCTCCATGCATTTTCCTCTTTTTCTACCTGTGCATTAGGGTGTGTCTACTATTCAGCACTGTGACCCAGGTTAAGCTGCTATCTAGGGATGCACCGATTGCAGAATTGGGTTTCGGATTCTTCCCGAATACCTACTTTTTAAGCGTGGTTCGGATTCGGAAGAATATTATATAATAATATCCAGCCAGACGCACATCCATTTTAATATATCCCTCCAATGTGTGCGGTTCTTCCTTAAATAAGATCCGGTGAAGATGAATCCAGTATTGAATGTAACTTTAGCATTTAATTAAAAGAACGTGAACTCTGTCGCAGCTCTCCACTCCCTATTACTGGTGGCGCATACACTAAACACGTCATGCAGCTGTTGAATGCAAACATACCCCCGTATGCAACAGCCCAGCCACATCACACTTTTCATGGAGTAAAGTTATGCAGTAAACCTGTAATATACAGTGCCTATAGAAAGTCTACACCCCCTTTCAAAATATTCACCTTTTGTTGCCTTATAGCCTGGAATTAAAATAGTTTTTTTTTTTTTTTTTTTTTTTTCATTTATCTACACATCCTACCCCACAACTTCCAAGTGGAAAAAATATTCTAGAAATTTGTAGAAAATTTAATTTTCTAAATAAAAACTGAAATAGCTTGGTTGGATAAGTGTCCACCCCCCTTGTAATAGCAATCCTAAATTAGCCCAGGTGTAACCAATCGCCTTCAATATCACACACCAAGTGGCCTCCACCGGTGTTAAATTGTAGGGATTCACATGATTTCATGATAAATTCAGCAGTTCCTGTAGCATCCCTCTGCTGGGTAGTGCATTTCAAAGCAAAGTCTTAAGTGGAGACTTATCCAGTTATGATCTTTCAGTTTTGTATTTTTAATTTATTAATTTTTTTTTCAATAAAAACTTTCTTCCCCTTAAGTGTGGAGTATGGTGTGTAGCTAAATTGAAAAAAAAAACTTTCTATATGCACTGTATAGTAATGGCAAACTGTTGTAGGCTTATGTGCTTTGTTGCTTTGTCTGAGACGTGTTCTAGAGATCACACAGAGAGAAAAAATCGGTGCACAGAAATGTATATTTTTTGTAACTTTACAACTGTCAGCTGTGCAAGACGTTGTTGAACAATATCCTTTAGTAAATACAATTTTATGTTACTGTAATGTGCCAATACAAGTTGACCCATTTGGGAACTGCTGTGTTTTATTAAAATAATGTTTTAACTATTTGGTAGCCTATTTGATATGTGTTACACATATGGTGCATTTAAATCAATGTGGGTTTTATTTTGCAGGGAGATTCAGCTCACTGATTACAGTAATTTTTTTCTTCATAGCTCTCAGATAGGGTTGTCAGCAGGCTCCAGAATCTCGGGACACTTTAAGGCAGGTCAGGTTTTTTAACTCGCCTCTCTAAACTGCAATGTATTCGACATGCAAAGTGAGTGTGAATTGCTTCAGCAGTTTAGTAAATTTATTTAATGGTTTAGTTGTGGTGGCGATTCTACCCGGAGAGCCTCATAACAACGATTAATCTTATTGCTTGAATTTTTTTATACAGTAAACAATATCTATCAAAATAGTGCAACACCATTATTTTGCACTTGCTTGCACTCTTTCATTAAACCTTGTGACAGCAGGTAAAGTTTCAGAGACTCAGAAAGCCAGTGGGCTGTTGTATAGGTCTGACTGATGGAAACGATCCTCGCAGGCATGTGGGTGCTTTTGGTAACAACCAAGTAAAACAATTCAATTAATTCAATGACAGGTTTGCACAATTCACACTCACTTTACTGAATACATTGCAGTTTAGAGAGGGGAGTTAAAAAACCTGACTTTCCTTAAAGTGTTCCAAGATTCTGGAGCCTGTTGGCATCCCTACTCTCAGATCAGGTGACACAGGTTGAAACGTCATTAAAGAAAGTAGAGGGTTGTGGCAAAGATGCAGCTCTCCTTTCTTGTAAAGTTAAAGTAAACAGTTACGTATTGTGATGTTTCTGTTGTGGTGGGAGGGGGCTAGCGGTAAATTATGTAAGGTTCAAACTGAAATCTTATTCAGGGATATATTTCCATTCGGTAATAAAAATACTATGAACTAAAAGGCTCAAAACAATAGACTGCATGCAGCTCAATGTTAGTAGCTGCCAGTCTGTGTTTTCATTCAACAGTTTTTATAGATTTTGGCATTCGGTTCGGTATAAACTTGGATTTGTGAACTCTGTAATAATAGAGACTTCTATAATAGACTTCTTTACGACTCACAGCAATGATGATGGCAACAAACTGCGTATACTACAGTGGGTTGTGGCAAAATACCGTAGATATGTGTTGTCATCACTGTGTACTTACAAACTAATAAAGAGACTGTTTGAATATACTTGCACTATCCTGCTGTCCTTTTTGGAACCATTGTCAATTTGCTATTTCATGCGAAGAGCCAGATTCACAAAGCTGTTTGCTCCAGATCGTCATTAGGTCATACTTATGACTGAATAAACAAATAAAGGAACTGTTTATTTCACGTTTGGTAACTTTTATTGGGTGTGTTTTTTGCAACCGTTAATGACGGCTTAGAATAAATAGCTTTGAAAATCTAGCACAAAGTGTTCTTTAAGCAAGACAGATGTATCCTACACCCACAGACAGCACTGAGTCAAGTCAAAGCCATGCTGTCTGTTACTTTAGATGATGTATATTCTCTAGCAGTGACACCAGTGCAGAGAATTAGGTAGCCCTTGTTGACAGTACCTGTAATAGTGAGAATGATGGCTCCAATGATCATGATAAAAGTCTGCAGAGTGTCAGTGTAAATGACTGCAGCAAGTCCACCTATGGCAAAAACAGAAGCAGATTAAAATTGGCTTTAACAAAATGAATAAATACTACTTTAAAATAACGGTTGCAGATTCATATATGAGTGCGGGTGCACCGTAGGAATCCCAGCTATTGCATGTAAGAAATGCTGGTCTGTATCATGAAGATTACCTGCTATAGTGTAGAGAGCGGTCACCACCAGCATTAGAACAGTGGACACATAGAGATTCCACCCAAGACACACCTGGATGAACAAGGCCCCAGAGTATAGGTCTGTCTGCAGGGTTGAAACATGAGTAAGGGAATATTGTCGTCACTCTTAAACTGCAAGCTTTGATTAAGCAGCAATACCAAAGGAAGAGGCCAGAGTAAACAGATTGGCTTTGTGGCTTTGATCAGTAATTTGTTTCTCAATATGATGTTGTGCATTAGAAGATATGGAATGGGCTTGTTGTGTTTGGATATATTGATATATTGCTGGTTGCCAGAGACTTTTTTTCCCCATTTGGATTAGAATTTTTTTTAATTTATTTTTTCTATTGTCTTCTATTTACAGCTATGGCCAAAAGTTTTGCAACTCCTTGAAGCATAGGATTGAGACATTAATAAAAAATAAAATATATGAACATAATTTAGATGTTTTATTTGACATCATGTAATCAAAGAAACTACAAAATGATATCGCAAAAGTCTACTGGAAGCCATAATATTAATACAGTATTTCACGTTAGAGTACAAAGTGTCACATTTTTCGTTAAGTTATATAGAAAACTACAAAGCGTTATGTTATGCAGTATGTTATCGAAACATTATTCAGCAGGTTTCGTTCAACATTATGAAACAAAAAAATTGAGTCCTATAGGATGATGCAAAACTTTTGTCCAGAGCTGTAGTTTACTATTGTGTTTTTAATGTGGTGTACAAGAAGTGCATGTTCTACTGCATTAAACATTTAAAAAAAAAAAATCAAGCCCCTTGGATTACTGTGGGAAAAAAACCTATACTGGAGCTGCATGACACAAACTGCCTTGACTGGTTCTGTGGACCCAAGCAAACAAAGCATTTGCATTCCACAGTCTTTTAGAGTTAGCCTGGAGTCTATGTCTCATGGAAATCTTTGCATTTTCATGCAAAATGAAAAAGTTAGCTGTCAGCTTTGCATGCACTGTAAGCAGCACAGTGCTCGACTCTACAGCTACGGCCAAAGGTTTTGCATCGCCCTCAAGAATTAACTCATTTTGCTTCATAAAGTCAAATGAAACCTGCTGAATAATGTTACGTTAACATCTTGAATTCCATATGGCTTTGTAGTTTTCCCATAACTTCACTGACAAAAACTGAAAAAAAAGTGATATGTCAAGCTCTAATGTGAAATGCTGTACTACTACTAAGGCTTCCAGTGGACTTTTTGAGATATAATTTTGTACTTTATATGATGTTAAATAAAATATGTAAAAAAAAATATATATATATAAAATTGTAGTTGAACGTTGTGCTTTAAGACACATTGGGTGGAACTAATTAGTAGGTTTCACCTAATGTATTTACTTTCCATACAGAGCCATATTTTAGCTCTTTATTAAATCAGCATTATACAGTTCCTGTTTACAAAGACGAGAATGAGAAGGTGGGCTATTTTAAGTGAAACCAAAGCAATCTTACTGCTAATTGTGTGTCTGTTCATCAATACCGAAGCAACTAAATTGGTACTAACACCTGGCACATAGGGTGTTTGGCCACCACGCAATTACTAATACCACCTTAGATTCCTTCAGTTGGGGGCATTTCCAATTTGGAACGTTAAGCAATTAGTACTCTTTATAGCACAGGTACTGTTTGGAAATTGTGACAGAAACTGAAATGCAACAGAAAGATGCAGCTTATTGCAAGCTATTACAGTGTTATAGACATAGAGTGACACACCATTATCATAACCTGCACAAAACCTTTCAGCAGTAAAGAAATTGAATCGGGTTAGTGTGTCCTCACTGTAACAACAAGTAAAACAAAAACTTGTGTCAGTATCCTGGTTTTCAATAAATAATTAAACACAGTGGGGTGTGTTACTGCATATATTTCCATGCAGCATGTGTGATGTCATGCAGTGGCTAAATACAGTTCATAATCCTTTAAGCTTCAGGACAACAGAATACTGATCATCCTAATAGTTTCTTATCCCAGAATGCCGCCTGCATTATAACAGATTAATAAGAAGTACTGTATCTGTTTAACAGTGTATCAGCCTGCCAGCTGCGGGATTATTATTTATCCTCTACCTGAAAAAATATTTTAAAGTTAATTGTTTAGTTCCAACTCCGAATACAGCAGCCCATGTACTTTTTTTTTTTTTCTTTTTTAAATCTAAGCCATGTCTCCATGTTTGAGTTATTTCTTCATGTGCTGCCCAATCTTCCTGCTTGTTACACAAATAACATGCTAGATGTGTGTAGATGGATGTAAACAAAGCAGCCCAAGGGCTTCTGTATTGCCTATCGGACAAGGTTTGCAGTCTATACTAATTTATAGATGATACTACAAGTTTTCTAAGTCTTCCAAAATCCCCCAACAGAAACTTGTTGCCAACCTGATTCTCATTTTATTTAATTTAATTTAAAAAATCGGCCCTTTAGCAGGAGGAACCAAATCCCTTGTCATATAATGACTATAAGTACAGTCCCCTCTTCTTGTACAACACTGTAGATTTTGTCTGTGGTTTTATCAACCCAGAAGGAATGCTGATGTCACCTCACAGTCTGGGAGCTTTGTATTTAGTCACATGAATACACTGCAATGAAAATATCTAATAATTTAAAGCTTTAGTCAGTAGGGTTCTGCAAACAATGAATGACTATTGTGATAAATAATCAATAATCGGCTTAAACCATCTCATTTCAGTAGGCTTATTACTTTGATAAACATTTGCTCATTTTCTATGAAAACTCTTCTTAACTATTTCATTCATGTGATATAAAAGCATATGCCTGTTTTTTTTATGTTTTTGTTTTTTTAATGAATCAATTTATTATTATTAATCTGTTGGATTTGAATAATGTTCTTGAAAGCTTTGTAAAAAAAAAAGCATGTTAAAAGATGTTTTTTTAAGCTTTCCGGTGTTGTGTTTCTGCGGTTATATTTAAAAAAAAAAAAAAAGTATAAATGAAAGATGTGCTAGACAACTTAGATAAAAGGATTTATTACTTGGCTCTAAACTTTGTGCATTCTTATAAAGGAAAGAAGGGTTACATCTTTAGTTGGCAGACGGCTTAGCCAGAAGTCAAAGGATGTTCAAATCGGTTTATTGAGCAAAAAGTTAGATCCTGAGAACAACAGTTCAGTATCACGCTAATCCCTTCCAATGGCCATTTAGCATATACACAATTATGCATGACAGATATAATGTTAATAAAGTGTATGTTGGTGTAGGTCCATACGAAATATGTATATAAACAACAGTACAATAAATGTGAAACAGGAAGGGGACCAGCAGTGGGAATAGGGTGCAACAGACAAGTCAACTATTGTTCTGACATTATTTTGTAAAGTACATTTCCTGACACTGCAATGTTTTGTTGCTTGAACTGGAAGTTATGCTGCCAGCAACAAGATGTGTGTCTGGCTTTTAAGGGTTCTACTAAAATATTCCTTAAGACTAATGTCAACATAGTGAATAAAAGATGCCTTTTGAAAATATTATGGTTTTGTTTTGTTTCTCAAGAACTGTTAGTTGTGTGATACAATTTAATCAAGTTAAAGCTGCAAACTAAACTTGATTTTTGATATATTAATACAAGTATGACATTAAGCACACATTTAGTTTGATAGTTAAACCTTTTTTATTTTCTTTTTTAAGTTATTTTAATTAAAATGGGACTTTGTTAATGAAAAGAAACACCATGCTGAGGATGGATTATCAACCCAGAGTTGAAGGAAATCTGGAAAAAGTTCAATTACCAAAGGAAAAAAGCAAACAGAAACCTTTCTGAGGGCAAATACCAGGCTCAGACAAAGCATGCGAGGACTTGTCTTATTTATTGTTTTTATCTTCTATCTGGAAGTGTGAGACTTATGAGCACCCCCACCTTTTCCAATCAGCTGGGACACCAGCAGCCTCTTTCAAAATCAGTTTTTGTTCCTCTTTAATTTAAAACTTGAACCTGTCTGACTTACACAATTGTTTTGGCAGCATCATGCATCGTTTAGTTTTTTCTTTTACTTTATAAAAAAAAAAAAAAAAAGGTATTATTATAAAAAGGTGTAATATAACTTTACTGTCTTGACAACTGTACCTGTCTGAATGTCTTCTGGGAACACTGAATTTGTTCAAGAACAGAGGTAATTGTACCCAGACTTTTTTTACACGGTCATTCACTGACAAAACAACAAGCAAGGTGGCTAGGGAGTTCACTGGGAGTCGCGGTTAATTGTTCATGTAACTTTAACACAGTGAGAAACATACCTGTCTTGACTGATGAAAGCCTTGAGAGTATTGCCCCTAGGTAATGAAAGACACTATACTCCTTTACTGGCATTTAAACTGGATTAGCTTTAGAACTAAATATATAAAGTAGCACAGTTAGAACATAAAATTAAAAAAAAAAAACTAAGTGTTGGGAGGCCTTTCTCTTTCCATTTACCCCAGGGATATTGCTATTTGTTTACTAATAATAAAGTAGAACTTCCTTTTATCCACAGCCTGTGCATCTGAACTGGAGGAATGTCTATTTCCACCATCACCTCTGGTGGGCACTTCCTTTATCTAAACATTCTCTGGGTCCATAATTAGGAGACCGTGTTATTTGTGTTCAGCCTTATATCGAATATTGGCATTTTTGTTTTCCCGAAACGATTTACAACGCCCACAAACCAAATGAATATTGTAGTCTACGGTGGAAAGTGAAGGAATGAGACACACACAATGTGCAGGTACCCGAATCCACGTTTACTGGGACAGTTATTCCCTGTGCCACACCAAAAATAACAGTCTTGTATTCTCACAGCAGCTTGTCTTAATCGGCTCTGCCCGCGCTAATGTGGGCACCCCCTTTATGCTTTCATGTCCCTGCCTCCCCGGACGTCACCCACCAATCCTGCCTGAGGCAAGCTTACTGCTTCCCTGCTAACATACACACACACACAAACAAACAACAGGATCCGTAGACCAGTCCTGCAACAGCAGAAATCTCGGGTCGTTACAATACATACAGTATACCAGAAACAGCTATTCAACCAGTTTAAAGTTTACACCTTGAATGCGTTTAAATACAGTAATGTAAAAACAACAAACAAAATTACAGTGTTGTTATTTGAGTTTCTATTACAACTAAGCCTAGCATAATTCACGATAACATCACCAAGATCACTTAAAGTATCTGGAACGTTCACCCAACGTTCAAATTGCATGGTGGGGGAAATGGCAGCCATGAGGCACACTATAACAGGTTGCGTTATAACAGGGTAGCACTGTATTTGTTGCCTTTATGAACTATAACCATTCCATTCAGGGAGTGGAAATAAGACTCCTGTTGCATAGTCATTTCACCTATTAGAGACTACATTACAATCATACCAAAAAGCAAGTCTGATATTCACTGAATAAACACCTATATGCAGTCAACAAGATAAAGGTACATTGAAATCATATGGGATATCAATTTATTTCATTTACAAGGAATCTGTTTTGGAACACATGTATGAGCACTGTGCAAATGCTAATGAGAGGCCGCTGTTACCGTCCTAAGTAGAAACACAACACTCTGGGCTTATCTGACAGCACTGCTGTTCAGGAGATGGTCAGCCTGTAATGTAAAACCCTTATTCAAATAACTGGATAAGGGCTACTTATGCAAGTTACTTGGTGAGGCAACACCTGGAGAAAAAAAAATATTTTTGCGACAACTCTATCATGCTTATCTGTAAACTGAACCTTCATTAAAACTGTTGCTGCTGTCAAAGACGCACAGACTTGCTTGCTGTGTACACAGACTATACCAGTGCCTTTACTAGGTTATTTAACACTCCTGCGTTTTGGAACAAGGCCACCAGCCTACCTGTATTTCATATGCGCTCTGATATTGTTTGTTTATTTATATGTATTTATTTTTTGTTCATTTTATCACAAAAGGCATTCATATAGAAACCAATGGCAAATGTAGCACAACAACCTTGGTAGCGTTGGAAACTAATGCCACGAATTACAGCTAGGTTACTAACGTTAAGTAGACACTTTTTTTTTTTTTGGCTTCTGTTTGTTTGCTGAGCAATGTAAACTGACTAATTATTGTAAACGGGGCTCATTGATTTCTTCAAATACAAACTGGGTGACTGCTGCCTCTTTTGTCACAATCTCAGATTACACTGGGACAAACCAGAGTTTTTCCCTCTAATTAAAATGTAGTATATATTTGTGAATGTTTTTCTTATTGTATTTATCGCTATAGATACTTAAACTTACATTACTACTTACACTGGATATTATTATTATTATTATTATTATTATTATTATTATTAATGAACTGTAAAGTAGTCATTTTAAACAGTTTAATTTTACAAAACGAGTATAACAGCTTAACAACATGAGCGTCCTCTTACCGAGATCTTGGTGAAGACAGAGAGCAGTAATGACAGTGTCGACAGGTACATTCGGATCCGATCTCCTCCAAAGCGCCTCCCAAGGTATTCAGGCATGGTCACTATCTGTAGAGACAGGGTTACGGCAGGGTTATGTATGATAACTTTAATTATTTCTTGCTTAGGGATATTTCAAGATGAAATCACTTCATAGAGATCCAACTCAAAATAGAGTGTGATATCACCTACCCCAGATGATATGTACACGGGCACAAACACCCATGCCAGGGCCAACAGAACATAGGTAGCCTGGAAGAAGAAAGAAACTATATAATGTAATGTTTTTATTCATTTCTTTTACAACAGAAACACCCGCCATAACACTGTTAATGGGGTGTATAACACAGCCCCTAGGGTAGCCGGGATAGCACTGGCTAGACACCGTTGAATTGCTGCAGCTTCCTTAAACTGATGATGGTTGTCTGCCCTCTGCTGGCATTTAGTGGTTTTGTTAGCTCTGTTTATTTTTTCTATCACTTCAGGAATAACATACTTTCACTTGCTTTATTTGAAAAACTGGTTCTTCAGACATCAATAAATGCTCTTTTTTTTATTCAATATATGTCCACTTTATGTCCTACTGAGAAATGAAATGGATACAGCAAAAACGCTGTTATTGTAATAATAATAATAATAATAATAATAATAATAATAAATAATATTAATAATAATAATAATAATAATAATATTGTGTGTGCTGTAAAAACAATTTTGGCACTAGTGGCAGTTACAACATTTGGCCATTAGATGCCACTATGTGCCAAGCAAAAACACTCTTAAAAACCACAATTGCAGCATTGGTCACAAGGTAGTGGACAACCCTAGAATTCAAAACTTCAGGGGCTCCCAAGTGGCGCATCCGGTAAAGGCGCTCTGTGTGGAGTGTGGGATATAGCCTTGATGTTGCCGGTCCAGGCTATTCCACTGCCAATTGTGGACGGGAGCTCCCAGCAAATGGCGCACAATTTGCCGAGCACTGCCTGGGGGGGGGGGGCTTAGGTAAGCCAGGGTGTCCGCGGCTCACCGCGCACCAGAGACCCCTGTAAACTGGCCGGGCACTGGCGGGCTTGCCTGTAAGCTGCCCAGAGCTGCGTTGTCCTCCGACGCTGTAGCTCTGGGCTGGCTGCATGGCGGGTCTGCAGAGCGAAAAGAAGTGGTCAGCTGACGACACACACTTCGGAGGACAGCGTGTGTTTGTCTCCACCGCTCCTGAGTCAGCGAAAGTGCGGTGGCGGTGAGCTGAGTCTAAATACAATTGGGAGAAAAACAGGGTATAAATTGTAAAAAAAATTTTAAAATAATTCAAAACCTTCATTAATAACAATAACAAATAACAAAAAAAGTCGATTCTTCTCACGTTCCACTCAAACCCGGCCACTGCAATCCCACTTGCTGCCCCCGTGCCAGCCAGTCCGATAAAGAGTCCTGAGCCCTCGCTGCTGGCAAACAGAGACGCCCCGATCTAAGAGAAAGCAGCACCGCAAATCTGTCATCAGCACACATCAGTCCTTACAGAGGGCAAACACGAAGCTTATAGAACACAGCCATGCTTTATTGAATGTTCTATACATTACAATGTAATTATATATTAAATACCTACCAAAGTACAACTGAATTCAGATTAAGTACATTGAAAAAGTGTTTTAATTACAACAACTAACATGGAAAATTGTTAACACATAAGTGCAGAATGTATCATTAATCAAGGTTTTGAATTATATATATCTATATATATATCAGAAATAATGTGTTATTGGTCTCCTTACATTGTTATTAATAGAACTTAAAATAAGTGGGTTTTTTTTTTTTTTTTTTTTTTTTTTTTTTTTAGTGCTTTATTTACTGAATCAACTCAATGATCCAGCAGAGTCACTCACTGGCCACCACGTCATGTCTCTGCCGGCCAAGAAGTAGCCACTCAGGGTGTTGCGACTCACCCTGCAAGAGGACTGAGAACAGAAGAGCCTGTTAGCGCTGCACACCCTTTTGTGCAAGCCTCTACTACAGTGGGCTACACAATAAAGGGTTAACACTAGAAAGGTAGATACAAATAAGAGGAACACAGTTTTGAATCTCTGCTGCAAGGCAGGTCCCAGTTCATGAGGTTTGACCCTGTAAAACTAATTGAAAAACACACACCAGTTAAACTCCAGTGCTGTATACAAATGTCTGGAATAAAATTAAAATAAAAGATCTGTAATAGTGTAGAAAGTAAAGTAACTGACTTGAAGAGAACATTTTTAAAATGTGTTAAGCAGGATTTAGCTTTTTATTGTTACATTTCAGTTTCTATTAAGTCATTAAAGGTAGGTTTTGCGGAATCCTTGATTAATTATGGAAAATATGCTTTTTATTAACCCTCCATTAACCAGCCCTTCAAATTAAACTCAGAAAGAATTAAACAAAATCATATCAGCTATTCCTTGAAACAAAATACATATGTTTGTTTGTTTGAGGTATAAATATTAATAATTAAAAATATCTAAGATCCTTTTGCCAGAAGATTTCAGTTAACCAGACCAGGTTTAAAAATTCATACAACATCAAGCTCTTCCAGTATGTTAATATGTGTATTGAATCAATAACAAGATATTTAGTTGAGACTGGAAGTTGTCAATGGGAAATAACATTTGAACCACAGCTTGCAAGTTCTATCAGTAACAGTCAATCAGTCTTACTATTTATTTAGCAGACACCTTTATCCAAGGCGACCTACAGAGACTAGGGTGTGTGAGTTATGCATTGGCTGCAAAGTCACTTACAACAACGTCTCACCTGAAAGATAGAGCACAAGGAGGTTAAGTGACTTGCTCAAGGTCACACAGTAAGTGAGCGGGGATTTGAACCAGGGACCTCCTGGTTACAAGCCCCTTTTCTTTAACCACCAGACCACACAGCCTCCTAGTGTTAAAAGGTCAATTCGGCTTAAATAACAATGCAATCAGTTAGGATCACAAATGTTCAGTTTCCTCCCTACATGAGTGCTTATTTCTTGCAGCGTCAGAATAAAAAAAAGGCTACAAGGAAAAGAAGTTCCTACCCAAATTCCGACCGCCACATTCAGCACAAAATAAGCCACAATCACAATGATATCGGAGACACTGAAGTATCGAGAAGAGAAATAGGGTGTTGTTGAATTGGTGTCCATGGCTCCTTTCTCAGTGCCAGGCGCTCTATCTGCTTATTATTGAGAAGGTATCTGGTAAGCAGGGAGGGTGGAGCGACAGAGGGGCTGTGGCCCTGCTGGAAATTGATCATTAAGCTCATTAGCTCAGTGAAGCACTAGTTTGCTCAGAGGTGAGATCTCTTATTGCAGCTTGTTTGTTCTTTTAACCGTTGCGAACGTTGTTTAAATATGCTGTCACGCTGACCATTACTGACCACACACCTGCTGCTGCTGGTGGTAAAGAGCAAAGTTTAATAAGGAAGTTTAGAAGTAAAATTAAGCAAGATATTTATACATTACAAACTTGATAAAAAAAAAAAAATCAGATCTCGCTCACACTGGGATCATATCAATATCTTCCACAACAGAAGTAGATTAAATCAAAAAGTACTGCACTATTTATGACCCGCCTTATTTCCGTTTTTGGCACTAAAAAATCTAACTTTCACAAAAAGTCATCTTGTTAACATTTTGCAATCTCTTAGAGAGAGAGAGAGAGAGAGAGAGAGAGAGAGAGAGAGAGAGAGAGAGAGAGAGATGACAATGTATATACAGTTCAGCTTCATAATGGTTGGGGTACAAAACAGGCAGTTACAATGTTCATTTATTAAGTGTTAATGGAGTATTTGAGGCCCTGTCCATGAATTCTATTCAGTCACTAAATATATTGTAATACCTGGCCTAGGATGTTGAGCCCCATGTTGTTGATAATGCTCCTGTGTTTTCTGAAGATGTGTCCTTTTGAACCTAAAAACTTGCTTTCCTGAAACACAAGATACGTCGATTCAGCCCTTTTTCCTCATTAACACTGAAGAATGTGAAATCGCACATAAACCTGTTAGTTATCATATAATCTGTTACACTATAACCAGCACTTGATTCCAACTATTTGAAGAACTTTATTATTCACATCGCTAGACCAAGGAGACACTAGACTGGATCTCAAGAGATATAAAGCGACCAAGAAGAAAACCTCCAGGAAGATGGCCAGATGAAATAGAAAACATGCTTGAGCAATGGGGACGAGGGACACAGAAGGCTGGCTTTTGTGGAAGAATCTTGGGGAAGCCGTCATCCAGCAGTAGATGTATATGTATGTATGTGTGTGTGTATATATATAATTTAGGTTTAAAATTATAACAAAAAAATAGTCTTATGCAGATTCTATGAGCAATTCAACAATTTCACACGTGGGTGTCTCACTGTTGTTATAGGGAGTTAGGCATCCTGACCTGACCATTTAAGGCCACAGGAAATTCACCCTGCTTGTTGTTCGTATCAGCTGATTCTAAAAGCAGTTGCCAATGGTAGACTATGACCAGGTTGACATATGTCACTGCCTTGCTGATAAATGACAATATCAACTGTAGCTAATGAACCAAAGGCAACAAACACCTACCTATAAAGAGGATTCCCAGCCCTAATCTTAATGTGTTATACAACTACACCACTAATACAACACGTGACATGCAACTATAAAAGCACCCGTTTGTCTTAATGCTCAGCAGAACTACTCAGGAACAGACAGTCCTGCTCCCTTTGTTGAGTGTTTTTCTTTTTTTCTTTATATAATGAAATACACATATTATAGAAATGTTAGTGTTATATTTTCTATGCATTTAAAATGTAAATATTGCATGTTCTCTACTCCAGATGAAATAAAAAAAATAAAATGATGCATGTAAATGTGATTGATTCGCAATGCTAAATAAATGTGATCAATGGGCAGCAAAAGACTTAACGCTTTTCACTGCATACAGGCTGCTTCAAGTACCCCCCCACCTCCCTCGCCCCCCAGAGCAGATGGCAGTGACTGTTATTGACGTCAAGATCTCAAACAGTTGGAAAAGGGTGCTATTACCATTTATCTTAATGCTCTGCAAAAGCAAACATGCATGCAACGTGTTTACGAGGCTCAGTGTTTTCTTTTGAAACCAGAAGGACCGTTTTGTTGTTTCAGATGATTTGTCATCTCTTGTTAAAACACCCACTGCTATGACAATGTCCATTTCCAGTGCTTTCTGTCTACACCTATTATTTACTAATGGCTTTTCTGATATAACAGAAAGTACCACATTTTCTTTCTGCCCTGTTTAAAGTGTACTCAGCTGTTTAAGTTTAAATGAAAGACAATGACATAATAGAAAAAAAGGATGTTTAAATAAGTTAAGACATTGACAAACTAATTTCTACATTGACAAATTATTACATTTAAAGTTTATTTTAGTATTTCTAAATTTTGCATTACTGGGGGGTCTGTAAAAAAAAAAAAAAAAAAAAAAAGACGCTGGAGATTTCATTAATTTTTTTTTTTTTTTTTTTTTAAATAAACGAAGAGATTTCCAGCCTGCTAAACAAGAAATCAAAAGACAAATTTGAACATTTTATTTTGTTTGCATAAAATAAATACAAAAGCTTCCCTTGAATTAGCAGTTAAAAACATACAAACTGCATTATTAATAAGCTTGAAAGTTTCTACAGCTATCGCACAACTTGTATTCAACAATACACAGAAGGCATGAAACACACCACAAGCTCAAAGCTCCAGACTCAATTTCTAATCAGATGTCAGTTTTTCATTCGAATAACGTTTATATAAAAAAATTAAATAATAAAATCAAACAAATTTGTTTATTCCATTCAGCAATTAAATGTTGAAGGTATTCCTGGTTCTTAATGTAAGCATTACATAAGAAGTGTACAAGCCAAACGTTAAATGCAGCCTAGTAATACAATACTAGTATCTCCAGTATAGGTTATTACCAAACACATAGTTTTGACAAGTTTACTTTGTTATCCCTTTAATATCCTTTTTTTTTTTTTTTTTTTTTTTTTTTTTTTTAATTTGTATGCATTACTATTATCAACAACCACACTTAGTCCAAAAGCTTGTTTGAGACCACTCTTAAATAAACAGAAAACAAATAATAATATTGAAGATATTCAAATTCTAGATGAAGCTTTTGGCACCAGTTACCCTGCCCTGATCCCAGCTCGGAAGGCATAGAAACTACTGAACAGACTTCTGTAATAATTCAAGTTGATTTCCTCCCGGTTTGCTCCAGGAATATAGGCTTTGATGCATAAAAATAATAAAGTTACCATTCATTATAGACCTGTCCTTGACATCCTTAAGAGTTCTGTCTTTCAAATGCACAAGTCCATTACAACAACCTCTGCATTCATTCTTCACTGCTACAAATAAATAAATAAATAAAAATCCTGCATTAGCTCAACCTTCATAGTGCAACCAAAAAAAAAAAAAGTCTATCTGTAATTTCTTTGTTTTTGATCATTTTAACAAAAATTGGCCCCTCTTAATTAAACATAACATTCCCATCATACACACACACCACCCACAAGTCAGAAGACTTGAGTCTGGTTTGAAAAGGAAGGTTTCAATCATCCACCCCGATATTCCTGAAGAGGTAGGACATGGATTCCCCATTGTGGATCCGTCGAATGGCTTCGGACAGGATCATGCTGATGTCCACAGTCTTGATCTTGGGGCACTGCAGCTTCTGGATTTCATGAGGGATGGTGTTGGTCACTACCACCTGCAGACACAAGGGTTACATACGCTTCACAGGCTTAATGCAAAAAGTTAACACTGCCACAGAAAATGGCCCATTTCAGGTTTAAAGAGTTTATTAAGGCACACCAGTGCTTGTTACCAATAGGCTATGGCTAATCATGCTTGTATTAAAACCCAGAATGGTTGTAAATGTTATTCAATTGGAACTTAAAACTGGATCACTGTAAAGGTGTATGGGCAAGGAATATATCTATCTATCAACACATACTCTCCTTTCTTAAACATGTGGTAAAGCATGTGGCAGAAGAATGGCAATGACATTGAGCAGAGGCACGTACATGAGGGCGCAAGTCGAAGTTCGCTTCAGCTTCCAGGAACTGAACATAACAAAAACAGAATCTTTTTTTCAAGCAAAAGCAACACTGATTTTTTTTCTCCCCCTCCACTCTATAATTCTACAATAGGGCAATTCCCCCTAGGAAAGTCCATCTCTTACAGAAACAGACAGTCTGGCAAATGATACCATCTAAGGATGCTAAACACATGTAGCTCTATAGAATATGCAGGTAATTTTAACCATTTTCATACAGATAAAATCGTACCTCATCAATTGCTGATTCTTCTATCAACCGCGGGGCATGGCAGGACAAGATCCCGTGAGTTGCCATCACGTAGATTTTGTAAGCACCTCTCTCCTTAAGTGTGTCGGCAGCAGCTAAAAAGCTGTCAACATCATCAATAATGTCGTCCTGTCACAACAAAGAACAGTAATTAGGCATACAGATTCTGTTTCTTGCAAGCTGTTACAGCATCATAGGATTTTTGCTGTTTCCACACACCGCTGTGCAGAGGGATTACAAATGTAAAACAAGAACGCTGCAAATCAAAAAGCATTCATTTTAAAAGTGTGTTTGAAAGTCACAGCAATCAAAAGCCCGCGATTATAAATACAGTAGGATTAACGAGGAGTAACTGTGCAAATGTTGCAAGACACGTGGTGTTTTTACAGGGCTCCTCAAACAGAAACCTACTTACCACTATAATGGCTATCCTCCCACCAACATCTCCCACAACTGTGATAGGTGGTTTTTCTTTTGGAATTAGCACTGTAGGGGGAAAACAAAAATCAAACCATTTTTTTTTTTAACACAAAAGCCAGGAAGAGCAAGGTGACCAGATACACGCATGTATTCATGTTGTTTTTGTTGCTGCCACATATCTTCAGGTTTTTTTGATTTAGCATGGCTCATACTCTGACTCAGGAAACACACTGACTAGCCCTGTCTTTGATAGCTCAGTTTCAAAAGGTACAGGCATTTCACTTTTTGACCCAGTTCTGCAGTAGAATCTAAAGATTTCCCTAGATTCCCTTCACATCAGTAACAATGGTAGTATTAGCAATCCCCCTGGACTCACAGGGTATATCAAGGCTGGGGTGAATGGCTCCTATGTTTTTGACAGTCGGTGGAGAGTGACGCCCGTCCACCAGGTCAGACTCTGCATCCTGGGCTTCCCCATGAATTACTGCAATCCCCAACCGCAACCTCTCAGCAAAGGACTGTGCCCTGCAATAACAAAACATACTTCAAACATGAACAATCTGATGCCAAATGACGGCAAAGCATACCGATTTCATAAGACCCCATTTATCTTTGCATCTCAAGACTGCAACATTAAAACTGCATTACAATGCAGTCTTACAACCATTGTCTTCTCAATGAAACAAAATTTGCCAGCAAAAAAATCACTTTAAAAACTGCAAATTATAGTTTCAACAATATCCCCAGACACAGCCAGTTATGCATTTGACTTGCTCGTTTACCTAAATGCTTCTGATTTCCAGACATGTTTCCGGACACATTAGCCAAAGAGCACTGTGTTCCCAGAGTATGTATGGACCAACAACTGTTTCTGCACTGTCCAAAGTTACCCAACTAAATCCATTCTTGTTCAAGTAATCGTTTTCATCCCTACAGACGGTACATACCTGCTAGATGTAAAAAACCTGTACCCGGGAAGGTATGTTAGGTACCCTGGATACTGACCACTGTCTCATGTCTTCTGTTTTGAGTAGTACTGTGTGCTGCTTCCGCCTGCTTTATGAATGTTTGCTGAACCATGTTTGTTACCGAGACCTGAACAAATCCACTTCTAAAGGGATTGCCAGGGAATCTTCAGAACAGTTAGTGCTCATTGGGAATGGTTTTCAGGGTCGGGAATACGGGCAGTAGAAAACCAGCTTGTGTACCACAACATTAAGAAAAAAAAACATTTGAGACCACGGATCTGCTAAATATACAGCAGTCTCTGCGTATAGCAGCACCTCCTAAGCTGAGATCACCCTTATGGTGAAACTGATTTTTCCCATTGTAAATGCTCCACCTAAAAGAACAGAAACTTTGCTTAAAAGAGCACCGTTTTGGCACCGCTATCAATTCATTCACAACTGATACAGTCCTGTTTTGCAACCTGATAACTCATCATCATCAAACTTAAATTCAAATGGTTTATTAAATATTTCAAATGTGATTGCGAGAGTGTCTTGAGGCACACTGATTGGTTTATTCAATCTTTCCAGAACCGCCATCATATAATTGCCTCGTTTTGTAGTCTGACTTCCACCAGTGTACCTCTTCGCTACAAAATGGCATGCAAAGAAACGGCAAAACGCGCCGCTGTTTCTCTTCCTAACAACAAGTTGTTCTAGCTCCTGAAAAAAACCTGAATCAAACACAAGTTGCCGAGCAATTTGGTGTTTTCCGTCCTGGTGAGTTGCTTCACCATTCTGTCAAATTACTTAGTCATTACTTTATTACTACAACATCTCAAAAAGCTCTGTAAATGTCTGCTCCTATCGGTCCCACACGGCCATTGAAAGGTTTTCTCAGCTTTTAACATAGAACAAACGACTGTAGACCTGTGCTTTATGTCTTTTTACGTCTGGAAAGGGAAAATTGTAACGTCTGACCTGGTCTGACATAGGACCGCAAAGGGTTAATGTTAGTTTGTCTGTTACTTTATTACTATAGTTTATATTTATGCACTTGCTTATTACTTTTCTCTTCTGTTCATTTCATATGTTGACGCAAGTGCGTCATGACAAGTAATACATTTTTATTTATTTATTTATTTATTGATTCATGTTGTGTCTGGTGGGCAACTCTGTCTTAAACAACACTTCGGCTAAGAGAACACTCCACTTGCTTCCCTAGGGGTGTTCTCTTAGCCAGAGACTACTGTATACCATTTACAATACAGAATCCCCAGAGCCAGACTGAAACTCCACAAAGCAATATACCATACACATGTGGCTCTGCAGGTGTGCATGTATTTCTTCTGCAATTCAAGCTGGATACAGAATAGTTACATTTAATTATATAAGTAGCTAATTTTAAGAGATGTGAAAACACACCAAACCCTGGTATAAGATACTAGCAAAAAATACAACAAATGTAAAAAGTAAATAAATAAAAATTACTACTAGCTAAGTCCATGCACACAAGAACAGCAATAGAAAGTACATGGTTGGCTTACCTTTTAGCTGAAGACGGAGATTTGGCCACAATTACTGCATTTCTATAGTCCGGAATCTGCAGATTTTAAACACATATACCCCACCCTCATTGCAAGGTTCTTGGTTTCAAGACTCTGAAAACTACATACAAAAAAGGGAAGTTCCTAAAGGCGGGGGTGGGGGGAGGGGCGAGGGAAATCAAGTCTCACCTAAACAATGCATCACCACTTGTGCATTACTGTACTTTTGCAGTAGTGTAATCTAGTAAAAATTCATTCATGTTTTTTTTGTTTTTTTACCTATAACTGAATTCAGCCTAGGCACATTTAACATAATCCTAGGAAGTTCTATAACCAACTCTACCCAACAGCACCTGGCCCAACCATGCTTAGTTTCAATCAAATAGAATAGAATTGATAGACTCACAGAAGAAACAAGCTTTATGCATCAATATCTACATTCTTCAAAACGTAAGTTTGCATTGCTATTATAATAATTTGCTTTTCTTTTTTAAAGCTCACCCAATCATCACGCCATGGAATGTTAACAAGATGACAATAATAACAATAATAATAATAGTGTTTGAAAAAGCCTAACCACACTGGGTATTAAGAAAAAAAAACCTGAATACATGTACAACATAAAACCTGCAATATATATTTCATCTGTGTTTAATATTTATATGTTGGGCCTCTAGAGGACAGTATCTTAATAGATTACTACGTTTATATTACACACACACACACACACACACAAAAACATACTCTTTTAGATTGTTAACAAATAAAAGAAAAAAAAACTGACACCAAAATTTCAGATGACTTTTCAGTCCAATCTGCATGGGTTAAAGTGAAACTAAAACTACTACCAATCGCTACCTCTTCTTGAATGTACTGCAAGAGGAACGGCGATGCTCTCAGATTGTCTACCGGAATGTCAAAGAAACCCTGAATTTCTTTCTGATGCAAATCCATCGTGATCAGGTGATTTAGTCCTTCAGCACAAAAAAAAAGAAAGAAACGCTGTAAGCACATATACTGTACGCGAATCAACAAAGAACACAGCATACTCTGCTCAAGTTCAGTTTTTTTGGTAAAGTCGAGGTAGGTTCTGATGACATTCCAGACCTTGGGAAGGAAGCAAGCCACCAGAACCGTCAGAGATGTGACCAAAAAACAAGCAAAACCCAAGTCTGGTCTTTGTTGTTTATATAATAAATAAAGTGACTACTTGACATGAGTCATGCAGTGTTCTCACCAGCTTTGCACATCATGGACGCCAATAACTTGGACACGATGGAGCCTCTTTTCCTCATCTTGCACTGCTTGCTGTAGGGGAAGTAGGGAATGACTCCAATGATACTGCGGGCACAGGAGGTCTTGCAGGCATACACCATGATGAGGAGCTCCATGATCGCAGTGTTGACGTCTCTGACGCACGGGAAGACATGCAACAGCCATTGACTCTATTACCAAGTAGTTAAGTATTGCATATTACGTATAGTTAAATATTGCATACACTCATTTGCTTTAACAGATATCAGACCAAGTCAGTTCTACAATAAATCAGAGAATATTTAAATAAAATTTAAGAAATTAATTAATTACACTCTATATAGGCAAAGGAAAAATCAATCTACAAAAAAAAAAAAAAACTACCAGAACTATCTTTATTCAATTTAATTTCCCCTAAATGAATCAGTCCTTCGCTAATGGACTGTCATTATGTTTTATAAATCTCATCCATTATTAAGGACTTACTTGGAAACTGTCTGAATGATAAAGACGTCTTTCCCTCTTACAGAATCCTGGATTTGTACTCTAGTTTCTGTGGAAACACGTGATGAACACACCTTTAGAGATGCCAACTACTTGACCATATTCACATCACTTTAACTTGGGAGTTATGTAAAGATTTTTTTTTTTAAATGGTTTATCTGAATAAAAGCATTCCAACTCCCCAGTTGTTTCTGTTGCATCATGCTAAACTGTGTGATAAAAACACAGACCTTTTCCATTAAAATAGCTCCATCGAAATCTAAAAGAAAAAAACTTTTGCAAAGGGTTTTAAAGTCTTTGAGGCTTTTAAGAGGAATGCTGGAGTTATGTTAAACACTCCTAGTTTCCTATGGTTTTACCCAAAGTTGAGAGTTAGGGAAGGTACAAAAATACTACAGAGGGTTATAACATGTATACTTTGGGGGTCTATTTAGAAGCAAGAGGATTTTTGTTCACCTTTTTTTATTGTCTTTTGTTAAACATAATAATTAACTAAGATTAAAATTAAGCATCAAAATAAGGGCATTTGTCTGCACTGTCCTGCCATCTTCTCCAACTACATGCCTTTCAGGAACAGAAAATATAGTGAGAGTGTTTTTACTGCAGCAGTATAAAGACCGCGCCCAATATTAAAACAACACTACAGTCAAAGGCTATTTTTACACTGACTTCTGAAGGCTGCTGGAATCGTGCGCTTTGTTTTCACTACTCATTCAAACTAGTCACACATGCTTGGAGTAATCTGGCGGCGAGTTCTTAAAAAGTAAAACTGGAGGTCACATCCTCTACAAGACAAATAGAGCTTATCAGTAACTAACACCAAGCTACAGTTACTGAACAATACCACACTTAATGAGGTGCACAGCCCTTGTAACAAACAGGGTCGATACCGCAACACTGCAACAAGAGTATATCAAAATACGCTACCCTTTGTTTTAAACAGCTTATTGTGCGTTCCACAATTGATGTGTAATAATTGAACTTAAACAGCCACAGTGTGTGCAAGCACTAACTTACAAAGAGCACCAATGTTCATCGTTTTGGATTAGTCAACCCTAACTCTTTCAGTACCTATAAAAATTGCAGATAAAAAAAGGCTTTTAAATTGCAAACAAGTGCACCTATATGTAGCTTTACATAGTGAAGTAATTAAATGGTATGAATGTTAAGATTGGATATTATCTAGTTTGAACCAGCAGCTGTATTCCAGCTGTGTGTGTGTGTGCATGCGATATAAATAGAAAACAAAGAGATTCTGCTACGCTTTCATCAACATGGTACCTTATCAGCACTTTTTCCCCCACAATGTGCAGATTCTTGACTGCATGAAGCATTACTCGACAGCACACAGAAGGGTTGGGATTATCGCTGTACAGTTTTCAGAAGGTCAGCATTTAGCACTTTTCCCATTGTTGAGAATGTTGCATTTACAGTGGATCACCACTGAGGAGTTACTGGCTTTTCACTGTGCATTATAATGCTTCCTGCTCAACAATCAGAGTGTAACAGCCACTCCAATCACAATAAAGTAGAATCCATCACAGAGGTAGTGTTACTTTATACGTGGCTCATGATCTGTATCAGATGTGTTACCAGACTAATTTAATGTGATCTGTGTAGTGAAGGACTAATGTGTATCCTGATTTGCTGGATCAGTTTCAATACTTGTACGAGAGACAAAAGACAATCCATTAAAAGAAAACATGCATGCTGATATGCATGGCCCAGGAAACATTCAAATCTGCAGTCAAATATATTTACATAGTTATAATAAGGTAGAGAGAGTGAGGATTTGGAGGTGCAAGAACACAAACATGTTTTTGTTGGGGCGGCTGGGGGGTGTATAGGGTGTGATGCAGCATAAAGATTGAGAAATCCCAAAAGGGAAGCAAATGCGTCTAATTTCAGTTCCTCTGTCATTTCACTGACATACTATCATGAACATTCAGCACACATATTGAGGAAGCTTACTTGCTAGCTTGATCATGTTTTGTATTTGAACTAACAGGGTTGTTTTGACTCACCCCTGTTTGTCTCTTGGTAAACCTGCACTTTACCAAGCACCACACCAAGACGCCTGCAAGACATGGAACACAAATTATTAGAAAAAAATGCTCCCTGGGGATTTATTAACGGTGCACTGTGAACAGTGTAATATGCATCCTTATCTGGGAACAACAACTTAAAGTGATGCAACAGTGTGGATATCTTTACGGTTAGAACTGGAACAGAAAACAAAGTATTACAGCTTTTTAGTGTTAACCTCTGGAAAATATAAACTATTTATTAAACACAATGTTCAGGTTCTAAAGCTCACAGGCAAGACTGAGGAGTACTAACAGTGATGTAAACCAATTTTAAAAAGCATTGTGTCGAAAGCCTTTGAAAATAATATTAGCAAAACTAACTGTCCTCTCTAACTGCATACTGTGCTAACACAGAGTAGTACAATACAAATAAGATGACATAGTAACGAAAGGCAAAGTCGTAGAGAACCTGCAGTGCATTTCACAATGCCGGTAGATGTGCCTTTATTTATTGAACAGGTCCGAAGTGTCTGGTTACAGTAAATTGTAAACCCTTAACAATAACCTTACCTACATAAAACAAGGAGTACCCACAGGAAAAGCAAGAAACTGATCTATTCTCAAAAATAACTGTGTATTATTATTATTATTATTATTATTATTATTATTATTATTATTATTATTATTGTATTTACAGACATAAAATACTTACTCTGAAATCCGCTTTCCAAGCTCCATGCAAGAAGGGTTGGAGTTGGCTGTAAATATAACCAGCCCACCCTTGGGGGCATTCATGGCTGTATCTGTCTTTACCCTGGGCAACACTTGGCGGGTAAAGCTTGAACCTCTGGCGCAGTGGTACTGCCCCCTGCGTGGAAAACCTAAAACACAATCAGTATCGTGATGTGTTACTTGAGATGCTTTAAAAAATACATTTCTTACAATGCAACTTACACGAAGCTTCGCCAACCTGGCACGTTTGTGTTGAAACAATAAAAATAGGTCTTTCTTTACGCCGCCTCTAAAAAATACACATCTTTTGTAGTTATCATTCTGCTACTTCAAAACACTATGCTTATATAAATAATAAAATTATAAATCCTAAACACGTGTAGGTCCACATCTAACTACTGTAATTATAAATGATTCAACATTAATTTATAGAGCCCCATATAAAATGTGAGTTGCCACTAGCCTAGCAGCTACCAGTTATTTTTAACAAGCGTTACATCTAAATGCAGGCTAAACACGCGATATGAGTAACCTGTACGGATATAGTTTATTAAAAATAATTAAAGCAGGACTAACTGACCTTACGTTATCTACTTCTGCCACGGTGGGGATTGCATGATCATTTTCCATCATATAATGAACGGAACCGAACTGCAACACAGCACATCCTGCTAAAATAAACTACATTCATAAAATAAAAAATAAAAAACAATGAATTAAAATCTTACCAGTTTGTGATATTTTATTAAGCAGTTAACCAGCCCTACGGCTCACAGTACCCTGTCCTCTCGGGTGTCACCGTGCGTCTTTGATCGACGTTCCCTCCAGCTAACCAAAAACAAGTTTGTTTTGTTTTTTTTTTTTTTTTTTTTTTGTTTTGTTTTTTTTACTGCTTTGTAACTAACACCATTAAGGCTCACAAGGAGCGTCAGGTTTGTATGCAATGCTATAAGATAACTCGGAGCCAAAATGGCGAAACCCGTGGGGAGGTGGGAAGTGAGAAGGCGCAGTTTCACTAACTTCCCACAGGCAAAGTAAGCGTTAACCAGCCAATAGAAGTTGAGACTGGGCTAGCGACGAAGTTTGTTAGACTTGCAGCAAACGCGTAAGGACAGAAAACAGCAAGGAAGGTGTAGTTGTATTTGTTATTACGGTGGTCCCTTGATAGACTTTAATGTATTTATTATTATTTAACATTTGTGTGGTGTCGAATAGGGATATAGTAGAAGAAACTGCCTGTTGAAAAATAACTTTTAATAGTTTCCTTTTTTTTTATTTTTTTTTTTTAAAATTTGTTCCAGTTACTGTGTATTACTTAACCGTGGTTGTTTTCAAAGGTTGTTAACATATGTATGGACTTTGTTAGCTTAGCCATAACGATGTCATTTTATTGAGATATTAGTTATCCACGTTGTATAGCTTATTAGTGCCTCGTGGACAGGTTTGCTTTGCAAATCACTCCCAAGTGCAAATTAGGAGGATTGCAAACATTATATATATATATATATATATATATATATATATATATATATATAATATATATATGACATTTGTAAAGTGTTACTATGATAAACAACTTTTTAAAAGTGTTTTTAAATAACTCAGAAATGTTAGGAAATATCTGGAATTTTGTCACTTTTTTGGTTCTGATTTTGTAAAAAATAAGTAAATAAATAAATTGATGAGGTGTTTTTCTCCTTTAAAAAAAATATAAAAAAAAAAAAAAAACTGCACCGCGCAATGTCATTGAAAACCAGAGTTTTACGTTCCCCTGGATATGGGTGTCTGCTAAGAAATAAATAAATTAATAATAATAATAATAATAATAATAATAAACGCCTTGAAATTTTGCCTTAGTCGTACATAAAAATGTGCCTGATTCTTAAAGCTTTTAATTATTCTTTTTTTTTTTTTTTTTATCGTCTTGCGCAGTAACTACAGTGCTACAGTTCTCACACTAGTTGCCTTGTCTTTGGTTCATTGGTACACCAAGGCTCAGAAGACGTCTTTAGGGGGTAATTCGTTTGTGGATTCCAAACAGTGCGCCCAGAACATGGTGCCAGGATAATAGAAGCACATTTTTTCACACGGTGTCACTGTTGAGCAGAACAAGCAAACCCACTGCCTTATATAACACTATGTAACACAATTTTTGTTCCTGGGTAGTAAGTGTTATTTCCTAATTGCTTATGCCTCAAAAGTATAGAAAATGGCTATTATTCCCCACAAACTTTGCTTTTGTGACCAGGACAGTGATATTTCAAAATATCACTATTTCCAATGGGAAAACGGGCAAATGTGTGTCTTTTCGTTCACATAAAGTCAGAAAAAAACAACATAAGAATCCAAATTAACATGTATTTATACTAAAGTAATACAAAAATGACTTCAAAAGATTTAGAAGTGATTAGTTTTTCAAGATTTACGATTATACTGTAAATACAGTATAATCGTAAATCTCGAAAAACTAAATTCAATTGAATTCAAATTCAAATTCAAAACCAACTGAATTCAATTTCTTTTTTATGGTTTCCATCTCCTATGCTGTATTATGCATTTAGATTTTCCATGTTCTTGTAACAGACTTTTCTCAAATCTGCTGATTAAATATACCAGTAAATGAACCAGATAATTTGCAATGTCATTTTTAGCATTAACCAGAACTGGGGCTTGCTGCTTCCCCATCTGTAACACTTTTACTCCTCCAGTGGGCATGTGTAATTTGCATGATTTAATTTGTTTTGTTTAATTGTTAGAAGTAACATAGAAGTAACACATTCGATATCTTTCTAACTAGTTTTGGAAAATTGTTTAAATGCAAAAAATGGTAAAGTAAAACCCCTTGAAAATCTATCTTTGCAAATGTGAGCCTAACTTAAAGCAACATGCGATTCTTGTCAGTTTGCAGTTGCAGGGAGTTAATTGGTATCTTGGTGTGATATGTGCAAGGTAACCAAAAACAGACTAGGGTTTGTTGGGTGTAGAATTTGCTGCCCATCTCAAATATTTACAGAAAAACCACGTGGCATGCTACCTTAGGCCTAAGGTTGAAGTCTTTGGAGTCTCAGGGACAGACTTACTTTTAGTCCATTGTAAAGTTTGAATTTTCTGCACCTTAATCTCAATCAAGATCTATGAAATAAACAAGAGTAATTTATTTATTTATTTATATTTTTATAGCTACTTCAACTCAACTTCTTCTGGTGCCCCAGGACATTTTGTAGACTCAATGTGCAGCCCTTCCCAAGCTGACACAGCAGCGGGATATAGCCCAGCTTGCTAGGCTACGTGCCCTTTAACAATGTCCTGAACCTGTACACTGCACCTAATGAGGTCTACATGAACAGTAAGGGAAGCCTCTCTTCCTTTACACTGTATTTTCAGTAGGTTTCCATGGAGACCAGACCACAATTAATGAAGCAAAGAAAATAACTGACTTTTACTGAAGCTAACCATTGAAATAAAAACTGAGCGCAAAATTTTAGTTTGTGGAATTATAAAGATGCATTTTCAGTGAGGTCATGGTGCAATTAGCAGTTATGTTGCAATAATAGTATCTCAATAATAAAATAGGGATTTACACGTGAATATAGCTGTGTAAAAATTATTCATTTTGCTGGAGATTAATTAAATCATGCATTGCATATGTTGACTATCTGGCACGCTCCTATCGCTTCTTTCTGAGCAAAATACGCAGATTTTGCTCCTTCACACTGACTACTTCACTCAGCTCCTAGTTTAGTCCCTGGTACTGTCCCGCCTTGACTAGTGCAACTCCCTCCTGGCCTGCCTCCCTGCCTCTGCCATCCATCCGCTCCAGTTCATTCAAAACTCTGCTGCTCGCCTTGCCTTTTCCCTTCCCCATTTCTCCCTCACTGCTCCGCTCTCTACACTGGCTCCCTATCACAACTCGCATTCAATTCAAAACTCTTATACTAGCTGTGGCAGGCTGGCGAGTGGATAGAGGCCCAGAGACAGACTGCATTTCAAACAAATATACTTTTATTATAAATAAACACAAAATAAACGTGCACAAGGGCAAAATAAAGGGATTTAAACACAAATAAAGCAATACAAAAGCAAAACTTGCAAAATTAAGGTTTCCAGGCTGGGCAATGCCTTCACTGGATTCACAAATACAAAAAAACCACTAACACCAACCTGCTTCCTCAGCTCCCTCCTCCTAAATGAAAAGCAGGTGGCTGGGTGCTGATTGATCATTAATTAAACTAATCATCTAATCAACCCCAGCCACCTGAACACAATGAACCAAGGCAGGTAGGGGAATTTAACCCCATCCCTGCCAATTTCTAAAGAGCAGAGCTGTGCTCTGCCACACTAGCCTGTAGCTGTCTCGACTTTTCTGCTCCCTCCTATCTCCAGACAATCATTTCTCCTTACACCCCTTCTCACCTACCCACTGATATCAGAACTGCTCAGACCCTGACCATCTTCCGGCGCCTCCTCAAGACACACATGTTCAGACAGCATCTGTAAACCTCACGACTCTCGACTATATTGGACTATATGGCACCTAATTGTACCAGTACTTGCATCACCTTGTACTGGCACTGAACTGCTCCATGCCTTGCAGTATTTTTACTCTGGGCTTTACTCGTATAAGCAAATATTTGTAATATAAGTTTAACTGCTTTTCTCAAAACCCGCTCTTATATATAATTATTTACTGTAGTCTTTATTTTTTGCTCTTATTTGAGTTTTATCTTTTGCTACTGATTTTGTTGTAGTTTGCAACTGCTCTTATCTGTAATGTGATTTTCTGAAATATGATAATTTACAATGTGATATTTTGTAATGTGATACTTTGTACTGTGATTTTCTGTAACAATTTTAAGTCACCATGGACAAAGGTGTCTGCTAATAAATAAATATTAACAATATGCACTTAGGTATACTGTTACCTATTATGTTTTTAAAGAATGTAATCATTATTACACCTGTGCATGTGCAATAAATAAAGAGGCTGTATGTAATAAAATCAGCCAAATGTGATCTGGTGTGCCCTGGACTCTAACCAATCAATAAAAGCAATCAGTATTTCTCTAGACACACCACAATTCAAACCATTCAGGTAGCTTATTGAATATAAATATTGTAACAGGTGACAACTAATAGGCAGACATTGAAGAGTGTTGTTTCGCTGAATCAAATAAAATCACATAAAGTGCCTTAGTGCTGTTTAGTATTTTCTGAATTTGCTTAGCATCCATTGGACCTGTTGTTTATCAATAAGAGGCTTCTTGCCTGTATGATCAGCAGTAACTTGTAATCGTGTCTTTAAGATGCAGACTAGAATTACTTCAGAGCTTGCACATTACATTCATGAGTGCCTTCAACGTTTCCAGCAGGGAGGCAGCTTGATTGCCTAGTAGAAACTCCTTTTATGATGCCTGTGTCTGTTTTCAGGTGAAGTGCACGGAATGGTACAACGAAAGGACCTCCGTGGTGCTGAGAGGGCTATTAAAAGGACTCCTGTCTCACACATGAGGGTTTAAACCTTTTTAAATCATTGGCTTTATTTGACAGGTATTTCAATGTTATGTAAGCATAACACTAATGTTAACTACTCGTTCAAATGGATCTGATCAGGGGTGCAAATGGTCTTGAAAACTGGTGTTCTGAAAGTTCAGCACCAGAGAACCTACTGGTGTTAAATTATCAAACCTCGCCCTAATCAAGTCTCCCTCCGCTCTTCAAGTCATTGTTGGTGTGCTGTGTTACAGTAACCTTCTCTCCTGTGTATGTGGGTGGGTCATGTGAGTAGTCCAGACCCAGTGAGAAACTATCATCATCTGTAGTTGCTAAGGAAGTTTAAAAATAAATTAAGAAATAAATAAATAACAAATTAAACATGCTTACTGCTGCCAGAATGCAATATAGTGCCATATGTACATTGTTTAACATTCTGGCTTCATACCCAGCATCCATCAGTTACATGGTGCTCAGAGACTTGACTGGAGACAGGGTTTCTCCAGTGATGTAAATGATGTTGAAGAAGTCAATGGAAGACAAGTGAAAGAGGTAATTTTCTAATATATATATATATATATATATATATATATATATATATATATATATATATATTGTTTCCCTTCAACCGAGAATATTCAGTTGACTAGTGGCTCCTATAAGTCAGCTGATCTTTTGGATTTGAAAATGATGAAATGATGAATTTAAACTTTAACTTTAAACTGGAAAGGGAAAAAGAAAAATGCCTACCAGGGCTTTGGAAATAGGTGTTTTTTTTTGGTTTGTTTGTTTTGTTTTGTTTTTTGTTCAGGTCAATGTATTGCTGTCAAACCTACAATGCAGTATTACCAGGACAGACTATTCAGAATACATTCCACATGAATAAATATGAGTATACTATACTACTGGGACTACTTTTTAGTATTTTTCAGTAGCATTTAATATTACAAAGGACTATGAGTCGTATCGTTGTAATAGAATAGCAGAATCTATCCACGTCGTACTTCCAAATGCTATAAAAAGTTTTTTTTTTTTTTTTTTTTTTTTTCGTTCTCATGGCTATTCCACTAAGAATAACTCACAAGTTATCATACTTATAAGAGATTTCCTGGTTGCAAGCCCAGTTTAATGGTTGTTTAATGTCAAGATGACAACAATAAACTCAGTGTTGATATCTACCTCCCAGCCTCAGAATGCTTTTGGTTTAGTATCTTTTGTAACAATTTGTGTTGGACATACTGCAAAAAAGTACAGATTTATATAATGCCTACTGAATTAAAATGCTAGAACATGCTGAAAAATACATTTAGTTTTACCAACATTAGATGGCAGAGTGGCCATTTTGTGCATCAGTGTATTTGATGTGTCCACATAGCAAAGCATTGTGGGGTCCTGAGTAGTGCATCCAGTAAAGGCACTCCACGTGGAGTGCAGGATGTGGCCTGTAGCCCGGAGGTTGCCAGTTCAAGTCTAGGCTATTCCACTGCTGATCATGGACAGGAATTCCCAGGGGGCGGCACACAATTGGCCGAGCACCACCCAGGTGGGGAAGACTTAAGTTGGCAAGGGTGTCCTTGGCTCACTGCGCATCAGCGACCCCTGTAGACTAGCCGGGTGTCTGCGGGCCTGCCTGTAAGCAGCGTGGTCCTCTGATACTGTAGATCTGAGGTGGCTGCATGGCAGGCCTGCAAAGTGAAAAGAAGCTGACAGCACACGTTTGAAAGGATGCGTGTGTCCAGCTTCATCTCTCCCAAGTCAGTGCAGGGGTGGCAGCAGTGAGCCAGCTTGAAACAAAATAATTGGGCTTTCTAAATTGGAGAGAAAAAATAATTGGTTAAAAAAAATTAAAGCATTGTGACTGGCTTGTATGGCAGTGTTCCTCTGTAAACAATCAATTTCTTTTTACATTATAAAGATAAGATAAGGTGCATCAGACAAGCTTTTCAGTACAGCATGTGAAGGAAAATGTTAGACATGCTGAAAGAGAGAGAGGCTGAAGAAGATAACTTCTAGCTGTCATGGACTACAAGCGCAACAAACAATACTGTTGGTTGCTATGGAAACTTAACCTACAAGGACACTAAGGTTTTGTCTGTTGATTCGGTTATCTGTTCTGTTCCTGGCGTTGTATGTAAAAAAGGATATCTTACAAATCAAGGTTTTTCATAAAAAGTATTGTCTGTGTGCAACTGCATCACATTCTTGTGTGTAATGTTAAAGTATAGAGAGTGTGCACTGGCCCCCCTGATAGTGGCTGTTGCTGCTGGCAGGTAACAATCTGCACTTACAGCTGTGATATTTCAGTCTTCATTGAAAACCCTGTGTTAATTCTTCTAATAACTAAGACCAGGGGAAGGAGGACAACAGTCAAATTAAAACGTGATCAAGAACAGTCACCAGGATGGTGGTCTCAGAGCCCAGCTCTGCATTTCAATGTTTTCATCACCCCAAAGCCTGATTGGAACCAGGTTCCAGAGATGAAAGATTCTCCTGACCAATGATATTTCCACTGCAGCACCAGGCTCAGTATGCTGCAGTGCTTTAGTGGAATGCCAATATGGTACAGTAACGCAGCAAAATGTGGATCTCGGATTATTTTGCTAGTAAATTTTAAAAAAAGCCTTCACCCCAAACAGAAATATCTTTGCTTGCCAATTTCATTGGGAAAAGTTTGAAGAAACCAAGGAGGAGATAAATGTGATGTAGGAGAATACTGGTAGTTATACCATACATGGTCAACATCTTAAAAACTACCCTTTAAAATATAGCAGAGCACTGTACTGAAGGGCTTTACAATAGGACTGATGTTTCGGAGCAGGTGCATGCCATAGCTATTAAGTGGGTGAGCATGTGTGTTGATAATTGCATGTGAAATGCAACTATTTAATACAGGAATGTTTAATAGCTATGTCATAGTATGACCATGGTGGTTCACTGATGCTTGCTGATGTAGGCAACAAAAATGTTTGCATTATTTGTGACCCTCATTATATCCCAGCTTTAAGGTGCTAATCGATCTATAAGCCCTCAATTTAAAACAAAAAAGGGAAAGTGCTACCCATGAGACTGTAATCCTTTCCCTTTTGGCATCCAGAATATCTGTGGATAAAGCCTTGTAAGTAATGCATTTATTTTTTAACTGTAAAGGAATCTGGTCTTTTATATGATTTTCTCTGCTTAATGTTACTGATAAGTGTGAAGCTTAACAGCAATGGACTCTTAAACAAGTTTCACACACACAAGATATGTGGGCCCAGTGAGAGGAATGACACAACTCAACAATAATGACCTGTGAATGCTATCCGTGATGAACAATCTGTCACACTTAGCTTGATGCTTTATATGATACTATTACCAGACTGCTATTAAACTGAAACTCAAAAGCACCATGCAGTACATTATAAAATAGTGCTTTATATCACAGTCAGACAACTAAATATCTAATTTAAAGGTGTTTTCTTTTATTTTTTAAGTATGTATGTTTTATTTATTTTATTTATTTTTTATTCTAAAGGCTGTTGTTAAAAAGGACACCAACATTTTCATGAATAGCATCTTTGTGAATAAGACTCCTAAAAAAATACACAAAATACACAACATTTAGGCCTACTGTTTGGATCGTGATATTTTACAATCAATGTTTAATTTAAGTATTGACACATCTGCCAAAGTAGCTTAGTTTGATCAATGTTTACTATCTGTTTTAATATCTGCATAGAAACAATGTAACAAAAGTCATTGTAACCTAGCCAATACTACTACAGTATCTCCCCAACAAGGGACAGACTAAAACGAATGACAAAACAGAATGCCAATTGACTACAATGGAGAAAGGAATGCCCACTGAATATAACAGAGGGGGAAAAAAAGAATTACAGCTTATAACTTAAAATTCACACCTTTTCCATGGAATATTGAAAAACAGTAAATTGAAAACAGCTGTCATTCCACTTTTAGGTTGTATAACAGCTGATGTCTATGTAATGTCGTAAGGGGTTTATAGATGTGTCCTAGGCATTTTCATTTATACGCTGTCATTCTTTTTGGACAATGATCAATGGGCATTCTTTTTTCAATTCTAGTCAATAGGCATTCCGTTTTGTCATTCGTTTTCCCCACAACGATGCTCTACGATGGTGTACATGGGTTTACATATAACCTTATAAATGTATCCTGTTTTATTTTAACTGCTCATAATCTGCATGCTGTACCGTATCACTTAATCGTTTTAAATCTGCTCTACTGTAAGCACGCATGGCAAAAATAAATACATAAATAAAAGAAACAGTGTCCAGAAATCAAGAGGTGTATATAACTGGCATTCGATATCGGGACGAAATTCAAGTGTAAGGGATTCCCCCTTATAAAAAAATAAAAAGCATCATATGGGAATGTTTCCTGTTGGTCTGAATGCTGCAACAGCGGCACACACGATTCGGTTTTGCATCCCCTTTTCTGCTTTTTCTATGGAAATAATACTAAAGCGTCTGTACTAGTATTAGGCTTTACAGGGGCTGGCTCCCCCAACCCTGTTCCATAGGGGAGGGATGGTGCTGCGCCGTAGATCCGCCTTCTGGATGCAGCAAAGATCCATTCAGCATCGCAACACCCAGCTGCCTCCCCCAGCATTTTATATCAAGAGGAATAACACACACACACACACACACATACACACACACACACACACACACACACACACACACACACCATGGCGCGCCAGACTGCTTTAACAGCGACGACCCTAGAAACTAACTGGTGCTAGGGATCTCACACAGCGATGACAATGGGGGCTGCTGTTTGCTTTTTGAAAGCTTTGCCTTTTGCACCCCTTGTCCACCACCCGATCTGTTGTTGATTGCACAGTAAATAAAGGATTGTCGTATAGTGGGTTTTTTTGTTTTTTGTTTTTTGTTTTTTCAATTTAGGAAGAATCTAATTTCTGGAAACCTGCACAGCTTTCCGCAAGCGGCGATCAAATTCTATTTGTGCTGCCGCATTTACTGTCACCGAACTATTGCATTATTATTATATTATTATTATTATTATTATTATTATTATTATTATTATTATGAATTTAATCAATTAAAACCTGCATCGGAAACTATATTAAAAATTAAAAAAAAGAAACCATTTATATATTCCCGTTTATTGAGAAGCGCAAGCTGCTGTTTATCATTTTTAGATCTGGATCATAATTTCTGCTGTTGTCATCTTCGAAATAGTAGCAGGATTTGGAATCTGCATCTATATCCTTGGCTAGCCTCCCGTATGCACTTTGCAATACAATAGCATTGCAATAGGGAGGATCCGCGCCGGCTGGCTGAAAACAAGTAAAACATAGGATGCTTTGGATGTAAAATACATTGTCAAGATGGGGAAAGATCAGGAATTGCTCCAAGCGGTGAAGACTGAAGATCTTATTACGGTGCAGAAGCTCTTGCAGAGGCCCAAGCCGGGGAAAGCAAGTAAGTGGCATTTAACTGGGGATAGTGGTTTTAAAAGAGATTAAAATTCATCGGTTTAAATCAAACCGATGAATTGAACAGATACAGTACAGGCTAGATTTGCACTCGGGCTGCGTAGTACCTTACTAGGAGTGCAGCATCATTCGAGCATTACCGTGCATGTCAAATGTTAACGTGATCGCCAGATTCCGTTAAGAATGACCCAAATTCTCTTGAATACTGTATGCCAGCACTTGTATTTCTGCGGGTTCAGCACCAGATTATTGCAGCCTTTACAATAATACATTGCGAGATGACATAACCAGGTGCAGTTAAAATCGAGGTGGAATAAGTTCAAACCTTTTTATTTTATTTGAAGAATTACATTACTGTACTGTATTACAATTATTGATTCATGAATTTGGATTTCTGATCTATCTATCTATCTATCTATCTGTCTGCCTATTTATCTATCTGTCTATTTATTTATCTATACATGTATGTCTTGAAATAATTGACCAGAAGCAAATCAGCTATGGTCTTCACGATGCAGCCACGTAAGAATTCCACTAATTTTCAAGGAATGGTTTGTTAGGCAGTTAAATATTTAATGGTTCTTGTCTATGTCTCTTTTCTCAGAACAGTTACAGTGCTTAACTACAGTATCATATCTTCAACTGGCCTAACGAATCACATCTCTGTGTTTTACAGTAGCTGTAATTTGACCCGTCTAATTGCTGGCTTTATATTTATGCGGTAAATGACAGTTAAACATTATGTACATGGCGAGGTATGTTTTTTTTTTTTTTTTTTTTTTTATAATATATAGATAGTAGAAACAACAGTATAGTATATATAACCAATTATAATATATATATATATATATTATATATATATAAGAGCTTTATAGATAGATAGATATATTATATCTATATTATTCTATTCTATATATATATAATATCTAGAGATATAGATATAGAATATATTCTATATATTATATAGATCGATGAGAGAGATGCTAGCGATCTAGTATCGAGCAGAGAGATAAGAGAGCTGTATATATACTACATATATTATGTATATATATAATATATACATATAATATTCATATAGATAGATAGATAGATAGATAGATAGATAGATAGATAGATAGATAGATAGATATTTGTATTTCTGATGGTTTCAACATGATACTGGATTGCTGGTGTGCTGTAAGGAGATATAATTGCCATCAGCAGGGACTCCCAGAGACAATTTCTTTTCGATGCAACCAAACCGCATTACAGGTTTTTCTTACCAAAGGAGGTAACTTGGTAGCTAGCCGGGATAAGCCACAAGTGGAGTATTTGACTGGAGAATCCTTTTAGATTGCAGCAATCTCATGATAACAACAGTGCTGTAAAATACTCTAAAAATCCATCTGTGGCTTATCCCAGCAGGGTATAGGCAGATCAAATACAGTTTGGATACAGTTTGGGCCAAACGTTTATGGAAATTACCTATGGAATTAACTCATTTTGCTTCATAAAGTTGAATGAGAAGTCAAAAAGTGATAAATGTGACATTTCGAAATCTAACATGAAATACTACATTACTTATTACTGCTTCCGGCAGACTTCTGCAATATCATTTTTTTTTTTTTTTTTTTTTTTTTTTGATTACATGATGTTAAATAAAAGATTTAAATTATGTTAATATGCATAGTTGTTTTGGTTTTTTTTATATAACAATCTTTTATATAAACAATATAACAATAACAATCAATACTATAACAATACTAATTCAAACAATGTAAATACAAAACACAAATATATTTTATTATTAAAACATACAGACCAACACAAAAATATGTATATCTAAGTCTCTAGTCTATTGTAAAATTACAAACTAGCACACAAAATCATAACAGACCACTAGATGCAACAACATTAGATAAGATTATAAAAAAAGGTGTAAACAACAGCTCCTCGTTCATGCCACCAGGAGATTCAGTTTGCAAAGTATGTATCCAAGAGGCATCCCTTTGTAGTAACAGTTTATTAGGATCCCAACCTCTCTACCCTATGCTGTTCAATGGGTGTAAAACACTAGTTTGGTAGGGAATTGGTTACTTCAAAGGCTTTCCTATGTAAGAATTTGGATCAATCAATTGGCCCTGATTGATAAAACAATGTACTAAATGACACTACCAGCTGCATAGAGTTGAAGAACTTGGGGGAGACTTGAGGAGAAGAGAAAGACAGTGTATGAGATTGAGCGCCCAACACTATAGAAACTCACTTGCTGTACTTTTGTTTTGTTTAACTGCTTGCATTTTGTAGACGTTAAGAAACATATACCAAGACTCATATATATATACTGTTTAGCCACCAGGTGGCGGCAAGCATTAAACAGAAATCTCATTCAAACCCAAGCTCAACAATAACACATTAAAAGAACAGCTACAGCCACAGTTAAGTATGAATACCTCTGCGATGCTAAAATCATCCACGTCAATCTGTCATTTCAAGTTCTCTGTAAAGATATAAAATATTCCCTGGCAATGAATGAAACCATTTGTTCTTTTATTTTATTTTATTTTATTTTTAAAGTGTGGATTTCTGTATCCAAAATATAACATCTCTCAAACAGTAATGTAAATATCTGAATGCGGTATGTCACGTATAGACATAGTGCTCGTATGACTCAAAAAGCTTCTTTCTAAAATGACAAAATGAATAGTGTCAAGAATAAATGCACATCACTTACAGTTACAGCGAGGCATTAAAGCGGGAGCTGTTTCATTATCCATTGATATGGCAACACACAGATAAAACTATCCTTTTAGAACAATCCAGACAGAAAATGATTATTTGGAATCATTTAGCAAATATTAATCATCAGTCCTCTGCTGTAACCCCAATGTAATTATGTATTAAAACACATGGTTTCCCATTAAATGCATAGTGAAATTATTTATTCATGACACACTACAGTTATTGATATTAGTCCAATAATTAACATTAATTCCTTATAAACTTTTAATTAGTGACTGCATTTATAAACATGTCCACCAGGAGATCTAGCAGTAAATTACAATGGTTTTGCATTATAAAGTATCAATGTTTTTTTGTTTTTTTTGTCAAATAGTTTAGTAGTTTAATAGTTTAGTATATATAAATCACAAATTATATGATATTGACATTAATATATTTTACTGCTGGAGTTCAGTCCATTTAGTGTTTTGCAGCCTAGATATTGCATTGTAAAGTTATTTCTTAAATTCTTTACAGTAGGAGTATGAAAATCCTTATATTCATATACCTACGTCCCACCATATGTTACGTTTAAGATATAATCTGCTCCATGTAAATGTGTAGACAAACTGGAATGTAAACAATGTCTGTCTACTGCTGGAAAATATGTTTTTGAATAGTATTCCTGATACTTCATGTAATAAAAGGATAGTTTTCTGTATATGACACTGGAAATTAATTACAGTTAATTAATTAATTAATTACATTAATAACTAGTAAAACCCTGGTTTATTTATTCTGCTAATGAAGAGTCTACGAGTACCTTCGAGGCAAGATTGGAAAAACTCAATTCATTCTTTTGGATTTCCAGGTTGCCAGCAATGAAACATGTAGGTAAACTTGAAGTAAAGAGCATACAGTAGGCAACAGTAGAGACACAAAACAAGGAGAAAATGTTTAATTCAGAAGCATGAAGTGTAACATTGAGGAGCGGTATTACTCCTGTTTTGCTTATGCTCAGTCCCCAGATGTGGTACTAAGAGAATTTCTGCTTGACCTCTCTCCTTGAGGTGATCAAACACATGGCATTCGGTTATAATGTCCTTACTTGGAACTAGACTTGAAGCAGTCTATATATAATTCAGGATCAAAATAGAAATAGAAAAGCCTTGGTTTTTATGCTCCATAAGACTGTAGTAGCCAATACCAAATGAATAAAGAGTCATCAACATTCCAGGCCCTTAACACTGCACCCTAGTATATTGATCATTGCATACTGGTTTGATACTAAACGCCTCTGTCTATAAGATAAGAATGAATAAACTTTTGATGTTTCTGAAACCTGCCTATTGCACTGGCAGAATAAAGCTTCCCTACAGAAGTCCAGCGTCTTTTATCTGTGAGCAACAAACAGGAAATTTAATTTCAGTTTTCAAAGGCATTTAATGTAAAGCATTATTACACCTAAGCCCAGAAAGTAAATGTTAACTTTTTCTTAATGGGAATGAAGCATCGAACAAGTGTATACCGTTAAAGGGATGCTCTCTTCAATCTACATTTTTATAAAAAGAAACATCATGACAAAAAAAGGTTTGCAATGTTGGTGAGCAGAATCATCTGATTGGACAAAATGACAGGGGCTTGGTGATTTAAAAGAGTGTTGAGAACGCATGCATCTCTTTCACTGTAAAGGTTAGTGATGCTTTAAAAGTGTTTCACATTTGACTGACTTTATAGGGCTACTGGATTCAGGAGTCATCCAACATGGGTATTTTAATGGGACAGTAATGCCCCAGGGGGGATTTCAGTAGTAGTATATGCAGTCCAGCAACTGATACAATATATGTCCAGAGGAAATTATTTTTTAATGAGAAGGCTTGTAGGGTCCTCTACTTTTCATGGAGTTATGCAGCCGATAAGCTTCAGGGTCTGCTTTTATACAGTGGGAGAGATGACAGCTGCTGTATTTTTTTTTTTTTTAATGTAATTGAAAGAAGGATGAGGACACACAAAGACGACCTACCATTAAAATGCATTAAACATCCACTAAACGAAATACTGTCCATATGCAGCTGGTATCTAATACACACAGCCAGTTATTTTACAGCCCCCAAAACAAAGGAAAACTTTATTTATTTTTTATTAATTTAGTTGTCAGCAATTATTTTTACCCCATTTTTCTCAATTATTCTCCCCAATTTGGAATGACCAATTATTATTTTTATCCCAGTTCACCGCCGAAACTCCCGCGCTGACTCAGGAAATGGCAGCAGACACACTTGTCCTCCGAAACGTGTCCTGCCAACCCTGCTTTTTTCGCGCTAAGAGTCTACAGCAAAGCCACCAGACCCATAGTGCCGGAGGACAACACAGATCTGAGTGGCTTCTACAGCAGACCCGCAAACGCCCTATCAGCCACAGCAGACGCTGGTGCGCGGTGAACCAAGGATTACCCTGCCAACCTGAGCCCTCCCAACCTGAGCGGCGCTCGGCCAATTGTGCGCCAACCCCTGGGTACTCCCGGGCATGATTGCCGATGGTATAACCTGGATTGGAACCAACAATCTCCAGACTATAGGGCGCATCCTGCACTCCACTCGGCACACCTTTACTGGATGCGCCACTTGGGAGCCCTTGAAGAAACACTTTAAAGGAAATTAACAAATACATTTTTTATTCACTGTGTTCATTTTCATTAAGTCCCATTTTAAATGGTTTGCATAACCCAATTCTAACTATGTTATTTTGCTTGAGGATTCTAATTCAAATTTCAGTTGAATGGCTATATATGCTCAGGAGAGGGAATGAGAAAGGAACGTTTCTGTTCGATCTTGTGTGCCTATAATGCCATAGGCTGCAAATGTCCTTAAAGCATGACAATGCATGTAAGACATGTGGGCTTCAAGGCCAGGCCTGAGAGTATTTTATATTCATGGATTTCAGAAGAAAAAATCTGTTCTTGACATTTCTGTTGGCTGTGACTCACAATACTGCTTGTGGAATTTCAGACTTTCCTTGCCTGGGGTTTACCTTAGGAACCTTTATCTATAACCTTTTACAACTGGGGGATCATTTGGGTTCTGAGTGTACCAATTCAATAAAAAAAGGGATGAAACTAAATAAAATAAAAACATACTGTATCTGTATTATCCTGTTTAATCTGTTCTCATTTACCTTTGATTCTAATAGCAAATTATTTATTTATTTATTTATTTATTTATTTATTTTGATTTTTTACAGAAAGTCTTTTTTTCTTACAGGGAAAATTAAATCCAAATATTATTTTATTAATCTAAACAGCGGCTAACCTAAATAGTGACTTTAAATATATTAATCCTGCTTATGGTTTCCCCTAGGGTGATTTATTGACCCACTTATTAGTAAATACAATTAAAATACAGCTGAAGGAGGTCCATGTTGAACAAAGCCAGATTTAAAATGTCTGCATTGCAGTATCACCCTTCAAGGTTTATATTATTAAACTAGACTCATTCTAATTGGCCTGTTCATAAAATACAGTGAAAAAATAAGCTCATAGTCCTGACACAAATCAATGTGTTTCCAGATCAGTGCAATCCTGGACTAGGATGCCAGCTGCATATTGTCCTAGAGTGAATTTCTTCTCCAGCACTCTTCTGATAATCTAATCCAACGAGCAAGACCAGATACTGCAGTTTAGGATAAAGGAAGCACGTTGCATCTTAAAAACTAGAGCCATACAGTAAACAGTGTTTACTTTTATGCAAAAGAATATGAAACACAATTCAACAAGCATACAATTCTTAGTATATGCTGTAAGTATTTTTTTTATCATTCAGTAAACTTAAACTTAAAAGCATCAATATTATTATTTATAATGTGCTGTATAAACACAGTATAATCCAAACAGTATGGATAATAAAACAGTATTTAGGTAAAATTCTCTATTGATGTTTGGACTAAAACCCAAATTTTAAAGTTCATACTTTTTAAAGTCTTTTTAAAATTTCTGAAACCAGGCCAGAGCACTGGTTGCTGATTTTATCTCCAGAGGGATAGCTTGAGCGAGAGACAACATCTCTGACGGAGGAGTGCTTGTAGAGTGAACTGAGGCAAGAGGTGAAGTGACCTTAATTTGTTTAGTGCTCATGCATTGCTCTGTACTATATAGTCAAAAAGGACCAGAGGACCTCGGGACCTAATGTGTGGTTCTGAGGAGGAGTAATAGAGTCCTTGAGATTTCTAAACATCTTCTGGTGTTGGATAGCATTCATGTAATAATGGTTAGATTTTTTGTATTGGACACTGGCATTAGATATTGACCTTATGGTCTAGGTTACCCATCCATTGGGTCCTAACATGTAATTGAATCTATTCTATCGTTACATTATAATATCTCGTATTATAGTTTCTGAAGATGTTTTGGGGTTGTGTGAAAATACAGTGTTTGTTACACTATAAAAGCCACCGATATATGATTAATGGTGAGCCACACATTATTGTGGTGAGCTTGAACCTGAACACAAACACGTTGGAAAATCAGAAAGTCCTGTGCTTGCCATTAGTCCGATATCTGACTCCTGAAACAAAACGAATGTTTCATTTTAATAAAATGGCTACTGCCTTGTATGGGAAAGAGATACAGGGCGATCTACCAAACCCCAATAATGTACACAGTGTATGGAATAAGAATTATGAGAAGATGAGTCTGTGGAATGAAGAAGCATGTGTAGATGCTCTAATAAGCTGTCTGTGGCCTGAATCCCTTGATAAAAGGACCAGGTTACCTTGGAAACAAGGCAGCGCCTTAGGAAGCCAAGTGTAGATATGTTTGTTTTCCCTCTGATGAAGTGCTTGAAGGGTGGCCAATGCAACGATTGCATCAGCACCTTTAATTATTTATTTGATCACCTTCAAGCCATTACATTTGCCGAACGCTACTTGAGGGTTAGTATGAAAGATAAATGCTAACTGTAATGCATTTTTTTAATAAAGCTGCAATGCTTGGTTTTTCAGAATGCTGCTTGAACATTCCGGAAAAACTGTGCATAATATATAGCACACACGTTTTATCAGGGCAGTCCTGGCTGTCCCTATAGGAACTGGACCCTATCGTCTGTGTTGGTGTACTTCGCGTCTTTTTTTCTTTCATTTTAAGGTAAGAGACATTCCACACCCTAATGCAGGAGTGGGAAACAAAAAAATACAACCTGTGACAACATTGTTTAAAAAAATGTATCTGAGTGTTGATGCAATGATGATGACAAAAGCCTGTCTCAGACAAATGTACTTAAGCAGGGATTAAACTGGTCTACTATAGTAAACAAGGCTATTGGTTTTCACGGCTGCCTTAAGTGGGTCAGCTGTAAGTTGTTGTGCATCTGTGGAATCAAGTGAGGTCATCATGTCCTCACAATAAAGAAATCCGCTCCCTTAATCCTCTGATTTTAGCTTTATTACCAGCAATGCATTTTATGCATTTCACAGCATACGGTTTCTAGTACTGTATTAACACACACACGCACACAAACACACACATTTTGTATGTTTAAATTATTGTATCATATAAAGATTAGTGTTGTTGGACAAACGTTTTAACTCATTGAGACTAGATGTTCGTCAAAGCCCTGAAAGAAGAATGTTCTTTACCTTTAGTTTCCACTTTTCACTTGAAGAAGAGACCTTTGTGGTCTGGTCTGTTATTCAGCTAACCATATTAAAAGGCATTCATTCAATTTAAAATGTCTGCTATTAAGTTGATGCTCTTTATTTATGATTCCATTACAGGTATTTTGACAAACAAGCAAGCAGATCAGATAGCAGTATGAGTCACCTATGGTTGATTTGTTCCTCTGAAATACTGACAAACTCACAGTTGCTATAGTTGGCATAATTGATGATAATTGGTATGAAGTGAACACTTCATTAGGTAGCTCACAAATTCACCAGTTATTGAAAGAAATGACCCTGAAGCCACTTGAGGCATCCGTTAACCTTAGCAGAGCCACCTGGATGGGTTCAAACACCACCTGTACCAGCTACAGAAAACATGTCTGCCTTTTGTAGAAATTAAATCTGACGTTAGGAATCTGAATAAATAAATTTTATGGTGATCACATTGCAATTACTAAGAAGTGACTGAGTTCCCTAAATGCTTTATCATTAAAATGTAGGTTTTTGCTGTACTAGCTGACATGTGGCCTCATAAAATAATGAAGAAAACCTTGTGCTCATGCCACTATCATGGTAATGTGCTGACATTTTAATGGACTAGATATTTCAGCATTATGCAAAAAAAAAAAAAAAAGAAAATGCTGTACAAAATGTAGTGTTGTTACACACATTTTAAGTGAGTAACCCAACTGTAAGGCTAGTTGAATCGGAATTTCCTTGAGCATTGTGTTCATCTCCCTCAAAGCTAATCCTGTATTCTACATATATATTTTTTAAACAGAGATTGAACACATTGAGACAGAAGCGTTGGTGTGCTGGCTTGTCCAAAGATGTTAAAATTAGCGTCTCATCATGTCCATACTTTAATTGAACTCTGGACAACATCTTTTGAGATCCTAACAAATGTGCACTTTGGATCAGGTTTCAAACTAAGCGTGCTACCTACAGTGTACTGTACATTTCCGTTGAGTGATTGACCTGTCCTTGACTCGCACCAATGTTTGCTCTTTTAGACACTGCAGTTTGTAAAGAGCATTGAATGAGTCTTGATGAGTGCAACACTGAAAGCAGGAATCAGGCCTCTGTGCTTCGCTGGTTTCCTTGTATAAACTCTGTAAAACAACACTAGTGTAAATTAAATAGCTCATTCAGATTACTTGCTATAGATTTGATGCTTTGCATTTACATCAGTACTGTTCATGATAAAAAAAAACACAGACAGACACAGATGTGATCCAAATACTCCCAGCAGTTAAAGGTTATAAACCTGTTTAATTTGATTTTAAAGTTCATGTATTTTATTTCCATGCACATGACAGTGCTTGGAGATGTGCTGTTCCCTACCACTGCACCTCGTAGGAACAGTATTAAACCAATACTTCTATCCACAAAGTATCAATTCAATTCCTGTTCTTCAGTGGAGTATCTCCAGAGACCGTGCACTTGCCCTTGTGTGGTATGTGGTGATGGTCTCATCCTTGGAACTGAATTGCTACTAACAGATCAGGACCAGTGGAACACAATGCCAAGCACCTGCTCCACATTTGTACTAATATGATACAGTTGGCAGAAAATACTGAGTTATTAGTGATTAATGTTTGATCTTGTGTACCTGTTAGCAGTCACATTACAAAGCAGATAACTCGTTTAACAAATAACAATACATTCCAAATGCCAGTGGATCCAAATATCGTCACTATTAAATAATTAATAAAGGGCCCCAAAATTTTGAAAATCGAAACAATCAACAGTGCAAGTTAGTCTCTTTAGGGTCATACAGCAACTTCCAACCAGGTCACAGAGATGATGGATGGAGGCAGACGGTGCAAAGATATTTCCACTGTGTCTTGTAGTTGAGCTATTGATACAGAGTACAATATAATAAACAAAGATACAGTGTTCTTTTAATTTGCTGTCTACATTTCTAGATAACGTGAAGGTCATCTACACATGCAAAGAATTTTCAGTTTACATACTTAACGCAAGCTCTAGCTGTCCTATAAAAAAATAATACATTGTGTGTTATTATTTATATACAGCTATGGCCAAAAGGTTTACATCACCCTACATAATTAACTAATTGTGCTTCATAAAGTCGAATGAAACCTGTTGAATAATGCATTAACATATTGAATTACATACCGCGTTGTGAAGTTTTCCATGTCCTTAAATAAAAACTGATTTTATTTTTAAATGCAACATTCCGAAATCTAGCATGAAATACTGTATCAGTGGTTACACGATGAATTCAAATGTGCTACTTATAATATAGATTTAAAATATATATATATATATTCTATATTATATATATATATATATATATATATATATATATATATATATATCAGGTTAGGATTTTAAGATCCTTAGCATGCAACTTTGAAAACCGGTACGCCATGTAGTCTCATGTCCATTTAATCTATGTAGGATACGTCAAGTGAAGTTACCCACATTTGTGATCAAACCGTCCCTTTACCAATGAAATATTCTTCCGAAAGTATAATATTCTTAAACATAGTAGTAACCGGGCCCCCATGTACCATTTCGCCCGTTACACCTGACTTACTGTGGTGGAGAACTAATGGTCGCGGTATTTCAACTTCTTGAAACCCTCTGAAAAGTCCTCTGAATATCTTTCTGGGCACATACTCTAAAGACTTATCGGTTGTGACATCTTTTGAATGAACGAACGTAAAATTATCTAACAATTCTTTGTTGGGGCTCTGAGCATGTCAACTGTACCCGAGACCTGTGATAGATAAGCACCCAACACTATAGATTTTAATTTGCTGTACTTTTTTCCTAAAATTGTAGGTGATGCAAAACTTTTGGCGATATATATATATATATATATATATATATATATATATATATACACACACACACACACACACACACACACACACACACACACACACACACACACACACACACACACACACATTAGGACTATTGACACTGATGCAATGTCATTGTTTTTAAACGTGTTATAGATTTTTGTTGCCCTGCCCTTGCTATCTTAATGTACCAAGCTGTATATATTTTCAGTTAATAACTAATGGAAATATCAAAGCCCCTCTGCACTGCTGAATAACACTATTGAAAATGTATTCCTATTTATATCTTTGTGTACTATTATAGCACTATGGCAAGACCGCTGATAATACTATTGATTTTTAAAGGATTCTTTTCCAAGGTAATATTACACATTTTTTTCAGCCTTTTTTGTCACTATGGGTAGTAGGAGTTGTTCAGATGCAGTATCTATATATTAAACTACCATACAATTAATACAATTTAATATCCTGCCTTTCTATTACCAAATCATTACATTTCACACAGAGCACACACATGCGCATATAAATTACATTGTAACATATATTTAAAAATATATTTGTGTCCATTAACAAGGCAAAAATATATTGCTCATGTTAATTTATGTATATAAACAGTATTCCCACATGGAGTTACAAATTCTATATTTTTTAATGTGACGGGCTGTCAGTGGGTTTGCTATAAGCAAGAAACAGCGAGGTCATGAGTCACCAGGTCATTTGATTGCAGTTGGTCAAAAAGACTACTGGAGCATCTTCTGTGTCCTGAAGAAGCCATGCAAAATAACCAGAACAGATGCAGTACTGTAAGTGCAGGAAACTGGCTTAACTGGGCTTTTCAGCTAATTTACAGGGAAAATGATTAATCTGTCTTGCTGAAATCTGTGATGTGAAGGTGTCGGCCCCTGTGCTGTTGAGAAGGTATTATACCAAGGCAGATTCGTGGCTGTTTCCACGACAGTTGCTCACGAATCAAACCATTTGTTCATGTCATTCACAGCATGTATAATTGAAGCAAATTTGTGACAGTACAGCTCTCTTTATCCTTCTATGGGAACATCACCATTTTTTGGCAGGGCAGCGGATATTCCACACAAATCCTCAGCCAAAACCCATTTACAGTGCTTTCTACACAAACACCAGCTAGCTCGGCTAGCTCGTTAGTGCTGCAAACAATAACTCCAGGAGCAAACGAAGAGACCGCAATGTGTCAAACTCTGTATGATAAATAACATTTAACAAGAAGAAACAGCTGCCCTTTCCGCTAGTCAGCATTTTCTATTTTCAGCTAAAAACTTGTGGTATAGTGAAGTGGGAGGCAGACGAGATCAGTACTTTTGAAAAGGTCAGAGGCAGATGAGGTGTGTAGTCCAAAGATCTTGAAGTAAAATATTATTAGAACTAAATTACCAGCTTTATAAATTGGAACATATAACTGGAGCACTGCATGTTAACTCAACTGTAACCTCCAGTATTTTGAAATTCTAAAGCAGCAGTTTATAAAAACACATGTAGAAGTTGTAGTAGAGTAGTCTCCTGGTATAGGAACACCCCCTAAGAGAACACTTCACCTAAGGGAACACCCTTGTGGTGAAACCTATTTTTCCCATCGGAAATGCTTCGGCTAAAGGAACAGGAACTTCGCTTAAAAGAACACCTTCTTGGCACCGATAGCGATTTGTTCACAATGAATACAGTACTGTTTTGTAAAAAAAAGTATCTTGAGGGACACTGACTGGTTTAATAAATCTTTCCCTGACCCCCATCATAGCATTTAATTATTTTGTATTCTGATTTCCTTGAGTACCCCTCATCAATACAAAATGGCATGTAAACAAACAGTTATGCTGGAGGAAGCTACTCTGGATAAGCAGTGAAACAGAGATCCAGTATTGATGCTTGTTTTCTCTTCCTCCCTCCAGCCCTGTACCACAGCTTTCAAAGTGGCACCCAACAGAAACAAGAAGAGAATCTGTTACTGTAATATATTTAAACCGATTTTCAGCTTACAGTGAACTTGGCTGTGTGTTACAAGTCCATCAGTGTGCATGGAAAAAAGGAATTGCTAATAGCTGATATCAACCACACCCAGCCATCCTGCCAAGCAGTGTTGTTTCAGTTACAGCTTGTGCTTCCTTTGCCCTACTCTGGTGTATTAAAAGGTTGCAGAGTGCTGAAACCAGCCCAGGAGGTTTGAGGTTGTAATAAGGCTGCTCAGTGTCAGGTTTCCAGCAGCTATCAGAGAGGGAAGAGTAGCAACAGAAACTATTTAAAGACTCAGATAGACACTTCTAACATGTTCAGGGAAACAGAAAGACTGGGGCCTGATCTGATTCTGCAGGAATTCAATTCCCTGACCCCAAGTGCACCCTGCGATGTGAGTCTTCATAGCTACTGGACTGTGAGAAGTTTGGGTTTATACCCAGTGTTCCATAACAGTGCACTATGGACCATTAATTCCTGGCTTTTGCTTCCTTGTGGTGTGCTTGGTGGGTCTTGTTTTGGATTGGTACGAAACTAGTGCTTAATTTCTAATGGAAGTTCCACAATCTGACCGTAAATAGAATATCATAATATCATCTGAATGCATTCAAAACATGTGAATCCTAAGGCCCTCTCAGCCAATCAACATACCCTGTTCCCAAACATCTATGCAGCACCTGCACATGCATATGTATGTTTAACTGTATTCACTAGATGGTTTTTGTAGTTGATGTTTCATATTCCCTTATATTGTACCATCAGATTCAGCTGAACAGTATATAGCTTAAATCGCAATGCATCAATATGGCATCATGCTTTCTTGTTCATTACAGGCCTTTTTCTTTGCCTAAGCAGATGTCTGATTTAGTTGTGAAGAAGCCTTGACTGTTGAAGTCTGTTGCCAGACCATGTTTGTAGCTGATTATCTGCAGAGGTTGTAAATAAAATGTTATACAGTCACTATGAAGGCACTATAAATAGCTGAATTGCCACAAAATGAAATGCATATTTGCTGCTGCTCCTGTCCATTGACCACTTGCACAGGAGTTATTCTGGTGGTATTCAGTCAAAGTTAATTAAGAATTTACAGGCATTATTTTACAGTGTTAATGTATATTTTTCTTCATACAGTGACTATAATAATGTGAATAGGACCTGAAATGCTCTGCAGTCTTTCAAAAGCATCTGCTCTAATATAGAACAATAAATGTGGGAATTGCCTGTATTATATAAGAAGTAAGCAAGGTTTTTGGGAACCTTAAATCTAGACTGGAAAGCAAATATACTCATTTTACAGCATCTATACACAGCACATACTGTACCACCACCCAGATGCTGCATGTGTTCGCTCCACTCCCCTATGAAGCTCTCAGCAGCTGTCTGATGTTCTTTATACTGCAGCTTGTAATTATAGTTTCACGTCTGAGATCACATCTGAGTCTTTAAAAAGCATTTTTAGTGTTGTGCAATGTAACAGAAGCCTACTTTTGCATTGCATCATGCACAAATAACAAAGCGACGAAGAAAAATGATACAATAGTGTGATAAAAATATACACCCAATATCTATACATATATATTCTATTCTAGTGTCTGTTTGAGGAAATAGTTCAATAACAAATGTTTGTCTACAAGACACATGTAGGCCTAGGTGAGTAGTTGTGAGCCAGAGCATATGAAAGGTATTGGTCATTGTTACAGTTTAAAATGAAACTGTTGTACAAAAGTAAACATACGTTTGTATTGTAAAATACACCCATATACACTAAGACGTTTGTCTCAGGCACTGCATTCGACAGCAAGTATTTCCAATGCGTTTTTCAGTGCGTTGGGATATAAGTCAAGTGGTGTTAAATAAAAACAGATTGAGAGATTAAGTCTCTCAAAAAACTTAAAAAATGCAGTGCCTTCAAAGTTGCAGCACCTCAGTAAATTAAATACTGCAAAAATAGTACAGTCAGAAAAGGTTTATTCATATTTTGTTCCATAATGCTTCAAATGTTTTTTTTGTAGTTTGCAAATAACTAAATATTGCCCACTGTACCATGCATGTACATGCAGTCTACTTCACAAACAGACTACAAGGTGTTTACAATTGACTTTTTCAAAATTGAAATAACAAGTTGCATGGAGGGAATGTGGAAACAGTTTCCAGACTCCCTTTGATGTGAATGGCTGTGATTTTTATTGGTTCTATTTGATGTCTTACATAGGAATCTACAGTGTAGTATTTGCGCAGACATTTTTTAAAATGAAGGCAGCGCCAGTCAAACAAGATAGTCTCAGGAAATGGTCTAGGGTTGAAAGGCGTGTCCCTCTAGCATGCCCCCCTTGATGTCTTTGTGTGAACAATGTTGTTTTTTTTTTTTTAAAGCATGTTCACAGAAACACATAAGTCAGTGCATTTGTCCTTTGTGGATGACATGAAGTTCAAAATAAAGTTGTATTCTTGTACGGATTCGATACACTCGTGCGGTGATACGGCTCCATTCTTGAGCGGCATTCATTTGAAAAAGCCTGTGAGTAGATCTGAGTGAGATCAATGAAGAAGGTAATACAAACCCTTGAGAAATATTAATTCAATAAAGAGCATCCTGTCCAAAGGATTTACATTCAATGCAGCATGAAGGTCATACAGTGCTGGTAAAAGAGAATCAAATAGCTAAGACATGATGGAAGTATGAGATCCACATACTGTAGGATCATCTTGTTTTTTTGTTTTAAAAACAAAACACCAATATTTCCCCCAAAACATATTTCTAGTATAGGCTACTACAACATGCATTCAACTTTTGCACAGTCAGTGGCACCTACTCTACAGTACTCTCTCCCTTTCTTAAACAGCTGGTTAAAGAATGAAGCTGGGGGTCAAAGTGATTGCGAGCCATCCCATCCTCCTAGGAAGGAACACACTGTGAGTGTCCAGGATCTTTGAGACTGCTGTGTGTTGTGCTTTAACAGTATTCCAACCTAGTTCTTCCACAAAGAGAGGATGTTGCCCTGTTTCATTTTGCTTGTATATATATTTAATAAAATGGCCCCTCTATGGGCCTTCAAGAGACTACAGCAAACTAGACTTTTACATTAAAGACAACTTTATAATAAACAAATTAAGAACGCATAATATGTCCAAATGCATTACAAAAATAACTCAAAACAGCGAGAACTTCCATCCACAGTCATTTTACATGCACACCGTTTGTAAACTTTAAAAATCGACTCATAGACCGGGGTAGTTCTTAGCTTTGCTAATTATAATGAGGATGTACCAACCTTTATGTTGCAGGTATTTTGTAGGGTGGGGACAGTCTTGGTTGGAGATTGTTGCTTTCCAGATTAAAGCTTACTCCAGTGGTACACCAGTTCTTTAATGATCAACTAATAAAAGCATGTGCCAATTTTAATTTGTAGCTACCAGTCTGTCTTCATATTGGGTGTCTATAAGCATAAATGGGGGCAGTCATGCAAATAAGATCTCAGCAGATATTTACTGTAGATGATGATAATAATAACAACAACATAGACCATGCAATGGGTTCACTTTAATCTATAATGACAGGTGGTCTGAGATCAGCATCTAATTAAATATAGCCAAATCAGTTTTGTTAATTTGCTTGTGCATTTTGAAATCCTTTGATAGCAGGCCAATAGAAACCACCCTGTCCCTCCCACAATGCATGGCCACCTGAGGACCGAGATTGCAGTGCAGTGAAATTGTCTGAGCTCTCTCGTCGATAATGACCACAGTCACGCAAAGCAGGCCAGTTGTGATTCCGATGCCTCGGGGGGGGGGGGGGGGGGGTGGGGATGTACTTTAGAGAGCTCTTGGAAAAGTCTGGCAGTACAGAAACTGATTTTTGCTACTGAAAGATTCAGACAAGTGTAACTCAGGGTGAAGAACAGACTTGCATGGAGAAGCATGGCTGGTTCTAACGACTATGCTACACTACTGTAAGTCTTTGTGACAATTTTGTTTTCATGAGATCTTTGACAAATGACATTCTGGTAGTTTCCATTTTGCTTTACACTTGAATGGTGTGGCAATAACTCTCTCTACTTGTGTCTGGAAAGAACATAGCAGTATGGGCCACTAGTGGTTAAAATCCTTAAATCAGTAATGACGATGGTGCAGAAAATATGTAAGTAAGGTTAGTTTTGTTGAAATATAATTCTATGCTTTCCATGATCCCATCAAAGGGATATTGATTAGGCACCATGTGGCACAGTCAGTAGTAGGCTGTAGTATAAGGAAGCTGATCAGGTCTTCAGACTGGGACTTCCAAGACATCTTCCCACTCAGGGAACATGGGGCAACTGGAAACTTTATTTACTACAGGAGGAAAAGTATGGTAACCAGTGATCATGAAGAAGCAAAGCAAACATTGGAGTACAATGGGGGAAAAACAAAAACACAGCATACCTCATATAAACACAGAGCAAATATTTAATGTGTGATTTTTTAATAGCATGTTTGTTAGTGCCATAGCAACCCAGCATATTAGGAAAGTATAAACAACACAGTTGTTGAATTGTTGATTTCAATTGTTGACAAGGACGTAGTGCCAGTTTTTCTTGTAATGAACCAGAGAAAAATAAAGTTATACCAAATTATTGGGTTTTTTTTAGTGTTCATTTTCTTTTACAGGGTGCCCTTGAACTATTTAATCCTTTAACCCTGGAATCAACTATTGTCAGTACCTTGAGTCCCAGTGCGTTAGAAATAGCATGTTTCTGGTACTGCACTACAGCATACCAATCCCTTTATAAATCCATGGTAACTAATGCATACACACTTCATTCATCCAAAGAAAAGCTTGCAGACTGATGACATGTTATTGTTGTTCTGGGCTATAAATTGTGCATCACCACCTTCCCTGTGTTTCTATCTGTAGAGTCTCAGAATTATAATTTAGAATTGCATTAATTTTATATTTCTTGAAACAGCTTTAAACTTCCCAAAGACCTCAATCCAGAGAAAGGAGGACAAATGGGATTTGTCCTATTTTTTTTTTAAATGCATTCCTTCAAGCAACAAAGGTTTCCAATCAACCAATCTGTCTATTGTTCCACACTGGGTTAGGAGATTGCCCGTGGCTGGATTTTTTTAAGCCTTATAAGGTGTCAGCAGAGCTTAAGAAGATGTCAGTGACAGGACTGGAAAAAACACTTTCCCAAATAAGGCAGGGAGTTGTAAAATGAGAAGAAAAAAGCCAGTGACATAAACTCCACAGCCCGAAAGAGAAGTTCATTTAATAAATATTCAGCACAGTACGTTGCTAAAGGAAGACCCCTTCTCATTTACACATTATGGGGTGCATTAGGGAGCCTGTACTTTCACGTACAGTTTTTATTGTTTCTCCTTTGCAAAATGCAAAATGCTAAACTCTTCTTTCAAACTTAATTGAGCACAGGAAAGTCTACTTGAATATTTCCAATGAGTAGGGAGGGTAACACAAGTCATAATCAAATCAAATCAAATCAATCTTTATTTATTTTATATAGCGCCTTTCATAGTGGACCACCATCACAAAGCGCTTTACAAGATGCAGTAACAATATGAAAATCCATAATACTTTAAATACAGAGAAATGCATAATACATGATACAGTAAACATAAAATAATACATTAAATACATGTGGAAAGTACATAACACGTGATAGTAGCATAATACATGAAACTACATTAAATAAGATCCTGCAGGTTTTGAATGTACAATCTTCCTGTAGAGGATAACACCTGCTTGCCTCAGTAGTTGTTGTGTCTCTCTGCCTGTTTGCATGTGCTCCATCAATGCACAGCAATGAAAGAGCGATTCACTGCGTTATTTACCACAACGCTGTAGAAATGGACAGCCTGAGACCGTACTCTAACATCGATCCATTTAAGTCATGGGTATTAAATTATTTCCAATGTGCTCTGTTTGTGCTGTTTGTAAATGTATGCATAATACATATTGTATGAAAATGTTATTCAATATTTTCTGGTTTAGAACTTATTTTGACAGGTTTAGTCTTTCGGAAGCAATTTTAGTGTTATCATGATAATTACTACTGACCTTAAATTATTTGGAGCTCTGGATTTTCAATTGACAGCTGGAGCTATTTGCATGTACTGTATTAGAAATCACTACATAATAAGTATACATTTAATATTTTTTTCTCTGACTTATTAGCCAAAACCTTGTATTGTACCTTATACAGTGCATGGTATTCAAACCAGTACAGGTACTGTAGTGCAGGGTTAATGGCATGTTGAAATGAGCTAGGTGAGACTAACCATTCTTGCCACAGAATTTTTCTCAATGAGTCTGGTCAGCATAATGCCAGACAAGACATCTAAAAGAGTAAATCACAGTAACCTGAAGGTGATAAGAGCATGGATAATCACCACAGTCCATGAGTGAGCGTTGGCCTTAGCCTTGCAAATTTTCTGCCGCAGTGTTTGACCTGCAGAGAAATTTAAACTTTGCCAATAATTCTGGTTTAATGTAAAATGAAGGCATACAGAATTAAATTGATTTTAAATCTCCTGGGTGTCAAAGAGAGGAAAAAAAAGAACAATGCACAAAAACAAATAACCTTCTGAGCCGCCACACAGGGGGGTGAAATGTAATGAATTAAGATGGCTCATTGAACATGGTGGTCAAGGGGTAGAGTTGCAGTGTGACCTCAGGAAATCCTCAGGCTGGCTCTTGTTTCTGTATTACACTACCTGGAGAGTGAATCTGAATCTGAAGAAACGTGGCCAGGCGCTTAATCAGGACATATCCATTATTCACTATGAGAAACAAAGTGTTCTTTGTGCTTGGCTGAATCTCTTTCTCGGACGTTATTTCTGTACCATCTCAGTTCATGAAACTCATATCGTAGTATCATATGCCACAACAATATGTCGATTGAACTGCAAAATTAAGCGTACCTCTGTGCTGTTCTAGAAATGGGTCTAAAGAATAGGCATGTTTTTGAGCTGGCTTGTAAGCTTGCCCAGTTCTTTGAGATGGATCCTTGCCCAATTTACTAAGACTCCTCTTTATACAGTTTTGCATCATTATACTGTGCCTTAGAAAATTGTACAAATGCTACACTAGGTTGATGACCTGTGATGTTTGCTATACCTCTGTAGGAGTCTGCAGAAATGCTTATATGATTATCAGTCTATGCAGGCCATGTCACTACCGACCGTAGCCGGGAGTTCCCAGGGGGCAGCATAGAATTGGCCAAGCACTGCCCGGGCAGGGAGGGTTTAGGTTGCCTGCGGAGTCCTTGGCTCACCGCGCACCAGCAACCTCCTGGGCGCATGCAGGCCTGCCTGTCTGCAATTCAGAACTGCGCGGTCCTGTAGTTCTGTAATGGCTCCACGGCGGGCTTGCAGTGCAAAAAAAAGCGGGTGGCTGATGGCACACGTTTTGGATACTGGCTGAGCTTGCAGGATACGCTGTGTGGCATTTGCCCTGAAGTTGTGGAAGCCCCCTGATGCCGAGCAGATGGCATGTCATTCTGCAAGAAAATGATTAGACTGCAGTGTTGTTTACTACTTTTATAGGTGAATAATAATAATAATAATAATAATAATAATAATAATAATAATAATAATAATATATTTGGGTATTTAAAAAGCACATTACAATTTGATTTGCATGGCTGTTTGTCCTATTAAGAGTTATTTTTACTAATGAAACTAATGAGGGCAATTCCCCTGCAGTCAAATGAGAGAAACAGAGGAGCTGGAGCAGATGACAGAAATAAGCATCGGATATATTATGTAAATGCTGTTCTTTCTGTGATTAAACTAGAATGTGTTTCCCACTGTGTGTTTCTCCTGTCTTCACAACTGACCACAGTGGTTATCTGCTAGTTATTTTGGAGGTTATTCTTCAAAATATATCAGGGATTGAGAGAAAAACTCCACCTGCAGTTTGAGCCATTTCAGGTTCTACTTGAGACACACCTGAGCTTACCTGTGTAAACAAGTAACATAGCCTTCAACTTCTAATAGCAAATTATTGTAACGTTGCCATAATTACAATGTCATACTCCTACTATAGTTTGAAACATACCATAATAAAGACTTTCTTTTTTACATAGGTAGACATACAGTACCAGGCATCTTTTATAGAAGTGGCCACATGCAGCTAATTAAATCCTGGTATGGCTGAAACTGAGCTGGGAATTGCAAACAATCCACACAACTTTTTCTATGTTGATATGCATGATATATGGCTAACAAAATTGGAGGGTTGGGGAATTTCAGTACTGGTAAAATCAGCATCTACTTGCACAATAGGAACATGCATTGAAAACGATTTTATTCTCATTTTCATAATCAGCTTTTAATTGTTTTTTCAGTGCTGTTGGAATTATTTTTCATTTATTTTCTGACAGCCTTAATCCCCCCTCCCCCTAGAGCAATATGATAATGTTCTTGCTGGTTATCTGGAGCTCAGCAGATGAAGATGTTTGCAGGTGTCATTCAGGGCGCATCTTCCTTCCCCAAAGAGCAGCTCCAGGGATCGAGAATCCAGTTAAATCCCTTCTCCAAGTCAAACCCCTCACTAATAAATGATCTCCATTTAAAAACAGGATGCGGTAGCAACTCAAATACATATTCCCAGCAAGGTCTAAATCTGTTTTTATAGTTCCTTTGCATATAAAACATTACAGAACTTTTTAAAAAAGAAATATTATTATAAATATATTATTTATTTCAAAACGATTTGCACTGGGCAGGCAGGGGACTCATTTTATTTATTTATTTGCAAAAAGTGGTGCTTGGCCAAGAATAATATTAGCCAAAGGTTAAGCCAAAAACCTAAAATATGCTTTTATTATTACAAGCTGATATTTCAGCAAGTACTCTGTTTATTTGCATGCATATGCTGTATAATGCCATTTAAACCAGTTCCTATTTTTACAGGTGCAGGTTATTTGGCAACTTATGGGTTGCATGTGCTTATTCGTTTCTTTTTATATTTGGGTATGGTAAATCATGACATTTCACTTTTTGATTTAATCATTATTTAAAACAAGTGCTTTTCATAGTGGTAAATGAGTTTGAGTTTGATTATGAGTTTAATATGAGCATGGAATGCTTCACAACTATTTTATTTGAAATTAATTGTGACTCATTTGAATTACCAATACTTTAAAAGCCTTGTCAGTGTAGTGTGAAGTAGGAATGAAAAGCTGCTTGAAAAGCTTATCTACCTCATTTCTAGTCACTAGAGTGTCAAACGATCTGGGATAAATTCAGATTAAACCAAGGACATTCTACAGTAACTGGAGGCATTATCGCTCTAATTCAGTGCTATTAGGGTTAACTGGGCCACTTCCAGTGACCTATACACTGGAGTCATAATTAAACTACTCTTTGTATTGGTTTCTAATGATCTTTTTTGGGGGTGGAGCATGCAGTGGGGGTGGAGCATGCTGAGGGGGTGGAGCATCCTGTAGGGTGGAGCACGCAGTAAATTGATGCTCGCTTGTCCAAACCTTGACCTTTATGCAAACGCACAACAAGGTTTGGGATTGGAAACTGAAGCTACCTAGCATGAAACAGTTTCTCTGCATTTCTATAACACTCCGTTCTGCTATTTTATGGGTAAATCTGGTCATGGTACCTGACCACACTAATTGTTAGGTCATCCTTCAACAGCTAATGAAGTGTCATGTTTGTTTGCAGAGACTGGGGCCCAGGAAAGGGGATATGTAATGTCAGCTTTCCCAAGTGATGTGTAATTGACATGCCTCTCCAATATGACCACATCAAATCCTATGTTTGACGACCAGACAGTATTTAATGAATGTGAAAAGTTAATTACCAAGACTGCACTTGGTAAATATAACTGTGCAATGAAAGCTGTGTGTGTGCTTCTTGAGTAGAGGATTTTCCTTTCACCCAGTTGTTAAATATAGTATGTGCTTGTTTTTATAGATTCTTCTCAAACTGGTGCAATGTTATCTACCTACTTATCCTAAATCTCAGTTATGACCTACATGGTAAATAATTCTGGTGTAACTTGAAGGTTACATACATTTTAAATAGATATTTTTCCCTGACCTGTATGTTTACTATCTCTTAATGTGCTTGTCACAGGGCCTTGTATATATGACAACACACATGGAGGTTAAGTGACTTGCCCAGGGCCACACAGTGAGTCAGTGGCTGAGCTGGGATTTGAACCGGGGGGCCTCCTCGTTACAAACCCTTTTCTTTAACCACTGGATCAAACATGTATTCTTTTAGTATTTGATCACCCACCTCAAAACTAAAATATTTCTATACTTCACTGAGCACAGACGGGGGGGTGTTCATTTTCTAGCAAGTCCAGAAGTAATTAGATCTTCTGCTGCTCTGCATATAGATGTTGACTCACCACACCTCTAAAAGTATTCAGTACGGTGTCATGCCGATTTGTGCATTATTTTGAGATGTGTTTTGATGTTTTAAAAGTAAATCTCATTTAAAATATCAAAAGTTCACATATTAAAAAAAAACAAAAAAAAAAACATTAATAGTTGTGTAAGTAATCACACAGACAAAACACAATGAACTGCTGACGCCTGCGCATATCTCAAAATAATGCAGCATGCAAACAGCGTTTGCTACCTAAACGTCAATTGATGGAATGAAATCGCTAAATAATACTTTAGTCTGTGGTATTTGCCTACGAGACTGACATAGTGATTGGTTTGCATAGGGTTTGTTGTAGCTTTATATAAAATAAACTTGATTATAAGGCTTTTGTATTTTTAGCAGTTTTAGCAAAAAAAAAGTATGCCTCTGTGAACTTATGTGATTTTTGTTTTTATAATCCCACGATATTGCAGTATGAAAATTATTACTGATATCGATATCATATCAAAATATCACTAATGTTTAGTGTTGAAGGGCATTGCTATATGAGTATTTCAGTTGGTCAAGGTCCAAGCTGTGGCACACAATTAAAAATTGTACTTATTGTACATGGTATTATTCAGTCTCATTGGTGCACAATAAAGCTGTTTATAGTCCTACTAACGATTATCTGTCACATACTGTGGAACATCCAGTTAAAGGTAATAAAAGTTATATTAAAATAATTAAACGATCCCCACACCTAGTTGAATTAATACTGAGAATTGGGAAAAAGATAGAGAGATAACATAAGACAGGGGTGAAACTTTGCTCTCCTTACCATAAACCCCTTTGTTGTAAAATGGAAATAAATGTACGATTCAGCATTGAGCTGACATTCTTTTTTTTTTGACTATTTACTTAACACAGCTTGATTGAAAGACTCAACATGCATTAACACATCCGATAGGTCCTTTTAATCTTCACGATGTCAGGGACAGAGAGAGAGACTTCCCCAAGGTCATGCAGTGAGTCGGTGTCTAGGTTGGATCGATTCCCCAAATTCCCTCCTGGCTGGCTCAGTCCTTCGCTGTAACCTCTAGACCACACTACAACTACAATCTTCTCCTGCTGGTGATAGGTGGGCAGGCATGCACTCAGTTCTCAGTGTGGTATTGCAGCCTAGTTACAATCTAGCTGGGTTCGCTGTGCAGGTGGACAGTTTATGTAGTGAGTGTGCTTGCGTGCATGTGCACTATACATGTGTGTCCTGAGGCTATAAATCTGCTTGTACCTCGTTTCCATGGACGACCTGAGCGCGCTCGATTTGATCTGAATTCTCTCAGAACTCAAGTTGATGGATAACATGAGTTAGTGAAAAAGGAGGTGTTTCCATGCTTTTCCGAGTTACTCAAGTTATCGCGTGAATTGGGCAGGAAATACTTGCAAAAGGTCAAGACGAGTTTTGGCAGCAGACGGTATTACAGTCAAATTGTCAAGGATTTAAAAGATAAATCCATCTAGATATTCTTTCGCATTTGTTTCATGCAGTACATATACCTCTGGCAGACTGGTATGCAGTAGAGGAATAGGAGTGCTAGACAAGGGAAATACTGTGTCAGATGTCAAAGTGGATATGAGAATGGCAGTGATGATGGCAATTTGTTTGAAAACATTAAAAGTATACCGGACATTTCTATCAAAAGATTTTAAAAATGTGGAATTGATCTGATTGATTCAGAAACCCAGAGTCACTTTAAACTGCGCCTCCATGGACTGTTCTTTTTTATTTTAAGCATTTTTCATGTGTGTATGTGTTTTTTTTTTGTTTTACTAGGGTTTAATTAACAGCCAAAATTGTTTATGCCAGACTTGTTAGAAAGTCAGTAACAAAATGGTTGATTGTTATTGTCAATACATTGTAGCTATCACTAAAGACACCCACTTTGCAGGTATCACAGTCCAGAAACAAAATAAAAAGTTAAAATAAATTAGTTCTGTGCCGTATAAAATGGAGCTGATTTTACCAGTGTTTGCTAGGCTAACTGATTAGAAGAGTTACTGTAAATGAGATACTGTTTTAGCAGACAAATTTCATTAAGTAAACATTTATTTAATCTTTTTAAAATTAAAAGTATAAATACAAAACTGCGTTGAATTTTTCTTTGTGGCTGTGCAAAGTGAAAAACGTCAATTAAAAAAACATCAAAATCCCCCAAGGTAGCAAATCCACTGAATTTACAATCAGCCACAATGTCATATTACAACATTGTTGATTGACATTTATTGATGTAATTTCCTCCCAGCCCCGAATTCAGACTTTAGAATTCAGGCCATACCAAGGAGTGAAATCAGATCAGAGAATTGGAGCTCACGTCCAAATTTGGAGCCAACTTGAGTCATTTAATAACATGGAAATGGAGGTGTGAGGAGGGCAAGTACCCAGATTATGTGGTTCATAGAAACGTGGTATTGTTGTGAGCCACCGAGGCAGTTGGGTTGTATTGTGGAACAAATAAAGACCACAGTATGCTCTATAATATCCATTATTCATGGGAGCATTTGGTCCAGGAAATCAGCAGGAAAATGCATTAAAAAACATGGTTAAAGACTAAGCAGATGAAAGAGTAAGTAGCCGGATGCCGAAAAATATAGAGTCACATGACCCCACATGTTGCTACAACTGTTTAAATAACATAATTTTTCTTTTTCTTTTCATTATTAATATCCTGACTACTTTTTACACTTATAACTTTAAAATCTGTTTCAAAGCTCTTTTCAAAATGACCGGTCTAGTGCATTGGGGTTTGAGATCTGTCCTGAAAAAAAAATACAAATAATAATAACAAGTGCTCTGGCTTTTCTGTTCCGTACCACATTATGGATCGTTATTGCTGTGTTACCTGTTTGACAATGTGGGTAATAATCCTTACACTATCAGTGCACTAGAGCGGACATTTTGAAAAGAGCTTTGAAACAGACTTTAAAGTTATAAGTGTAAAAAGTTGTCAGGATGTTAACAAAAATAAAAAAAAATTCAGATACCTTATTTAAACAGCCCAACTACTTACTCTTTAACAGTCACTCTATTATTATTATATATACTTTTTTTTAAGAAAACTCTTTCCAGGGGGGTCTTGATCTCACAAACAACATGAAGAAAAGCTGCAATTAACTGTAACACGGTTTTAAAATATGCAGTTTGAGACCATTACTGAGAGGCTTAACAATGTATCTAAAAAAGCTTTGCAATTGTTATTAAAACCTGAGGAACCCCAGGTTGAGCACAAACAGGATTTGCTGGATAGTGTGTTCAGTATGCAGAGGGTGTGCAAAAAGTAATTTTCATCTCCTGCGGGATGTAAATCAACAAATACAAGGTAACAGGTGCAGTCTTCTCTTCAACATGTTGGTGATGAATGGGATCTACTCAAATTTTGTGGACTCAGTTTGAAAAAGTGTTTCTGTGGAGAGTCATCTCCAAGCTAATGATGATACAAGCCCAGCATGTAAATGACAGTTTAGTGCTAAGAGAAGTGTGAAATCTTTTTTTAATTCTTTGATCAATGCGTTCTCATTAACCCGGGCTGATTCTTGAAAGCGTATCGATTCTGATGCGATTCTCTGTTAGACTTCTTGTTAGCTTCTCCACTGGGCGACTGCAGTCCATAATGATGATATTGATTGAGTATTCCAAAGCTGTCCGACAAAGAAAAGCATTGCAAGGGTTGTGCTGTGGCAGCAATAGTGTTGGAGATGTCTCACAGAGGAGTGAAAACCCCAGCCTCAGTAAGGGTTTCTTCTGCAGCGAAAAAATCAATACAGCTGATTGTGTGTAGCAATGAACTGAGATGGTAGATTTCTAGACAGGGGTCTTTTTTTTTCAGAAAAAGATAAACTGCCACCGATTACTGTGGTAATGGTAAAACACTCCAACAGCTGGATCCATGCTGTTACTGGCACAGTGTGCAGTGTATCAGAAAGTGCAACGCTTTCACTCTGTCCTTGACCCAAATAGGAAGTGGGATAAGAAAGAGTTGATGGGAATGCTGGGCACATGCATTGCCCCACTAGACAGTGATCTTTATAGAGAGCTGTTCACTAGGAAGAATGTTTGTTATTTCATAGAGCTTTAGTGGTGTTACATCTATTAAAAACCATCTCCTTTCAAAGTGCCTTTTAGCAATTGCTAAGGAGGTTTTCTCTTTGATCACCTAAAAAGTCAGCCTACTGGTAGAGCACTTTGATACAAGATGGTGCTTGCTTTTATTTATATATTTTCTGAAAACATGGTCTGAAGGCAACAAGAAGAACAGCAGTGATTGTTCACAAATGTAATCTGGTAAAACTGGCTGTCTTTAATCATACTAGTTGTGTTTGTTATTTCAAAGAGCTTTAACGGTGTGGATCGGTCAGGGTCAAGAACTCATTTGTCCCTTATCTCTATTCTGTAAATGGATGTCTTTTTTCAATCATTTCTGCAAAACATTTTGACTGCAGACAATTATTTGATTTGCGGTGATGTGTGTTTACTTTTCTTTCCTTTTTAGTTACCTCTTTATCTTTGCTGGATAATTATTTGACAGTGTACAATCAAGGCATCAGTGAATTAGGTTGGGATTAGGAATTGGGATTTGACTTCTAAGTACAGTACCGAGAAAAAATTGTGAACCCCAATGACAATTATGGCAATTCCATAGTTTTACCATGATAGCCACCTTGAATCAAAACCAGTCTTTTCTTAAACATTCAATAGGGTTTATATTAACCAATTCTATGTCTTTTGAAACTAAATGATGTATGAATTAGACAAACATTGAGTAATTAAGATTCAGGGTTTGTGAAAAAGTAAGTGAATCCCTGGTTTTATCAGCTTAATTAATGGGATAATTAGAATCAGGTGTTTAAATAATTAGGTAGATCTTCAGGGGTGAGTTTGGGAGGCATTACACTATATAAAGATAACAAACTTTGTGAGTTTGGTCTTCACCATACAGGTGTGTGGAAACACATCATACCACAATCAAAATAAATCTCTGAGGACCTCAGAAAAATAGTTATTGAAGCTCATCAGTCTAGAAAGGGTTACAAAATAATTTCTAAGGATTTGGAGCGCCACTGATCCACTGTCAGACAGATCAAGACCACAGTCACTCTACCCAGGAGAGGTTGTCCTACCAAAATCATCAAGGAAGTCACAAAGAACCCCAGAGCGACATCAAAGGATCTGCAGGCCACCTTGGCTAATGTGAGTATTCATGACTCAACTATCAGAAAAAGATGAACAAGAATGGTGTTCATGGAAGGATAGCCAGGAGGAAACCACTGCTCTCTAAAAAGAACACTGCTGCCTGTCTGATGTTCGCCAAAGAGCATGTAGGTGATCCACAAGACTTCTGGAACAATGTTCTCTGGACAGACGAGTCAAAGGTAGAACTTTTTGGCTTCAATGAGAAACGTTATGTTTGGCGAAAACCAAACACTGCCTTCGAACAGAAGAACCTCATCCCATGGGTTTTCTGGGTCATGCAGAAAGACAGTGATCCTAAACATACAAGCAGATCTACAAAAGAATGGCTGCAGAAGAAGAAAATCCACGTTTTAGAACGGCCTAGTCAAAGTCCAGACCTAAACCTCATCGAAATGTTGAGGCAGGACCTGAAGAGAGCTGTCCGTGCAAGGAAGCCTTCAAATGTCACCATGTTGAAGCAGTTCTATAAGGAGAAATGGCCAAAATTTCTTAAAACCGATGTGAGAGATTAACCAACAGTTACAGGAAATGCTTAGTTGAAGTCATTGCTGCTCAAGGGGGTGCCAGCAGTTACTGAATCTAAAGGTTCACTTACTTTATCACACATTGTTATTGAATGTTGAACCATTTGTGGATAAATACATTTTGAAAAAGTATCATGTTTTAGTGTAATTTGTTTAGTCAGGTTATCTTTATCTATTATTAGGACTTAGATTAAGATTTAATAACATTTTAGGTTTGAAATATGTGAAAATCCTAAGGGTTCACAAACTTTTTCTCAGCGCTGTACACCCTCAGATATTGAGCTCTGCAGCCCTGCTCTTAAATACAGCATTCAACAGTATTAAAAGCTGATTAACTTTTCAGCAAGACAGTGACTGGAAGACCTATTCATGATGACCCTA